>NC_029773.3:63549359-63550417 GCF_000817695.3 Arachis duranensis
TAAGATTGAGCTTCAACTCTTCTCGTGAACAATTAGATCACGAGAGTGGCAATTGGTTATGTTGAGAGAGATTGAATCACCAAGAGATTGGGATTCACTCACCCACTTGCCATGGATCTATACCCATGATTGAGAAGGATTTGACTAACATCAATTCATGAAAACTAGCATCTCTGATCCCTAATGACTTTCTCTATCATTAATTCTCATTTCTTTTGCTCTTAGTGCTTGAATACCCATTGCCCAATTCCCTCTTACACTATTGCAATTTATTATTCTTGTCATTTACATTCTGTTTCTTTATTTCCTGCTATTTACTCTTTTGCTCTTTAGAATTCAACACTTTATTTTCTTGCGATTTACTTTTGATGTCATTTAAGTTTCTTGCAATTTAAGTTTCCGTTATTTACTTTCACTTTATTTCTCTCTTCTAGATTCTTTACATTCTTTGCCATTTAAATTCTTGCAATTATGTTCAAAAATCAAAATGCTCATGAAATCAAAACTATGTCTGCTTGACTAAATCTACCATTTAACTAAAGTTGCTTAATCTACCAATCTCCGTGGGATCGACCTCACTCTTTGTGAGTTTTATTACTTGATACGACCCGGTATACTTGCCGGTTATACGTGAAATCTCGTTTTTACGTATCAAGTTTTTGGCGCCGTTGCCAGGGATTGGAAAGATTGACAATGATTAAGTGAAAGGTGGTTTAGATTAAGCATTTTTTGTGTTTTTGTTAAGCCCACTAACTGTTTGATATTTTGTTTCACTAACCCCAATTTCACTCTAATTCTAGAGTGTCTCACTTGTGATTTTGGTTTTGTTTGTGTATGTCAGGAGCTAGTAGACGTAATATTGAGGACGAGAGAACCCTCCGAAGGATAAGGAGAGCAGAAAGAGGAAAGGGAATAGTTGGTGAAGAGGAGTCAGAGGAAGAAGATCAAACCATGGAGGATGAGATGCAAAATCCTCCTGGAGGGGTCAACAACAATGATGGACCACCTAGAAGGGTGTTATCTTCATATACTATCCCTGATCCAAGACATTGTGGGAG
>NC_029773.3:63552211-63552713 GCF_000817695.3 Arachis duranensis
TAATGATTCTCTTAGTAAAGTATGATGATTCTTGAACATAGCTACTTATTGAGTCTTGGCTGTGGCCCAAAGCACTCTGTCTTCCAGTATTACCACCGGAGACATACATGCCACAGACACATAATTGGGTGAACCTTTTAAGATTGTGACTCAGCTTTGCTAGAGTCCCCAACAAGAGGTGTCCAGGGTTCTTAAGCACACTCTTTTTGCCTTGGATCACAACTTTATTTCTTTCTTTTTTTTCTCTTTTTTTTTTCGTTTCCTTCTTTTTTTCGTTTTTCTCTTTCTCTTTTTTTTTTTTGTATTCACTGCTTTTTCTTGCTTCAAGAATCATTTTAATAATTTTTCAGATCCTCAGTAACATGTCTCCTTTTTCATCATTCTTTCAAGAGCCAACATTCATGAACCACAAATTCAAGATACATATGCACTGTTTAAGCATACATTCAGAAAACAAAAATATTGCCACCACATCAAAATAATTAAACTGTTATAAAATTCA
>NC_029773.3:63553475-63554705 GCF_000817695.3 Arachis duranensis
TTCTTCCTCTTGAAGGTCTTATGGAGTGCTTGAGCTCCTCAATGTCTCTTCCTTGTCTTTGTTGCTCCTCCTTCATGATTCTTTGATCTTCTCTAATCTCATGAAGGATGATGGAGTGTTCTTGATGCTCCACCCTTTGTTGTCCCATGTTGGAACTCAATTCTCCTAGGGAGGTGTTTGGTTGCTCCCAATAGTTTTGTGGAGGAAAGTGCATCCCTTGAGGTGAATCTCTCCATCTCCCATGACTCGGAGGTGAAAACTTTTGCCTTCCCTTTCCTTTTTCTAGAGGTTTCTCCGGCCTTGGATGCCATAAATGGTTATGGAAAAACAAAAAGCAATGCTTTTACCACACCAAACTTAAAAGGTTTGCTCGTCCTCGAGCAAAAGAAGAAAGAAGAGAGTAGAAGAAGAAGAAATGAGAAAGAAGGGAATGGCTTTTGTGTTTGGCAAAAAAGGGGAAGAAGTGGTGCTTAGGTTGTGTGAAAATGAAGGAGTGAAGATGGGTTTATATAGGGGTGGGGGGAGGGTTATGGTTCGGCTATGGGAGGGTGAGTTTGGGAGGGGAAGTGGTTTGAATTTGAAGGGTGAGGTAGGTGGGGTTTTATGAAGGATGGATGTGAGTGGTGAAAAGAAAGATGGGATTTGATAGGTGAAGGGTTTTTGGGGAAGAGGTGTTGAGGTGATTGGTGAAAAAGAGAGAGAGTGGTGGGGGTAGGTGGGGATCCTGTGGGGTCCACAGATCCTGAGGTGTCAAGGAAAAGTCATCCCTGCACCAAATGGCATGCAAAATTGCGTTTTGAGCCAATTCTGGCGTTAAACACCGGGCTGGTGCCCATTTCTGGCGTTTAACGCCAAGTTCTTGCCCCTTACTGGCGTTTAACGCCAGTCTGGTGCCCCTTTCTGGCGTTAAACGCCCAGAATGGTGCCAGACTGGGCGTTAAACACCCATCTGCTATCCTTACTGGCGTTTAAACGCCAACAGGATCCTCCTCCAGGGTGTGCTATTTTTCTTTCTGTTTTTCATTCTGTTTTTGCTTTTTCGATTGATTTTGTGACTTCTTATCATCATCAACCTACAGAAAACATAAAATAACAAAGGAAAATAGATAAAATATAACATTGGGTTGCCTCCCAACAAGCGCTTCTTTAATGTCAGTAGCTTGACAGAGGACACTCATGGAGCCTCAGAGATGCTCAGAGCAATGTTGGAACCTCCCAACACCAAACTTA
>NC_029773.3:63555244-63555755 GCF_000817695.3 Arachis duranensis
CCAAATAACTTGTCATTTAGCTTCATGATTGCTCCAAGGTATTTAGCAACTTGCTCTTTAGTGACATACTCATCCTCTTCAGAGGAGGAATACTCATCGGAGCTCATGAATGGCAGAGGTAAGTCCAATGGAATCTCTATGGTCTCATTTTGAGCCTCAGATTCCCATGGTTCCTCATTGGGGAACTCATTGGAGGTCAGTGGACGTCCATTGAGGTCTTCCTCAGTGGCGTTCACTGCCTCTTCCTTCTCTCCTAATTCGGCCATGTTGATGGCCTTGCACTCTCCTTTTGGATTTTCTTCTGTATTGCTTGGAAGAGTACTAGGAGGGAGTTCAGTAACTTTCTTGCTCAGCTGACCCACTTGTGCCTCCAAATTTCTAATGGAGGATCTTGTTTCAGTCATGAAACTTTGAGTGGTTTTGATTAGATCAGAGACCATGTTTGCTAAGTCAGAGGTATTCTGCTTAGAACTCTCTGTCTGTTGCTGAGAAGATGATGGAAAAGGCTTGC
>NC_029773.3:63556002-63556554 GCF_000817695.3 Arachis duranensis
ATACCTATGATGCTCCATTCAGAAAGCATATCAGCGGGACACTTCCTGATCAATTGTTTGTATCTTTCCCAAGCTTCATAGAGGGATTCACCTTCCTTCTGTCTGAAGGTTTGTACTTTCACTCTAAGCTTACTCAATTTTTGAGGTGGAAAGAACTTTGCCAATAAGGCATTGACTAGCTTTTCCCAAGAGTTCAGGCTTTCTTTAGGTTGAGAATCCAACCATGTTCTAGCTCTGTCTCTTACAGCAAAAGGGAATAGCATAAGTCTGTAGACCTCAGGGTCAACCCCATTAGTCTTGACAGTGTCACAGATTTGCAAGAATTCAGCTAAAAACTGATGAGGGTCTTCCAATGGAAGTCCATGAAACTTGCAATTCTGTTGCATTAGAGAAACTAATTGAGGCTAAAGCTCAAAGTTGTTTGCTCCAATGGCAGGGATAGAGATGCTTCTCCCATAGAAGTCGGGAGTAGGTGCAGTAAAGTCACCCAGCACCTTCCTTGCATTGTTGGCATTGTTGTTGTTTTCGGCTGCCATGTGTTCTTCTTCTTTG
>NC_029773.3:63556628-63557075 GCF_000817695.3 Arachis duranensis
TAGCTTTCGCTTCAAGGTCCTTTCAGGTTCAGGATCAGCCTCAACAAGAATGCTTTTGTCTTTGCTCCTGCTCATATGAAAAAGAAGAGAACAAGAAAATGTGGAATCCTCTATGTCACAGTATAGAGATTCCTTGAGGTGTCAGAGGAATAGAAAAATAGAAGGAAGAGGTAGAAGAAGAATGTGAGAAGAAGGGAAGAATTTTCGAAAATTAAGTAAGAGATTTTTAAAACATTTTGAAAAACACTAATTGATTTTCGAAAACCAAGAGTGGAAAAGAAATCAAGTGATTTTTGAAAAAGATTTTGAAATAAGAAATTAAAAAGATATGATTGAAAACTATTTTTAAAAAGATATGGTTAAAAAGATATGATTGGTTTTTTTTTTTAAAAATGTGATTGAGAAGATATGATTTGAAAAACATTTTAAAAAGATTTGATTTTAAAA
>NC_029773.3:63557081-63557827 GCF_000817695.3 Arachis duranensis
TTTGAAAAAAAAAAATTGATTTTGAAAATTAATGACTTGGCTATCAAGAAAAAAGATATGATTCAAACATGAAACCTTTCTCAACAGAAAAGGCAACATAACTGAAATGTTGAATCAAATCATTAATTGATAGCAAGTATCTTTGAAAATGGAAAGAAATTGATTTTAAAAATATATGATTGAAAATATATGATTTGAAAAAGATTTGATTTTGAAAAACTTTGAAAACTTAAAAAAAATTTGATTTGAAACAAAATCTTCCCTCTTGTGCCATCCTGGCGTTAAACGCCCAGAATGGTGCACATTCTGGCGTTTAACGCCCAAATCACTACCCTTTTGGGCGTTAAACGCCTAGCCAGACACCCTGGCTGGCGTTTAAACGCCAGTTTGCCTTCCTCACTGGGCGTTTTGAACGCCCAGCTTTTTCTGTGTAGTTCCTCTGCTGTATGTTCTGAATCTTCAATTCTCTGTATTATTGACTTGAAAAGACACAAATTAAAAATATTTTTGGATTTTTTTAAAATAAGGAATAATCAAAATGCAACTAAAATCAAATAACAATGCATGCAAGACACCAAACTTAGCAGTTTGTATACTACTGACACTAATGAGAATGCATATGAGACACATAAACACTCAAGTCAAGAGAATTCAAGGGTCAGAGTAAGAAATCATCAAGAATTACTTGAAGATCCTTAAGACACATGAATGAATGCATGCAATTGACACCAAACTTAAAATGAGAC
>NC_029773.3:63558039-63558331 GCF_000817695.3 Arachis duranensis
GTCAGCCAAGCTTCAGCAGAACATTGCATTCAAGAGCTAAATTGATGAAGATCAATCAGCTTTGGTGATGATAAGAACATCACCTTGAAACACTAGAATTCATTCTTAAGAACTCTGAAGAAAAATACCTAATCTAAGCAACAAGATGAACCATCAGTTGTCCAAACTCAATAATCCCCGGCAACGGCGCCAAAAACTTGGTGCTGTTGCCGGATCAGAAATTTGGCACTGATGTTACCGGACCAAAAGCTTGCCGAAAACTCGAACAATCCCCGGCAACGGCGCCAAAAAC
>NC_029773.3:63558368-63562730 GCF_000817695.3 Arachis duranensis
AATACCACAGACAAGGTTTAGACTTTCCGGATTCTCTTGAATGCCGCCATCAGTTCTTGCCTATACCACGAAGACTCTGATCTCACGGAATGGTTGGCTCGTTTGTCAGACGAGCACTCGGTTGTCAGGCGATCAACCATGCATCGTGCAATCAGGAATCCAAGAGATATTCACTAAAGCCTTGATCGCTTGTAGAACAAGAGTGGTTGTCAGTCACCTTGTTCATAGGTGAGAATGATGATGAGTGTCATGGATCATCACATTCATCAAGTTGAAGAACAAGTGATATCTTAGAACAAGAACAAGCGGAATTGAATGGAAGAACAATAGTAATTGCATTAATACTCGAGGTACAGCAGAGCTCCACACCTTAATCTATGGTGTGTAGAAGCTCCACCGTTGAAATTACATAAGAACAAGGTCTAGGCATGGCCGAATGGCCAGCCTCCCAATGATCTAAGATAGCATAAGAACAAAGATAGCTACCTCGATTATCCTAAATTCAATAGTAAAAGGTCCTACTTATAGAGAACTAGTAGCCTAAGGTTTACAGAGATGAGTAAATGACATAAAAATCCACTTCCGGGCCCATTTGGTGTGTGCTTGGGCTGAGCAATGAAGCATTTTCGTGTAGAGACTCCTCTTGGAGTTAAATGCCAGCTTTTGTGCCAGTTTGGGCGTTTAACTCCCATCCTTGTGCCAGTTCCGGCGTTTAACGCTGGGAATTCTGAGGGTGACTTTGAACGCCGGTTTGGGCCATCAAATCTTGGGCAAAGTATGGACTATCATATATTGCTGGAAAGCCCAGGATGTCTACTTTCCAACGCCGTTGAGATCGCGCCAATTGGGCTTCTGTAGCTTCAGAAAATCTACTTCGAGTGCAGGGAGGTCAGAATCCAACAGCATCTGCAGTCCTTTTCAGTCTCTGAATCAGATTTTTGCTCAGGTCCCTCAATTTCAGCCAGAAAATACCTGAAATCACAGAAAAACACACAAACTCATAGTAAAGTCCAGAAAAGTGAATTTTAACTAAAAACTAATAAAAATATACTAAAAACTAACTAGATCATACTAAAAACAATGCCAAAAAGCGTACAAATTATCCGCTCATCAGTCGTCTCCCAACGAGTTGCAGAAAAATGTGCTATTTTATTAATCAGATATTCCAAAAAGAGTTGAGCTAAGTAAATTGGGATTTAAAATGAGAAATTTTAAATAATAAAAATAAGAGGCCTTGACTGGGAATTGATTGGTTAGAATCTCTATCATTGATGGTGTGATTGTAAGATTAATTTATAATTAATAGTTGTTCTGTTTGGTTATCCTTTACTAGGTAAGAGAAAGTCAAACAAGTGGAAATGCCAGATCTATTCACAAGTTGCAACCCACTTAGTTCAAAGGGATTGGCGTCGGTGACAGGATAGCAATCCAACATTTAACCCAATTACAAATTTTTCTTTCAATTCTTCCAACTCAAGAGTTCCTTTTAATCAACTCCCCATCAAGTAATGAAACTACTCACGCATTGTAAATAAAGAATCCATGGCACATGAAAGGGAATTAGAAGAAGACATGATTATTGGAATGGAATTTAAATTAAAAAGAAATAATCCTTGCATTAATTAATCATAAAAATATCTGAATGACAAAATTGAACATAACAAAGAACATGGAAGAATAAAACCAAGTTAAGAGAACAAACTAGAATGATGAAGTCTTGATGAGGAAAATAACTCTTCTCAATGTTCCAATGCTAAGATCAATTGAAAATTAAAATTCTAAAAACTAGAGAGAAAAACCTAAGAGAGTGAAAAAATAGATCTAAAACTACTCAATGAATGTGTCTCTTGTTTCTGCATATTCTCTGACTCTAGTCTGCTATTCCGGGCCGAAATAGGGTCCAAAGTCACTGGTTTCAGATTCTGCAGTTTATGCAAATCACGCATGTCACGCGATCGCGTCGTCCATGCGGACGCGTCACTTGCGCTTTTCCTCTTCACGCGTTCGCGTCGTCCATGCTACCGCGTTGCTTGTGCTTTCCAATCCGCGCGGCCGCGCAAGCCATGCTGCCGCGTCACTTCGATTTACGCTCCTTCGCGCGGTCGCGTGAGCCATGCGACCGCGTCACTTTTCGCTGGTTATCTCCTCAAACTCTTGTGTTCCTTCCATTTTTGCTAGCTCCCTCTCCAATCTCCGTCTCATTCATGCCCTATAAAGCCTGAAACGTTTGACACACAGATTACGGCATCGAATGGAATAAAGGAGAATTAAAATTAAATAATTAAAGTCTCTAGGAAGCAATTTTCAAACATGTAATAAATTCAGGAAGGAAATCTAAATGCATGCTAAATTGATGAATAAGTGGGTAAGGATCACGACAAAACCACACCATTAAACACAATATAAACTATAAAATAGTGGTTTATCAACATCCCCACACTTAAACATTAGCATGTCCTCATGCTAAATTGAAGAAGACAAGGAAATAAGTATGAACATGCAGAAACTCATGAAATGCAATGCAATCCTACATACATAAATAAATGCAACTATATGATTATTATCCACTTGATCAAAAGTAAATAAGCCCTTCAAAACAATTACAAATCAAATTCCACTAATTTTATCATCATATAATAAAACCGATAAAAGTGCAAGAAGATAGCTTATGAAGGCTGGAAACATGAAAATTCAAGCATTGAAGCCTCACTGATAATGTATGTACGCTCTAATCTCTAGTGTATAGGGTAATCACTCTATTCTTCTCTAGTCATGCTTTCTAACTTTTGTTTTTCTCTTAACCAATTAACAACAGTTAATATAACAATGCAAACATCATGAGGTCTTTTCAGGGTTGTAATGGGGCCAAGGTGCAGGTAAAGGATATACATATGGCTAAGTGAGCTTTATAAATTGAATCTTTAATTAACCTAAGCTCTCACCTAATATACATATATTCTATATACCTTTTTGGCATTGTTTTTAGTATGTTTTTGGTATGATCTAGTTAGTTTTTAGTATATTTTTATTTGTTTTTAGTTAAAATTCACTTTTCTGGACTTTACTATGAGTTTGTGTGTTTTTCTGTGATTTCAGGTATTTTCTGGCTGAAATTGAGGGACGTGAGCAAAAATCTGATTCAGAGGCTGAAAAGGATTGCAGATGCTGTTGGATTCTGACCTTCCTGCACTCGAAGTGGATTTTCTGGAGCTATAGAAGCCCAATTGGCGCGCTCTCAATGGCGTTGGAAAGTAGACATCCTGGGCTTTCTAGCTATATATGATAGTCCATACTTTGCCCAAGATTTGATGGCCCAAACCGGCGTTCAAAGTCACCCTCAGGAATTCCAGCGTTAAACGCCGGAACTGGCACCAAAATGGGAGTTAAACGCCCAAACTGGCATAAAAGCTGGCGTTTAACTCCAAGAGAGGTCTCTACACGAAAATGCTTCAATGCTCAGCCCAAGCACACACCAAGTGGGCCCGGAAGTGGATTTTTATGTCATTTACTCATCTTTGTAAACCTTAGGCTACTAGTTTTCTATAAGTAGGACCTTTTACTATTGTATCGGAGAATCTAAGGATCTTTGGAACCTTTTTCTTTAGATCTTTTGATCACTTTGGGAGGCTGGCCATTCGGCCATGCCTAGACCTTGTTCTTATGTATTTTCAACGGTGGAGTTTTTACACACCATAGATTAAGGTGTGGAGCTCTGCTGTACCTCGAGTATTAGTGCAATTACTATTGTTCTTCCATTCAATTCCTCTTGTTCTTGTTCTAAGATATCACTTGTTCTTCAACTTGATGAATGTGATGATCCGTGACACTCATCATCATTCTCACTTATGAACAAGGTGACTGACAACCACCTCTGTTCTACAAGCGAACAAGGCTCCAGTGTTTATCTCTTGGATTCCTGATACACGATGCATGGTTGATCGCCTGACAACCGAGTGCTCGCCTGACAACCGAGTGCTCGCCTGACAACCGAGCCAATCATTCCGTGAGATCAGAGTCTTCGTGGTATAGGCGAGAACTGATGGCGGCATTCAAGAGAATCCGGAAGGTCTAACCTTGTCTGTGGTATTCTGAGTAGGATTCAATGATCGAATGACTGTGACGTGCTTCAAACTCCTAGCAGGCGGGGCGTTAGTGACAGACGCAAAAGAATCACTGGATTCTATTCCGGCCTGACCGAGAACCGACGGATGATTAGCCATGCTGTGACAGAGCATAGGAACATTTTCACTGAGAGGATGGGAGGTAGCCACTGACAACGGTGAAACCCTTGCATAAGCTTGCCATGGAAAGGAGTAAGATGGATTGGATGAAGACAGTAGGAAAGCAGAGAGACGGAAGGGA
>NC_029773.3:63562993-63571419 GCF_000817695.3 Arachis duranensis
TCCCTTTTTCAACCCATACTCATGTTTCAACCTTGTATTTTAATTCTATCATATGTGCATTGATCTTTGAATTCTGAATTTAACATTGGGGTAATTTTGTCCCCTTATTTATTGAATATTTTTTTTTGAATAAATAAAGCTTATCAATGCACATAGATTTTTCATTCTTATATTTTCACATGAGCAGGTATCCAAATTTCCTTTAAATTTTCATGACACACTCCCTTAACAACTTCTGTTCCCACAATTTCCCATACTTAACTAGCACACACAATTCTATCTTAAGCTAACCAAAGATTCAATTTGGGATATGCAATTGTTTTTCAGCTTAAGGTTAGTAATGTGGTGAAATATAGAACAAATGGGGTTTTAAAAGCTCAAAGTAGTTAACAAGGGTAATTGAAAATGGTAGGCTTGATTTGGATAAGTGAGTTTAAACAAATAATGGCCTCAATCATATGCAAGCATACAAACATAATAAATATTGGACATATATGATAAAACAAAATATAGATTACAATCATAGAGAAGTAAACACACAAGAATAACATAATTATGGTTAAATAATATAACCATGCATAAAGGCTTAAATCTTTCACAGGTTGTGTGTTCTTTAGCTCAAACATCATGTTCCAAATACAACTCAAGCAATTTTATCATAAAAATTTAAAAAAATTAGTGAAATTTTGTTCCAAAGATAGATTTTTTTAAAAGAAACTTATTGTCTTTTCAATCAAGTAGAACATGCATGCAACTATCCTAACCTATGCAATTATTCTATTCTATAAAAGAAAGAAAAAAAATCTAACTAAAATATCCTAATTATTGGTGTCAGAGAAGAGAATTTACCTCCGGAAGTCAGGTACTGACCGACCTCCCCACACTTAAGGCTTTGCACCGTCCTCGGTGCCATCTGTCAGGAACAGGGGTGGGCTGGTGGCAGTATCTCCATAGTTGGGACCAGTATGGCTCCCGGTGCTGGTAAAAGAAGTGGAGTCCGGGGTGTCTGAGTCTCTGAAGCGTCCCTTGAGTAGCTCCTTGAGGTGTTTGAATCAGCGCTCGTTACGGCGCTCCCTCATCTTTGCTTTCTGTTCATGGCGATCCAACTTTTCAAGTATCTGCTGGAGCAATTTCTCAGTGGTAGATGCTTGTGGTGTTGAAGAAGGAATATCTTCAACCGGCTCAGTAGGCTGGCTTGTAGTAGCGGCCGAAAATCTGAGGTATTTCCCGTTAGGGACATATTGATCATCCCGTGGAAGCATGGCTTTAGTGTCCCCAGCTCTACAGGAGACTCCGGCTGTTGAGACAAGATTTGAGACCAAGGCGGGGAAAGGTAAGTTGCCCGCAATTTGTACATGCTCTATAGCATTCCGGATGTGTCTTGAGAGATTCAGAGGTTGGTCTGTAAGGATGCACCATAGTAGAACAGCCATGTCCGCAGTGAAGGAGGACTCATGAGTGCTCGAAAAGACGTAATGGGACATGATCTGTGCCCATACACGAGCCTCTAAGGTAAGTGCGGAAGCCAAGATTCCCTTAGGGCGGTTGCGGTGGTATCCGTAGATCCAACGGCTGCCAGGTAAAGCGATGACTCTGAGAACGGAGTCCCAGTCAAATTGGTATTTCTGGCACTGAAGCGTGGCTTCTTGAAAAGTGTCCAATCCTGTTGGAATAGGGGGAAGACTCAGAACTTGCTGAATGGCCTCTTCTGTGATGGGGACTTATTTCTGCCGGACATAAATAGACTGTAGGGTCGGTATGTAGAAGTTGGAGTAGAACTCAACTACCCAAGAAAGATTGACCTGCCTTGGCTGTCTCCGTAGGAAACCCCATTGTCTTTGCTCAATTTGCGGCTCAACAAAGGTGGCAATATTGGGCGGGAGGATGAGAAGGTATTCATTGCTATAGTTCCTTTCTGCTAGGATAGAGAACATCTGCTCACAGTAGCGATTGGGAAATCGCGCAGTGTCCTTTGCTGGAAAGGCTTTTTCTTTGTCGTCAACCTTTATTATCCTCTTAACTCGTTTTGTTGAGGGCTTGACTGCGGTTGAAGAAGGCTCTGTCACTAATGCTCTTTTAGTGCCTCTTCTTGCTAGTGGTTTGGAAGTATCTTTCTCTTTTCCTTTCTTGGTGGCCATCCTGAAAGAAGGGAAGAGAAAGGAAATTAAATTCAAAGGGATAGAGCAAGGAAGAGGGTATTGTAAGTGATAGTCAATGCACAATAAAGATAAATGGCACTAACACATGGTCTGAAATACATGTGAAAAGCCCATCAATGGAAATATAGCAAGTGCATGTAGGACAATAGAATGCAAGAGGTGTATTGGAAGTGCATGTAGGACAATGGAATGCAAGAGGTTTATTGGCATGCAGGCAAAGGCATGAGTAGCATATATCAAACATTCAATGTCCAAGTTAGGTTACCATTTGTAACAAACTAACTATCACGTTTGTATTGACAATTAAATTTAATTAATAAAATATGAAAGGGAATTTGTGAAAAGCAAGCATTGCAGAGTAGAGTAAAGTAATGTAGAAAAGTGCATAGTGCTATATGGGCTTTTTCACAAACACATGGCATGCATGGTAAACAAGATATAAAAAGTATGAAATTGAACATGCAAGCAATCCCTTAAATAGGAGAAAAATAATTGTCAAACAATTTGCAATAAGCCACAAGCATATAATGAGGAATGATGACTCAAAAGGTTTCTAACACCATGTAAAAGAAGAAGAAGGAAAAATAAAGATGTGAAAAGAAAAAGAAAAGAAAAAGAAAATAATAATATATATACATACTATAATAAGAATGATAGAAAAGAGAAGAAGGAAGAAGAAGGTAAAACCTTGTTAATGGTGGTGAGAGAGAGAGAAAGAGAAAGTGAAAGGTGAGGTAGAAGGGGAAAGGGAGAAAGAAGAAAGAAGGGGGGAAAGAAAAAGTAGGGTTTGGAGAAGAGAAAGATAAGATAATTTGGCTGATTGGGTGGAGCTGTGCAGCGCATGCGACGCGGCCGCGGAAGGCACGCGTTCGCGTGGATGCGCATCAGGAAGGGGGACGCGATCGCGTCGGTCACGCGGTCGCGTGGGAGGCCATGATTTCCATGCGACGCGGTCGCGTGGAGTAAATTGTGCCTTTGGCACGACTCCAGCGCTGCTCCTGCGAAACTTTCTGTTCATTTTTATTTTTCTTCACTCCCCCTGCCACGCGGACGTGTCGCTTGTGCGATCGCATCACACGGCGAATATTTTTTTTTAAGAAAGATAAAGACATGTAATTGAGAGAGCACGAAAGCACTAATAAGGAGAAGAGTTATATAAAGAAGAAAAACTAAAAGTGAAGAAAAGAAAGATCATACCGCAGTGGGTTGTCTCCCACCAAGCACTTTGCTTTAACGTCCGTAAGTTGGACGCTCCACTAGCTCAATCTGTTGCTATGTAAGGATCTTCCAGGCGGAAGATCTCAAGTTCCTTGCTCTTCTGCACCTTCTCACCATGGTATAGTTTCAGACGGTGTCCATTGACTTTAATAAGTGCAAAACTTGAAGGATGGACCCATGTTCTGGAGTTTTCATAAGCCTCTAGGCGAAGGTTCTCCAGTTCCTGCAGTTGTAACTTTCTTTCAGCTCCAGCATTCTCAATCCCCATGTTGCACTCTTTAACTGCCCAGAAGGCTTTGTGTTCAATTTCAACTGGGAGATGACAAGCTTTTCCATAAACTAAGCGGAAGGGACTCATCCCAATGGGTGTCTTGTATGTTATTCTATATGCCCACAGTGCATCTTGTAGTCTGGTGCTCCAGTCTTTTCTGTGAGGCTTTACTATCTTTTGCAAGATACGTTTAATTTCTCTGTTTGACACCTCGGCTTGCCCATTAGTTTGGGGATGGTAAGCTGTTGCAACTTTATGGATTATCCCATGCTTCTTCATCAATCCGGTTAGTCTCCTGTTACAAAAATGGGTGCCTTGATCGCTCACGATCGCTCGTGGTGATCCAAAGCGGCATATAATATGGTTTCTCACAAAGGAAACAACAGTGTTAGCATCATCAGTGCGGGTAGGAATTGCTTCCACCCATTTGGAAATATAATCTACATCTAACAATATATAAAAATATCCACTAGAATTTGGAAATGGACCCATGAAGTCAATGCCCCAAACATCAAAAATTTCACAGAAAAGCATATATTGTTGAGGCATCTCATACCTCTTGGATATGTTACCGAATTTCTGGCATGGGTGACAAGATTTACAAAACTCAGCAGCATCTCTAAAAAGAGTAGGCCACCAGAATCCACAGTTTAAGATTTTTCTAGCTGTTCGTTGAGGGCCAAAATGTCCTCCACTTTTAGATGAGTGACAGGCTTCTAAAATAGACTGGAATTCTGATTGAGGTATACAACGTCCAATTATCTGGTCAGCGCCACATCTCCATAATATGGGTCATCCCATATATAATATTTAGACTCGCTTTTCAGCTTGTCTCTTTGATGTTTAGAAAAATGTGGAGGAAATGTGCGGCTAACTAAATAATTAGCAATAGGTGCATACCAAGGGACTACTTCAGATACTGCTTGCAGGTTGTCAAAAGGAAAATTATCATCTATAGGAGTAGAATCATCCTTAATATGTTCAAGGCGACTCAAGTGGTCTGCAACTAAATTTTGATTACCACTTCTATCCTTGATTTCTAAATCAAACTCTTGTAACAACAATATCCAACGTATAAGTCTTGGTTTGGATTCCTTTCTAGCCAATAGATACTTTAAAGCTGCATGGTCTGAATACACTACTACTCTAGTACCAAGTAAATAAGCCCGGAATTTATCCAGAGCAAAAACAATAGCGAGTAGCTCTTTCTTAGTAGTAGTATAATTGGACTGGGCAGTGTCTAAAGTCTTAGACGCATAGGCAATAACAAAAGGATTTTTACCTTCACGCTGAGCCAGTGCTGCTCCTACTGCATGGTTGGAAGCATCGTACATGATTTCAAATGGTTGGCTCCAATCGGGTCCTCTCACAATTGGAGCTTGAGTTAGAGCAGTCTTTAGCTTATCAAATGCTTGTTTGCAATCCTCACTGAACTCAAACTCAATATCCTTTTGTAGTAATCTAGATAAGGGAAGTGCCACCTTACTAAAGTCCTTAATAAATCTCCTGTAGAAACCTGCATGGCCAAGGAACGAACGGACTTCCCTCACAGAAGAGGGGTAAGGTAGACTAGAAATGCCATTATTAGATACCACATGTCCAATACAATCCCTTGCTTTACCATAAAGTGGCATTTTTCAAAATTCAATACAAGGTTTGTATTAATACATCTATCTAATGCTCTAGATAATCCATCTAAGCAAAGGTTAAAAGAATCAACATAAACGCTAAAATCGTCCATAAAAACTTCCATACAGTCCTCAATAAGATCAGAGAAAAGACTCATCATGCACCTTTGGAAAGTATCTGGTGCATTGCACAAGCCAAAGGGCATTTTTTTATAAGCATAGGTCCCAAAAGGACATGTAAAAGTAGTCTTTTCCTGATCTTCAGGAGCTATATGAACCTGGAAATAACCTGTGTAACCATCTAAAAAGCAATAATGTGATTTACCTGACAGGCGATCCAGCATTTGATTAATGAATGGAAGTGGATAGTGATCCTTACGAGTAGCTTGGTTGAGACGTCTGTAATCAATGCAGACTCTCCAAGCATTCTGAACTCTAGCTGTTATGAGCTCATTTTTCACTGTAGTGACTCCGGACTTCTTGGGCACCACTTGCACTGGGCTTACCATTCACTGTCTGAAATGGGATATATGATACCGGCCTCCAATAGTCTGGTCACTTCCTTTTTGACAACTTCCAAGATGGTGGCATTCAATCTTCTTTGTGGTTGATGGACAGGTCTTGCTTCCTCTTCTAAAAATATTCTGTGCTCACATATTTGAGGGTTGATTCCCACTATGTCTGCCAAACTCCACCCTATTGCCTTCTTATGCTTCCTCAACACATCAAGTAGCTGTTCTTCTTGTTGAGAAGTCAGTTCTCTTGCAATAATAACCGGAAGCTTCTGCTCATCCTCAAGGTAAGCATATTTGAGATGTGAAGGGAGAAGTTTCAATTCTAACTTTTGATCATGGACAGGCTCTGGGTTATCTAGGGCTTGTGAAAATGGCGAAGTGTCCTCATTGTCAGTTAAAAAGGTCCCCACACTTAGACCTTGTCCAGTGTGCCTCTCTTCAAACTCTTCCTTTTGAACTTCAGCCACACTTTCGTCTATGACATCACACTGGAAGATAGAACGATCTTCTGGGGGGCTGTCAATGACTCCATTCAGATTGAAGATTACTATACGGCCATCTATTTCAAAGGAGTATGTCCCTGAAAAAGCATCCAACTTGAATTTTGATGTCTTCAGGAATGGTCTTCCATGTAGGATTGATGATGGCTTATCTGAATTATTATGGGGCATCTCCAAGATATAAAAATCAGTGGGAAATGTGAGCCCTTTAATGTTCACCAAAACATCTTCAGCAACTCCAGCAACTGTAATAATGCTTTTATCTGCTAACATAAAACGAGCTGCTGACCTTTTTAAGGGATGGAGCCTTAAAACATCATATATAGACAAAGGCATTATACTGACACATGCTCCTAAATCACACATGCAATCATAAATTACTACACCACCAATAGTACAACTAACTATGCAAGGACCTGGATCACTATATTTTTCAGGTAATCCTCCCATTAAAGCAGATATAGAACTACCTAAAAGAATAGTTTCTAATTCAGTAATTTTATCTTTATGGATACATAAGTCTTTTAGAAACTTTGCATATTTAGGTACCTGTTGAATAACATCAAAAAGGGGAACAGTTACCTCAACCTTTTTGAATATTTCTACCATTTTAGGATCAGGTTCCAGTTGCTTCCTAGGCTTCCTTGCAAGTTGTGGAAATGGAATGGGAGTAGTGTTTTCTGTGGTGCCTGCACCTTTTTGTGCCTCTTCCTGTGGTTGAGCTATCTCTTCTTCAACTATGTCCTGTATATCCTCTTCCTCTTCAACATCTTTGATTTCTATCACCTCTTCAACTGAGGTGTATTCTAGTGAGCTTGGTTCCTCCTGATTCCTCTCCTGCAGTGTGGTTTCGGACCTCGGGGTGATGGCATTAATTCCTCCCTTTGGATTGGGTAATGATTGAGAGGGGATTCTAGTGGTGCTTGAAGGTTGGTTACTGGAATTTTGTGCTGAACCAAGTTGTGTCATAAAAGCTTGTAGAGTAGAGGTGAAACCATTTAGACTGGCGTTAATACTGTTCACGATAGTATTTTCCATGGCCAGTTGTCTTTTCTCAAAAGCTTGTAATAATTCTTCATTAGAAGATACAGAAGAATGAGTAAATTGAGAGGTTTGCTGCTGATTGTTCGGTGGTCCTTGGTTTTGCCTCAGGTGAGGTGCTCGGTATGGTTGATTTTGCTGCCTGTTGTTGTAATTATTCCACCTCTGATTTCCCTGATTATCTTTGCCTCCCCTATTATTGTTATCTTTCCAATTCTGGTTTGAATTGTCCTGCCATCCATGGTTATTATTTCCACTTTGATTGTACCTTTGGTTGGGGCGGTCATAGAAGTTGTGAGTGGATGCCATCATATTGTCTTCTTGTTGGAGCTGCGGGCATTCATCAGTGTAATGGCTGTAATCAGCACAAATTCTGCAAATTCTTTGTGGAACTAGTTGTTGGTTTTGCTGCGGTTGAGTTTGCTGAGCTTGTTGATTTAACTGCATTTGCTTCAGCAGGTTGGTCATTTCACAGATGCTTCGATTTAGAGCAGCAGTCTCTATGCCAGAAGATACTTCTGCAACGGCCCTTGAACGGCCTTGCTTCTGTCTGTGGTTCTGAGTAGATTCAGCCAAATCACTGGGCTTTAGTTAAGTTTCAGTTTTTGAGCATTCTTGCTCAAAATTGCTTTCAAGATAATGTTTGACTCTCTGTCCATTAACAATGAACTTTTTATTAGAATCGTTATCCTGGAGCTCTACGTATCCATATGGTGACACACTTGTAATCACATATGGTCCTCTCCAACGGGATTTCAATTTTCCGGGGAATAATCTGAGCCTAGAATTAAATAGCAGAACTTTCTGCCCTGGCTCAAGGACTCTGGATGACAATTTCTTATCATGCCGTCTTTTTGCTTTCTCTTTGTAAATTTTTGCATTCTCGAAAGCATTGAGTCTAAATTCCTCTAGCTCATTTAACTGGAGCAATCGTTTTTCTCCAGCTAACTTGGCATCAAGGTTTAGGAATCTGGTTGTCCAGTAGGCCTTATGTTCCAGTTCCACTGGCAAATGACATGCCTTTCCATACACAAGCTGGTATAAAGAGGTCCCTATAGGGGTCTTGAATGCTTTTCTGTATGCCCACAGAGCAT
>NC_029773.3:63571679-63583971 GCF_000817695.3 Arachis duranensis
TTGGGATTTAAATTGAGGAATTTTAAATAATAAAAATGAAAGGCCTTGACTGGGAATTGATTGGTTAGAATCTCTATCATTGATGGTGTGATTGTAAGATTAATTTATAATTAATAGTTGTTCTGTCTCGTTATCCCTTACTAGGTAAGAGAAAGTCAAACAAGTGGAAATGCCAGATCTGTTCACAAGTTGCAACCCACTTAGTTCAAAGGGATTGGCGTCGGTGACAGGATAGCAATCCAACATTTAACCCAATTACAAATTTTTCTTTCAATCCTTCCAACTCAAGAGTTCCTTTTAATCAACTTCCCATCAAGTAATGAAACTACTCACGCATTGTAAATAAAGAATCCATAGCACATGAAAGGGAATTAAAAGAAGACATGATTATTGGAATGGAATTTAAATTAAAAAGAAATAATCCTTGCATTAATTAATCATAAAAATATCTGAATGACAAAATTGAACATAACAAAGAAAATGGAAGAATAAAACCAAGTTGAGAGAACAAACTAGAGTGATGAAGTCTTGATGAGAAAAATAACTCTTCTCAATGTTCCAATGCTAAGATCAATTGAAAATTAAAATTCTAAAAACTAGAGAGAAAAACCTAAGAGAGTGAAAAACTAGATCTAAAAGAACTCAATGAATGTGTCTCTTGTTTCTGCATATATTCTATGACTCTAGTCTGCTGTTCCGAGCCAAAAACTGGGCCGGAATAAAGTCCAAAGTCGCTGGTTTCAGATTTTGCAGTTTATGTAGATCGCGCATGTCACGCGATCGCGTCGTCCATGCGGACGCGTCGCTGGCGCTTTTCCTCTTCACGCGTTCGCGTCGTCCACGCTACCACGTTGCTTGTGCTTTCCAATCCGCGCGGCCACACAAGCCATGCGGCCGTGTCACTTCGATTTGCGCTCCTTCGCGCGGTCACGTGAGCCATGCGACCGCGTCACTTTTCGCTGGTTATCTCCTCAAACTCTTGTGTTCCTTCCATTTTTGCTAGCTCCCTCTCCAATCTCCGTCTCATTCATGCCCTATAAAGCCTGAAACGCTTGACACACAGATTACGGCATCGAATGGAATAAAGGAGAATTAAAATTAAATAATTAAAGTCTCTAGGAAGCAATTTTCAAGCATGTAATAAATTCAGGAAGGAAATCTAAATGCATGCTAAATTGATGAATAAGTGGGTAAGGATCACGACAAAACCACACAATTAAACACAATATAAACTATAAAATAGTGGTTTATCAATCATCCAAGCTTCTTGCCCAATCCCTTCTACGGTTAATCACAGTCCGTTCCAGGATTCTTTTACGTTCTCTATTAGAGACTTCAGCTTGCCCATTTTTCTGTGGATGATATGGAGTGGCCACCCTGTGGCTAACTCCGTATCGAACCAAAGTAGAGTAAAGCTGTTTATTGCAGAAATGAGTGCCCCCATCACTGATTAATACTCTAGGGGTACCAAATCTGCAGAAGATGTATTTCTGGAGGAATTTCAGCACAGTCTTAGTATCATTAGTGGGTGTTGCTATAGCTTCTACCCATTTGGATACATAATCCACTGCCACCAGAATATAAGTGTTTGAGTATGATGGTGGGAATGGCCCCATGAAGTCAATACGCCATACATCAAACAACTCGATCTCCAAGATCTCTTGTTGAGGCATGGCATAACTGTGAGGCAGATTGCCAGATCTTTGGCAACTATCACAATTGAGTACAAACACTCGGGAGTTTTTATAGAGAGTAGGCCAGTAGAAGCCACATTGGAGGACTCTTGTGGCTGTTCGCTCACTTCCAAAATGTCGTCCATACTGTGATCCATGGCAGTACCAGAGGATCTTCTGTGCTTCTTCTTTAGGCACACATCTACGGATTACTCCGTCTGCACATCTCTTGAAGAGATATGGTTCATCCCAAAGATAGTACTTTGCATCTGTGATCAATTTCTTTGATTGTTGCCTACTGTACTCTTTGGGTATGAACCTCACTGCCTTGTAGTTTGCAATGTCTGCAAACCATGGCACTTCCTGGATGGCAAAGAGTTGCTCATCCGAAAAGGTTTCAGAGATCTCAGTAAGAGGGAGGGACTCCCCTTCTACTGGTTCTATTTGGGACAGGTGATCTGCTACTTGGTTCTTCGTCCCTTTTCTGTCTCTTATTTCTATATCAAACTCTTGCAGAAGCAACACCCATCTGATGAGTCTGGGTTTTAAATCCTGCTTTGTGAGTAGATATTTAAGAACAGCATGATCAGTGTACACAATCACTTTTGATCCTACTAAATAGGATCTAAACTTGTCAATGGCGTAAACCACTGCAAGCAACTCTTTTTCTGTGGTTGTGTAATTCTTCGGTGCGTCATTTAAAACATGACTGGCATAGTAAATGACGTGCAAAAGGTTGTCATGCCTTTGTCTCAACACTGCACCAATGGCATGGTCACTGGAATAACACATTAATTCAAATGGTAATGTCCAGTCTGGTGCAGAGATGACTGGTGTTGTGATCAGCTTAGCTTTCAGAGTCTCAAACGCATGCAGACACTCCTGATCAAAGATAAATGGCGTGTCAGCAGCTAGCAGATTACTTAGAGGTTTGGCGATTTTTGAAAAATCCTTTATAAACCTCCTATAGAATCCTGCATGCCCCAGAAAGCTTTTGATTGCCTTAACATTGGCTGGTGGTGGTAATTTTTCAATTACCTCGACCTTAGCTTGATCCACTTCTATAACCTTGTTCAAAATTTTGTGTCCAAGGACAATTCCTTCAGTCACCATAAAGTGACATTTCTCCCAGTCTAAAACCAGGTTAGTCTCTTGGCACCTCTTTAGAACAAGTGCTAGATGGTCAAGACAGGAGCTGAATGAGTCTCCAAATACTGAGAAGTCATCCATGAAGACTTTCAAAAAATTTTCCACCATATCAGAGAAAATTGAGAGCATGCACCATTGAAAGGTTGCAGGTGCATTGCACAGACCAAATGGCATCCTTCTGTATGCAAAAACTCCAGATGGACATGTGAATGCTGTTTTCTCTTGATCTTGGGGATCTACTGCAATTTGATTATAACCTGAATACCCATCCAGGAAGCAGTAGTATTCATGACCTGCTAGTCTTTCTAGCATCTGGTCTATGAATGGTAAAAGAAAATGATCCTTTCTGGTAGCTGTATTGAGCCTTCGGTAATCAATACACATATGCCACCCTGTAACTGTTCTTGTAGGAATCAGTTCATTTTTTTCATTATGGACCACTGTCATGCCGCCTTTCTTAGGGACGACTTGGACAGGGCTTACCCAGGGGCTATCAGAAATGGGATAAATAATCCCAGCCTCTAGTAATTTAGTGAACTCCTTTTGCACCACCTCCTTCATGGCTGGAATCAGCCGCCTTTGTGGTTGAACCACTGGCTTAGCGTCACCCTCTAATAAAATCTTGTGCATGCATCTGGCTGGGCTAATGCCCTTAAGATCACTGATGGACCACCCCAAGAGTTGTCTTGTGTGTCTTTAGCACTTGAATTAGTGCTTCCTCTTCCTGTGGCTCTAAGGTAGAGCTTATGATTACAGGAAAGGTATTACCTTCTCCCAGAAATGCATATTTCAAGGATGGTGGTAATGGTTTGAGCTCGGGTTTAGGAGGTTTCTCCTCTTCCTGAAGGATTTTTAGAGGTTCTATTATTCTCTCTGATTCCTCCAGATCAAGCTGAACATCTTTAAAGATATACTCCTGCTCTGATTCGAGACTCTCAGTCATATTGACTTCTTTTACCAGAGAGTCAATAATATCAACGCTCATGCAGTGATTTTGGGTGTCTGGATACTGCATAGCTTTGACAACATTCAACTTGAACTCATCCTCATTGACTCTCAAGGTTGCTTCCCCTTTTTGAACATCAATGAGGGTTCGGCCAGTTGCTAGGAAAGGTCTTCCAGAATGAGAGTTGCACTCTTATGCTCCTCCATTTCCAGCACCACAAAGTCAGTGGGAAAGGCAAATGGCCCAACCTTGACAATCATGTCTTCAATCACGCCTAATGGGTATTTAATGGAGCCATCAGCAAGTTGGAGACATATCCGGGTTGGTTTAACTTCATCGGTCAACCCAAGCTTTTTGATAGTAGCTGCAGGTATTAGGTTAATACTTGTCCCAAGATCAAATAGAGCTTGCTTGGTACAAGTACCTTCTAATGTGCATGGTATCATGAAGTTTCCCGGATCTTTAAGCTTCTCAGGTAAGCTATTTAGAATGACTGCACTGCATTTTTCAGTGAGGTAAACTTTTTCAGTTTCCCTCCAATCTTTCTTATGACTTAAGATCTCTTTCATGAACTTAGCATAAGAGGGTATTTGCTCAAGTGCCTCTGCAAATGAAATCTTAATTTCAAGAGTCCTGAGATAGTCTGCAAAGCGGGCAAATTACTTATCCTGTTCCGCTTGGCGGAGTTTCTGAGGATAAGGCATTTTGGCTTTGTATTCCTCAACCTTAGTTGCTGCAGATTTATTGCCTACAGATGTGGGTTGAGAAGCCTTTTTAGATGGGTTATTATTAGCACTTGTATGTGTCTGATCCCCCACTGGTATTTGAATGCCATGGGTGGAAGCTCGAGTGGCGTTAGACGCCAACTCCTTACTTGCTTCTGGCGTCTGAACGCCAGAACTATGCTCCCTTTAGGCGTTCAACGCCAACTCCTTTCTTGTTTCTAGCGTTGAACACCAGGAGTGAGCATGGTTTGGGTGTTCAACGCCAGCTTTCCACCCATTTTCTGGCATTTGAGCGCCAGAATTATTCCTCTCTGAGCTCTTACTATCCTCAGATGGATTTTGGGTAGTTTGCTCATTCCTTGGCTTCCTGCTACCTTGAAGTGAGGTATTTAACGTTTTCCCACTTCTTAATTGAACTGCTTGGCATTCTTCTGTTATTTGTTTTGATAACTGCTGTTCTGTTTGCTTCAATTGCACTTCCATATTCATATTAGCCATTCTTATTTCATGTAATATCTCTTTGAATTCGGCTAACTATTTTGTTAGAAAATCCAATTGCTGATTGAATTCTGTAACTTGTTCTGTAGGACTCATTTCAACAGTTACTGTTTTAGCCTCTTCTTTCATGGAAGGTTCACTGCTTTGGTATAGATGCTGATTTCTGGCAACTGTATCAATAAGCTCTTGAGCTTCTTCTATTGTCTTTCTCATGTGTATAGATCCATCAGCTGAGTGGTCTAGAGAAATCTGAGCTCTTTTTGTAAGCCCATAGTAGAAGATGTCTAACTGCATCCACTCTGAAAATATTTCAGAGGGGCATTTTCTTAGCATCTCTCTGTATCTCTCCCAGGAATCATAGAGAGATTCATTATCTCCTTATTTGAAGCCTTGGATGCTTAGCCTTAGCTGTGTCATCCGTTTCGGAGGAAAATAGTGATTCAAAAATTTTTCTGACAGCTATTTCCATGTCTTTATGCTGTCCTTAGGTTGATTATTTAACCACCTCTTAGCTTGGTATTTTACAGCAAATGGGAACAGTAATAGCCTGTAGACATCCAGATCTACCTCCTTATCATGTACTGTGTTTGCAATTTGTAAAAACTGTGCCAGAAACTCTGTAGGTTCTTCTTGTGGAAGACCGAAATACTGGCAACTTTGCTGCACCATGATAATGAGCTGAGGATTCAACTCAAAACAACTAACTCTAATGGAGGGTATACATATACTACTCTCATATGAAGCAGTAGTGGGGTTAGCATATGACCCCAGAGTCCTTCTGGACTCTTCATTTCCACTTATGTCCATGTTAGAGTAAAGGAAATGATATGGATCTAAATATTATTTATTTTATTATATAAAAAAATTTATTTTCGAAATAATAAAATAAAATAAAATAAGATAAAATAAAAACGAAATAAAAATAAAAAATTTTAAAATGTTTTGTGAAGATTTTCGAAAAAATTGAGGAGAGAGAAAGTGGTTAGGATATTTTGAAAAAGATAATAAAATATTTTTTTTTTAAATCTTAAAAGGATAAGATTTGAAAAATTTTGAAATTGAAGTCTGAATTTTTAAAAAAAAATTCGAAAAAGTAGCTTAAAAATAGTTAGAAAAGATATTTTTGAATTTTGAATTTTATGATGAAAGAGAAAAACACACAAAAGACACAAGACTTAAAATTTTTAGATCTAATGCTCCTTGTTTTCGAAAATTTTGGAGGGAAAACACCAAGGAACACCAAACTTAAAAATTTTAAGATCAAAACATAAAGAAGTCTCAAGAACACTTTGAAGATTCACAAGAACACCAAGAACAAAAGAAAGAACACCAAACTTAAAATTTTTGGGAAAACTAAAATAAATTTTTTAAAATTATAAAAAAATTAACAAGAAGATACCAAACTTAAAGTTTGGCACAAGAATTAATCAAAGAAAAATTATTTTTGAAAAAGTTTTAAAAAGAATATAGCTAATTGCCAAGAACATAAGCCAACGCTCTAGCCAACTGAGCTATAAATGTAACGTGTTTTAAAGACGTATTATTTTTATAGATAAAAATACATTTTTTTTAAACTAATGTTTTGAAAAAGTACAAGAAAAACAAGAAAAGACGCAGAACAAGACAAACCAAAGATCAAACAAGAAAAATTGACAAGAACAATTTGAAGATCAAGGAAAAACAAAGAACACTAATTCGAAAATTTAAAGGAAAATACAAGATATGCAATTGACACCAAACTTAGAACAAGACACAAAACCCACAAAAAATTAAAAACTAATAAGGACAAGTAATATTTTCGAAAAATTTTTGAAGAGAAATTAAAGGACTCAAATTTAATGACTCTATAGCATCAATACTATATTCCTAATCTAAGCAACAAAATAAACCTTTAGTTGTTCGAACTCAAACAATCCCCGACAACGGCGCCAAAAACTTGGTGCACGAAATTGCAATCACACTTTTGCAATCCGCACAACTAACCAACAAGTGCATTGGGTCGTCCAAGTAGTACCTTACGTGAGTAAGGGTCGATCCCACGGAGATTGTTAGTTTGAAGCAAGCTATGTTTATTTTATTATTCTTAGTCAGGAGATCAATTATAATTATAAGTTTGAATTACTAAAAAAAATAGAAGAGCGTGAAATAATTACTTGTTGTGCAATAATGGAAGATATGTTGGAGTTTTGGAGATGCTTTGTCTTCTGAATTCCTGTAATGTAATATTCAACTCAAAACCATAATGCAAGGTTCCTTCCATGGCAAGCTCTATGTAGGGTGTCACCGTTGTCAATGGCTACTTCCCATCCTCTCAGTGAAAATGGTCCAAATGCTCTGTCACAGCACGGCTAATCAGCTGTTGGTTCTCGATCATGTCGGAATAGAATCCATTGATTCTTTTGCGTTTGTCATCACGCCCAACACTCACGAATTTGAAGCTCGTCACAGTCATCCAATCCCAGAATCCTACTCGGAATACCACAGACAAGGTTTAAACTTTCCGGATTCTCATGAATGCCGCCATCAATTCTAGCTTATACCACGAAGATTCTGATTAAGGAATCTAAGAGATACTCATTCAATCTGATATAGAATGGAGGTGGTTGTCAGACACACGTTCATGAATTGAGAAAGGTGATGAGTGTCACGGATCACCACCTTTTCCATAGTTAAGCACAAATGAACATCTTAGATAGGAACACGCATGTTTGAATGGAAAAATATAAATAATTGCATTAATTCATCGAGACGCTGCAGAGCTCCTCACCCCCAACAATGGAGTTTAGAGACTCATTCCATCAAAGAGTAAAAAATTCAGATCCAAAAATTTCATGAGATACAAAATAAGTCTCTAATAGTTGTTTAAATACTAAACTAGTAACCTAGGTTTACAGAAAATGAGTAAACTAAGATAATTGGTGCAGAAATCCACTTCTGGGGCCCACTTGGTGTGTGCTGGGGCTGAGACTTAAGCTTCTCACGTGTTTGGGCTGTTTCTGGAGTTGAACGCCAGGTTGTAACGTGTTTTTGGCGTTGAACTCCAACTTGTAACCTGTTTCTGGCGCTGGACGCCAGACTGCAGCATAGAACTGGCGTTAAACACCAGTTTACGTCGTCTATCTTCGCGAAAAGTATGGACTATTATATATTGCTGAAAAGCCCTGGATGTCTACTTTCCAACCCAATTAAGAGCGCGCCAATTGGACTCTTGTAGCTCAAAAAAATCCATTCCAAGTGCAGGGAGGTCAGAATCCAACAGCATCAGCAGTCCTTTTTCAGCCTAAATCAGATTTTTGCTCAGCTCCCTCAAATTCAGCCAGAAAATACTTGAAATCACAGAAAAACACACAAACTCATAGTAAAGTCCAGAAATATGATTTTTTTCTTAAAAACTAATAAAATTCTATTAAAAACTAATTAAAAAATGCTAAAATCTATATGAAATTACCCCCAAAAAGCGTATAAAATATCTGCTCATCAGTCTCTCAAGTAAGAAGGAGTTCCTTATTGAGGATTTAAAGGAATCTGAAGGTCATATAGAGACCATAGAGATCCCATTAAACCTCCTTCTGCCATTCATGAGCTCTGAAAACTATTCTTCCTCTGAAGAGGATGAAGATGTAACTGGAGAGCAAGTTGCTCAATATCTAGGAGCTATCATGAAGCTGAATGCCAAGTTGTTTGGTAATGAGACTTGGGAAGATGAACCTCCCTTGGGTTCAGCAAACTTTACCTCAAAAGAAACAAAATCCTGGTAAATTCTTAATACCTTGTACCATAGGCACCATGACCTTTGAAAATGCTCTGTGTGACCTAGGGTCAGGCATAAATCTTATGCCACTCTCTGTAATGGAGAAGTTGGGGATCATTGAGGTACAGCCTGCCATATTCTCATTACAAATGACAGACAAAGCAGTAAGACAAGCTTATGGATTGTAGAGGACGTGTTAGTAACGATTAAAGACCTTTACATCCCTGCTAATTTCATAATCTTAGACACTAGGAAGGAAGAAGATGAATGCATCATCCTTGGAAGACCTTTCCTAGCCACAGCGGGAGCCGTAATAGATGTTAACAGAGGAGAATTAGTCCTTCAATTGAATGGGGACTACCTTGTGTTTAAGACCCAAGGGTGTTCTTCTTTAACAATGGAGAGGAAGCATGAAAAGTTTCTCTCAGTACAGAATCAAACAGAGCCCCCACAATCAAACTCTAAGTTTGGTGTTGGGAGGCCATAGCCAAACTCTAAGTTTGGTGTTGAATCCCCATATCCAAACTCTAAGTTTGGTGTTGGGAGTCTACAACATTGACCTAATCACCTGTGTGACTCCATGAGAGCCCACTGTCAAGCTATTGACATTAAAGAAGCGCTTATTGGGAGGCAACCCAATTTTTATTTATCTAATTTTATTTTTCTTTTATTGTTCTTTAATGTTTTATTAGGTTCATGATCATGTGGAGTCACGAAAAAAATACTAAAATTAAAAACAGAATCAAAAACAGCAAAAGAAAAATCACACCCTGGAGGAAGGACTTACTCGCGTTCAAATGCCAGTAAGGAGCAAGATCCTGGCGTTCAATGCCAGAACAGAGCATGGATCTGGCGTTGAACGCCAGAAACAAGCAGCATCCTGGCGTTTGAATGCCAGGAATATACCCTGAGAAGAGCTGGCACTGAACGCCAGAAACAAGCATGGAACTGGCGTTCAACGCCAGAAACATGCTGCAATTGGGTGTTGAACGCCCAAAATAAGCATCATTTCGGCGTTCAAACACCAGAATTGTATGCAAAGGCGTTTTACATGCCTAATTGGTGCAGGGATGTAAATCCTTGACACCTCAGGATCTGTGGACCCCACAGGATCATCCCAGGATCTGTGGACCCACAGGATCCCCACCTACCTTAACTCACCTTCTCTCCTCTTCTTTGCATTCATCCTCTCTTCCCCATAAACACTCCTCCCCAAAAAACCCTTCACCAATCACCTCAATCTCTCTTTCCAATTACCCCCCTTCACCACTCACATCCATCCACTATTTCCCATAAACCCCACATACCTTCGAAATTCAAAATTTCTTTCCCACCCAAACCCACCCTAAATAGCCGAACCTACCCCCTCTCCCCTCACTATATAAACCCCTCCATCCTTCTTCATTTTCACACAGCACAACCCCCTCTTCTACACCTTGGCCGAGTACACCTTCCCCCCCTTTCCTCTATATTTTCTCTTCCTCTTCTTCTTTTCTTTCTTCTGTTGCTCGAGGTCGAGTAATATTCTAAGTTTGGTGTGGTAAAAGCATAGCTTTTTGTTTTTCCATAACCACCAATGGCACCTAAGACTGAAGAAACCTCTAGAAAAGGGAAAGGAAAGACAAAAGCTTCCACCTCCGAGTCATGGGAGATAGAAAGATTCATCTCCAAGGCCCATCAAGACCACTTCTATGATGTTGTGGCCAAGAAGAAGGTGATCCCTGAGGTCCCTTTCAAGCTCAAGAAAAATGAGTATCCGGAGATCCGACATGAGATCCAAAGAAAAAGTTGGGAAGTTCTGACCAACCCCATTCAACAAGTTAGAATCTTAATGGTTCAAGAGTTCTATGCTAATGCATGGATCACTAGAAACCATGATCAAAGTATGAACGCGAATCCAAAGAACTATCTTACAATGGTTCGGGGGAAATACTTATATTTTAGTCCAGAAAATGTGAGGTTGGCATTCAACTTGCCCATGATGCAAGGAGATGCACGCCCCTACACAAGAAGGGTCAATTTTGATCAAAGGTTGGACCAAGTCCTTATGGACATATGTGTTGAAGGAGCTCAATGGAAAAGAGACTCCAAAGGCAAGCCGGTTCAATTAAGAAGACTGGACCTCAAGCCTGTAGCTAGAGGATGGTTGGAGTTCATCCAATGCTCCATCATCCCCACTAGCAACCGATCCAAAGTTACTGTAGATTGGGCCATCATGATTCATAGCATCATGAATGGAGAGGAAGTAGAAGTTCATGAAGTCATCTCCCTTGAATTCTACAAAATAGCCGAAAAGTCCTCCACCATGGCAAGGCTAGCTTTTCCTCATCTTATTTGCCATCTATGTTACTTAGGTGGAGTTATCATAGAAGGAGATATCCCCATTGAGGAGGATAAGCCCATCACTAAGAAGAGGATGGAACAAACAAGAGAGCCCACTCATGGATCCCAAGAGACGCATGAGGAAGCTCATCACCAAGAAATCCCAGAGATGCCTCAAGGGATGCACTTTCCTCCCAACAACTATTGGGAACAACTCAACACTTCTCTAGAAGACTTAAGTTACAATATGGATCAATTAAGGGTGGAATATCAAGAACACTCTATCATTCTCCATGAAATTAGAGAAGATCAAAGAGTAATGAGGGAGGAGCAACAAAGGCAAGGAAGAGACATAGAAGAGCTCAAGGACATCGTTGGTTCTTCAAGAAGAAAGCACCACCATCACTAAGGTGGACTCATTCCTTATTCTTATTTTTTCTGTTTTTCGGTTTTTATGCTATATGTGTGTTTATGTTTTGTGTCTTGATGAGCGGATAATTTGTACGTTTTTTGGCATTGTTTTTAGTGTGTTTTTAGTATGATTTAGATAGTTTTTAGTATATTTTTGTTAGTTTTTAGCTTAAATTCACTTTTCTAGACTTTACTATGAGTTTGTGTGTTTTTCTGTGATTTCAGGTATTTTCTGGCTGAAATTGAGGGTCCTGAGCAAAAAATCTGATTCGGAGACTGAAAAGGACTGCAGATGCTGTTGGATTCTGACCTCCCTGCACTCGAAGTGGATTTTCTGGAGCTACAGAAGCCCAATTGGCGCGCTCTCAACGGCATTAGAAAGTAGACATCCTGGGCTTTCCAGAAATATATGATAGTCCATACTTTGCCCAAGATTTGATGGCCCAAACCGGCGTTCAAAGTCACCCTCAGGAATTCCAGCGTTAAACGCTGGAACTGGCATAAAACTTGGAGTTAAACGCCCAAACTGGCATGAAAGCTGGCGTTTAACTCCAGAAAAGGTCTCTACACGAAAATGCTTCATTGCTCAACCCAAGCACACACCAAGTGGGCCCGGAAGTGGATTTTTACGTCATTTACTCATTTCTGTATACCCTAGGTTACTAGTTTACTATTAATAGGATCTTTTGACATTGTATCAGTACCTCATGACACTTTACACGTTTCTCATTGTATCTTCTACGGCATGAGTCTCTAAACCCCATGGTTGGGGGTGAGGAGCTCTGCTGTGTCTTGATGGATTAATGCAATTACTACT
>NC_029773.3:63584359-63586746 GCF_000817695.3 Arachis duranensis
TTGCAAAAAGTGTGATTGCAATTTCGTGCACCAAGTTTTTGGCGCCGTTGCCGGGGATTGTTGAGTTTGGACAACTGACGGCTTATCTTGTTGCTTAGATTAGGACTGTCTTATTTTTGTTGGTTTAGAGTCTTTTAGTTGAGTCTAGTTTCATATTTTAAGTTTGGTGTCAATTGCATGCTTTTGTTTTTCTTTTAATTTTCGATTTTGCATGTTCTTAGTCTCTTTTTGATTCATAGAAATTCTAAGTTTGGTGTCCTCTTTGTGTTTTCCCTTAAAGATTTTCGAAAATTAGTGTTTGATTTTCTAAAAATTTTAAGTTTGGTGTCTTTTTGTTGTTTTTCTCTTTCCTCTTTTCAAAAATCAAATCTTTTTCATAAAATTTTTCAATCATATCTTTTTAATTGCTATTTTCAAAATCTTTTTAATTAACTGATTGATTCAGTTCTCAATTTGCTTTGATCTTATTTTCTTTTTGATTTTCGAATTTTTATTTTAATTTTCTTTTGTTTTATTTTATTTTTCTTTTTTTTCGTTTAATTCAAAAAAAATAATAAAATATATCCATTTGCAATCCATTATGGATCTAAGTGGGATTGATCAGTCCAAAAGGACTCTGGGGTCATATGCTAACCCCATTACAGCTGCATATGGGAGTAGCATATGTACACCTCCCATCAAAGCAAGCAGCTTTGAGCTAAACCCTCAACTCATTATCATAGTGCAGTAGAATTGCCAGTATTCCGGTCTTCCACAGGAAGAACCTACTGAGTTTCTGGCACAATTTTTACAAATTGCTGACACGGTACATGATAAAGAGGTGGATCAGGATGTCTACAGACTATTACTGTTTCCATTTGCTGTAAAAGATCAAGCTAAAAGGTGGTTGAATAACCAACCTACAGCAAGCATAAAGACATGGAAACAGTTGTCAGACAAATTCCTGAATCATTTTTACCCTCCAAAAAGGATGACACAGTTAAGGCTGGACATCCAAGGCTTTAAACAAGAGGATAATGAATCCCTTTATAATGCCTGGGAGAGGTATAGAGGTATGCTAAGGAAATGTCCCTCTGAAATGTTTTCAGAGTGGGTACAGTTAGACATTTTCTACTATGGGCTTACAGAAAAAGCTCAGATGTCTTTAGACCACTCAGCTGGTGGATCTATACACATGAGGAAGACAATTGAAGAAGCTCAAGAGCTTATAGACACTGTTGCTAGAAACCAATATTTGTACTCTAGCAATGAGTTCTCTCCAAAAAAGGAAGTCATGGCAGTAGTCACTGACCCTAGTCCTCAAGAACAAATAATTGAGCTTAATCAACAATTGCTCCTGATGACAGAACAGTTAGCAGCCTTTAAAGAGATGCTCCATGAAACTAAAGTTGCTAACAAGAGCATAGAACTGCAGTTAAATCAAGAAAAATAGCAAATATCTAAACAGATAACAGAGGAGTGTCAAGCAGTTCAACTGAGGAGTGGGAAGACACTGAACAACACTGCTCAAAAGAGTAAAAAGCCAAACAAGGAACAATTGACAGAGGACAACCAGACCACTGTTCAAAATCCCTCTGAGGACAGTAAGAGCCCAGAGAGGAATGTTATTGGCGTTCAAACGCCAGAAAGGGAAGGAAAGCTGGCGTTAAACGCCCATTCCATGCCCAGCAAAATCCCTCTGAGGACAGTAAGAGCCCAGAGAGGAATACTCCTGGTGTTCAAACGCCAGAAAAGGGGGAAAAGTTGGCGTTAAACGCCCATTTTCCACCCAATCCTGGCGTTCAGACGCCAAGGGAGGATCAGACACCTGAGAGTGCTGACAGTAATCCCTCTAACAAGGCTCCTTCAACCACTTCTGTAAGGAATAAACCTGCAGCATCTAAGGTTGAAGAATATAAAGCCAAAATGCCTTATCCTCAAAAACTCTGCCAAGCGGAGCAGGATAAGCAATTTGCTCGCTTTGCAGACTATCTAAGGACTCTTGAAATAAAGATTCCATTTGCAGAGGCACTTGAGCAAATACCTTCTTATGCTAAGTTCATGAAAGAAATCTTAAGTCATAAGAAGGATTGGAGAGAAACTGAAAAAGTGTTTCTCACTGAAGAATGCAGTGCAGTCATATTAAAGAGCTTACCAGAAAAGCTTCAAGATCCAGGGAGCTTTATGATACCATGCACACTAGAAGGTGCCTACACCAAGACAGCCCTATGTGATCTTGGAGCAAGCATCAATCTAATACCTGCATCCACTATCAGAAAGCTTGGGTTGACTGGAGAAGTCAAACCAACCCGGATATGCCTCCAACTTGCTGATGGCTCCATTAAACACCCATCAGGCATAATTGAGGACATGATTGTCAAAGTTGGGCCATTTGCCTTTCCAACTGA
>NC_029773.3:63587349-63588054 GCF_000817695.3 Arachis duranensis
CTGAAATATGCATTTCTGGGAGGGGGTGAAACTTTTCCAGTAATTATAAGCTCTGCTTTAAATTCACAGGAAGAGGAAGCACTAATTCAAGTGCTAAGGACACACAAGACAGCTCTTGGGTGGTCTATAAGTGATCTTATGGGCATTAGCCCAGCTAGATGCATGCACAAGATCCTATTGGAGGATAATGCCAAACCAGTGGTCCAACAACAGAGGAGGCTAAATCCTGCCATGAAGGAGGTGGTGCAGAAAGAGGTCACTAAATTACTAGAGGCTGGGATGATTTATCCTATTTCTGATAGCCCCTGGGTGAGCCCTGTCCAAGTTGTTCCTAAGAAAGGAGGCATGACAGTGGTTCACAATGAAAAAAATGAACTGGTTCCTACAAGAACAGTTACAGGGTGGCGTATGTGTATTGATTATCGAAGGCTCAATACAGCCACCAGAAAGGATCATTTTCCTTTACCATTCATAGACCAAATGCTAGAAAGACTAGCTGGCCATGATTATTACTGCTTTTTGGATGGCTATTCAGGCTACAACCAAATTGCAGTAGATCCTCAGGACCAAGAGAAAACAGCATTCACTTGCCCTTCTGGCGTGTTTGCCTATAGGAGGATGCCTTTTGGTCTGTGCAATGCACCTGCAACCTTTCAGAGGTGCATGCTCTCTATCTTCTCAGATATGGTAGAGAAATTTCTGGAA
>NC_029773.3:63589219-63589666 GCF_000817695.3 Arachis duranensis
TGGGATGAACCATATCTCTTTAAGAGATGTGCTGACGGAGTGATCCGCAGATGTGTACCCAGAGAAGAAGCACAAAGGATCCTATGGCATTGCCATGGATCACAGTATGGAGGACATTTTGGAAGTGAGCGAACAGCCACTAAAGTCCTCCAATGTGGCTTCTACTGGCCTACTCTCTATAAAGATTCCCGAGAGTTTGTGCATAACTGTGACAGTTGCCAAAGAGCTGGTAACATGCCTCATGGATATGCCATGCCTCAACAAGGAATATTAGAGATAGAATTGTTTGATGTATGGGGAATTGACTTCATGGGGCCATTCCCACCATCATACTCAAACAGTTACATTCTGGTGGCAGTGGACTATGTATCTAAGTGGGTAGAAGCGACTGCTACACCCACTAATGATACCAAGACCGTGCTGAAATTCCTCCAGAAAAACATCTTT
>NC_029773.3:63589836-63593049 GCF_000817695.3 Arachis duranensis
CAAGCTGAGGTCTCTAACAGAGAGCTAAAGAGAATCCTGGAACGGACTGTGATAGCCCGAAGGAAGGATTGGGCAAAGAGCTTGGATGATGCTCTGTGGGCGTACAGAACAGCATTCAAGACTCCTATAGGAACCTCTCCATACCAACTGGTGTATGGGAAGGCCTGTCATCTGCCTGTGGAACTGGAACATAAAGCCTACTGGGCAACTAGATTCCTAAACATGGATGCTCAGTTGGCTGGTGAAAAAAGATTGCTCCAGCTAAATGAGCTAGAGGAGTTCAGACTCAATGCCTTTGAAAATGCAAAAATTTATAAGGAAAAGGCAAAGAAATGGCATGACAAGAAGTTGTCAACCGGAGTCTTTGAGCCAGGACAAAAAGTTCTGCTCTTCAACTCTAGGCTCAGACTGTTTCCAGGAAAACTCAAATCCCGGTGGAGGGGTCCATATGTGATTACAGGAGTGTCACCATATGGATATGTTGAGCTTCAGGATACTGATTCTGACAAAAAGTTCATTGTTAATGGACAGAGAATCAAACATTATCTTGAAGGAAATTTTGAGCAGGAATTCTCAAAACTGAGACTTGAGTGATTCTCAGTGAAGGTCCAGCTAAAGACAGTAAAGAAGCACTTGCTGGGAGGCAACCCAGTCATTAGGAGGTTATATGAATTGTTCTTACAGAGGCAAGTATCAAAAATGAAGGAATTCACAGAGTTACAGAAGGATTCAGCACAAAAAGCAGAGAAACAGAGCTTACTGGCGAAAAAACGCCAGTAAGGGGCATTTTGGGCGTTAAACGCCAGAATGGGTATCATTCTGGGCGTTTAACGCCAGTAAAGGTGCCATTTTGGGCGTTAAACGCCAGAATGATCACCATTCTGGGCGTTCTTCAAATCTCTCAAATCATTCCCAAATTTTGTTCAAAAAAATCACCCTTTTCTCAATTTCTTTCCATATCTTCTCAAATCTCCTTTCAAATCTCTCTTTTTTTTCGAAAACTCCCCTCCCCACCTTATAAATTCACGTTTGACTCCCTCTTTCCACCACACCATTCGAATTTCCTCTTCCTCTCCCACTCTTCTTTCTTTTCTTTTGCTTGAGGACAAGCAAACCTCTAAGTTTGGTGTGCTTTTCCGTGATCACTAAGCCAAGATTCATCAAGATCATGGCTCCTAAGGGAAAACAAACCAATTTAAGAGGAAAAAAAGAGAACAATCCAAAGAATCTTTGGAATCAAGAGAAGTTCTTAACCAAAGAACATGAAGACCATTATCACAAAATAATGGGCCTGAGGTCAGTGATCCCGGAAGTTAAATTTGATCTGAAAGAAGATGAATATCCTGGGATCTAAGAGCAAATTCGAAACAGAGGATGGGAAGTTCTAACCAATCCTGAAATAAAGGTTGGAAGGAACATGGTTCAGGAATTCGTTCTGAGGTCACTATCAAGAGAGCAGTGATGATTCATTGCATTATGCTTGGAAAAGAAGTGGAGGTTCATCATGTGATTGCTTGTGAGATCTACACAATTGCAAATAAGAATTCCACTGAAGCGAAATTGGCTTACCCAAGCTTGATTTCCTTGCTCTGTAAAGAGGCTGGGGTGAAGATGGGAGTAGATGAGTTCATACCCATTGAACACCCAATCACCAAGAAGTCAATGGAAGGACAAATGCAAGACAACTCTATCAAGAGGAGGGCACAGGAATTCCTCCCTGAATTCCCAAGAATTGACTATTGGACCAGCCTAGAAGCATCTATCTCCAAGTTACAAGAGACTATGGAGCAACTGAAGGAAGAACAGCAGAATCAGAACTGCATGCTCTGCAAATTGCTGAAGGAACAAGAGAAGCAGGGGCGTGAACTCCAAGAGATGAAACACCAAAAGCTCTCCTCTCAAGCTGAGGGAGCATCCACTTCTCAAAATCAAGGTTGTTGAGTCCTAACTCTGTGAAAACCTCTATCATTAGGAGCCTATGTTTTTGCGTTTTTTTCCTTTATTTTGTTTTCTATTTTTATTTTTATTTTTTTAGTCTCATCTTATATTTATCTTTGAGTCTTGTTCTTAATTCATAATTAATAAAATTGAAATTTTATGCCTTAAAGATATGAATGTCTTATGAATCCATCACCTCTCTTAAATGAAAAATGCTTTAATCACAAAAGAACAAGAAGTACAGGATTTCGAGATTTATCATTGAAACTAGTTGAATTAGTTTGATGTGGTGACAATACTTTTTGCTTTCTGAATGAATGCTTGAACAGTGCATATGTCTCTTGAATTTGTTGTTTTGAGAATGTTAAAAAAATTGTTGGCTCTTGAAAGAATGAGGAAAAAGAGAACTGTTATTGAGGATCTTAAAATCATTAGATTGATTCTTGAAGCAAGAAAAAGCAGTGGATACAAAAAAAAAATAATTAAAAAAAGAGAGAAGAAGAAAAGAAAAAGAAAAAGAAAGAAATAAAGTTGTGATCCAAGGCAACAAGAGTGTGCTTAAGAACCTTGGACACCTCTAATTGGGGACTTTAGCAAAGCTAAGTCATAATCTGAAAAGGTTCACCCAATTATGTGTCTGTGGCATGTATGTATCCGGTGGTAATACTGGAAGACAGAGTGCTTTGGGCCACAGCCAAGACTCATACACTAGCTATGTTCAAGAATCCTTATACTCAACTAAGAGAATCAATAACACTATCTGAGATCTGAGTTCTTATAGATGCCAATCATTTTGAACTTCAAGGGATAGAGTGAGATGCAAAAACTGTTCGGAGGCAAAAAGCTACTAGTCCCGCTCATCTAATTGGAGCTATGTTTCCTTGATATTTTGGAGTCTATAGTATATTCTCTTCTTTTTATCCTATTTTGATTTTCAGTTGCTTGGGGACAAGCAACAATTTAAGTTTGGTGTTGTGATGAGCGGATAATTTGTACGTTTTTTGGCATTGTTTTTAGTGTGTTTTTAGTATGATTTAGATAGTTTTTAGTATATTTTTGTTAGTTTTTAGCTTAAATTCACTTTTCTGGACTTTACTATGAGTTTGTGTGTTTTTCTGTGATTTCAGGTATTTTCTGGCTGAAATTGAGGGTCCTGAGCAAAAATCTGATTCCGAGACCAAAAAGGACTGCAGATGCTGTTGGATTCTGACCTCCCTGCACTCGAAGTGGATTTTCTGGAGCTACAGAAGCCCAATTGGCGCGCTCTTACCGGCA
>NC_029773.3:63593752-63606103 GCF_000817695.3 Arachis duranensis
GCCGACAATCTCCGTGGGATCGACCCTTGCTCACGCAAGGTATTACTTGGACGACCCAGTGCACTTGCTGGTTAGTTGTGCTGGATTGCAAAAGTGTGATTGCAATTTCGTGCACCATGTCTCTACCTCGTGATCATTAGTATTGAGTAACTATGTCTTAAGGCTATAAATAATTCCATAAATCCTTCACCTCTCTTAAATGAAAAATGTTTCTAATTCAAAAGAACAAGAAGCACATAAATTTCGAAATTATCCTTGAATTTAGTTTAATTATATTGATGTGGTGACAATACTTTATGTTTTCTGAATGAATGCTTGAGCAGTGCATAATTTTGATCTTGTTGTTTATGAATGTTAGCTTGAACAGTGCATATTTTTATCTTGTTGTTTATGAATGTTAAAATTGTTGGCTCTTGAAAGAATGATGAACAAAGAGAATGTTATTGACAATCTGAAAAATCATGAAAATTGATTCTTGAAGCAAGAAAAAACAGTGAAAAAGCAAAAGCTTGCGAAAAAAATGGCAAAAAAATTAGAAAGAAAAAGAAAAAGCAAGAAGAAAAAGCCAATAACCCTTAAAACCAAAAGGCAAGGGTAAAAAGGATCCAAGGCTTTGAGCATCAATGGATAGGAGGGCCCAAGGAAATAAAATCCAGGCCTAAGCGGCTAAATCAAGTTGTCCCTAACCATGTGCTTGTGGCATGCAGGTCCAAGTGAAAAGCTTGAGACTGAGTGGTTAAAGTCATTATCCAAAGCAAAATGAGTGTGCTTAAAAACTCTGGACACCTCTAACTGGGGACTTTAGCAAAGCTGAGTCACAATCTGAAAAGGTTCACCCAGATATGTGTCTGCGGCATTTATGTATCTGGTGGTAATACTGGAAAACAAAGTGCTTAGGGCCACGGCCAAGACTCATAAAAGTATCTGTGTTCAAGAATCAACAAAATTAACTAGGAGAATCAATAACACTATCTAAAATTCTAAGTTCCTATAGATGCCAATCATTCTAAACTTCAAAGGAGAAAGTGAGATGCCAAAACTGTTCAGAAGCAAAAAGCTACAAGTCCCGCTCATCTAATTAGAATTAATATTCATTGATATTTTGGGATTTATAATATATTATCTTCCTTTTATCCTAATTGATTTTCATTTGCTTGGGGACAAGCAACAATTTAAGTTTGGTGTTGTGATGAGCGGATAATTTATACACTTTTTGGCATTGTTCTTAGGTAGTTTTTAATAGGATATAGTTACTTTTAGGGATGTTTTCATTAGTTTTTATGCTAAATTCACATTTCTGGACTTTGCTATGAGTTTGTGTGTTTTTCTGTGATTTCAGGTATTTTCTGGCTGAAATTGAGGGACCTGAGCAAAACTCTGATAAAAGGCTAACAAAGGACTGCTGATGCTGTTGGATTCTGACCTCCCTGCACTCAAAATGAATTTTCTGGAGCTTCAGAACTCCAAATGGCGCCCTCTTAACGGAGTTAGAAATTAGACATCCAGAGCTTTCTAGCAATATATAATAGTTCATACTTTATTCGTGATTAGACGATGTAAACTGGCGCTCAACGCCAGTTCCATGCTGCATTCTGGAGTCAAACGCCAGAAACACGTCACAAACCAGAGTTGAACGCCAAAAACACGTTACAACTTGGCGTTCAACTCCAAAAGAAGCCTCTGCATGTGTAAAGCTCGAGCTCAGCCCAAGAACACACCAAGTGGGCCCCGGAAGTAGATTTCTGCATCAATTACTTACTTTTGTAAACCCTAGTAGCTAGTCTAGTATAAATAGGACATTTTATTATTGTATTAGACATCCTGGATTATATTTTTGATCATGTGATCACGTTTTGGAGGCTGGCCATTCGGCCATGCCTGAACCTTCATCACTTATGTATTTTCAACGGTGGAGTTTCTACACACCATAGATTAAGGGTGTGGAGCTCTGCTGTACCTCGAGTTTTAATGCAATTACTACTATCTTTTATTCAAATTCAATCTTATTTCTGTTCTAAGATACTACTCGTACTTCAACCTGATGGATGTGATGATCCGTGACACTCATCATCATCCGTCCCTATGAACACGTGCCTGACAACCACTTTCGTTCTACAAGCGAAAGCTAGAGTGTGTATCTCTTGGATTCCTGATGCACGACGCATGGTTGCCCTCGCCTGACAACCGAGCCTTCCATTCTGTGAGATCAGAGTCTTCGTGGTATAAGCTAGAATTAATGGTGGTATTCATGAGAATCCGGAAAGTCTAAACCTTGTCTGTGGTATTCCCAGTAGGATTCCGGGATTGAATGACTGTGACGAGCTTCAAACTCGCGATTGTTGGGCGTGATGACAAACGCAAAAGAATCAAGGGATTCTATTCCAACATGATCGAGAACCGACAGATGATTAGCCGTGCCGCGATAGAGCATTTGGACCCTTTTCACTGAGAGGATGGGATGTAGCCATTGACAAGGGTGATGCCCTACATACAGATTGCCATGGAAAGGAGTAAGAAGGATTGGATTAAGGCAGTAGGAAAGCAGAGATTCAGAAGGAGCACAGCATCTTCATACGCCTATCTGAAATTCCCATCGATGATCTACATAAGTATTTCTATCTTTATTTTCTGTTTATTTATTATTATTATTCGAAAACTCCATAACCATTTATTATCTGCCTGGCTGAGATTTACAAGATGACCATAGCTTGCTTCATACCAACAATCTCCGTGGGATCGGCCCTTATTCACGTAAGGTTTATTACTTGGACGACCCAGTGCACTTGCTAGTTAGTTGTGCGAGGTTGTGAAGAAAGTGCCGAGTTAGTAAATGCGCACACCAAGTTGAATGCCATTATAAGAGATCACAATTTCGTGCACCAGCCAGGATGACACAATGAGAGGAATTTTATTTTCAAATCAAATCTTTTTCAAATCTTCATATTTTTTCAAAATCAAATATTTTTCAAATCAAATATTTTCAATCATATCTTTTTCAAAGTGATATCTTTTCAAACATATCTTTTTCAAAAATCAAATATTTTCCTCATATTTTTAAAAATCTTGATTCAAAAATTTCAAGTTTGTTACTTTCTTGTTAAGAGAGATTCAATATTTAAAATTTAGAATCATATCTTTTAGTTTCTTGTTAATCAAGTCATTAACTTTTTAAAAGTAAAATCTTGTTAATTTTATCTTTTCAACCATATCTTTTTAAATTATATCTTTTTCAAATCACATTTTTTTAATTCTAATTTCAAAATCTTTTTATAACTTCTTATCTTTTTCAACTTTATTTCCTATCTTTTTCAAAACCACAACCAATTTTTCAAACAATTTTATTTTAAATTTTATTCTTTTTATTTTCGAAAACTCTCCTCCCTCTCTTATCTTTTTCTATTTAAACACTAACATTCCTCCTCCATTGTCAATTTGAACTCCATCTCTCTTTGTGTGTTCGAATTCTTCCTTACCTACCTCATCCTTCCATTCTTGTTTTCCTCTGACACCTCAAGGAATCTCCATATTGTGACATAGAGGATTCCATATTTTCTTTGTTTTCTTCTCTTTCATATGAGCAGGAACAAAGATAAAGGCATACTTGTTAAAGCTTATCCTGAACTTGAAAGGACTCTGAAGATGAAGCTAAGAGCAGCTAAAGCACAAAACTCTGAAGAGGACCTCACTGAAATTTTCGAAAAGGAAGCAGCAAAAGAAACAATTATGGCCGAACCAAACAACAATGCAAGGAAGATGCTTGGTGATTTTACTACACCAACTTCCAACTTCTATGGAAGAAGCATCTCAATCCCTGCCATAGGAGCAAACAATTTTGAGCTAAAGTCTCAATTAGTTTCTCTACTGCAACAGAACTGTAAGTTTCATGGACTTCCATCAAAAGACCCTTATCAGTTTTTAACTGAGTTCTTGCATATCTGTGATACTGTTAAGACCAATGGAGTTGATCCTGAGGTCTACAAGCTTATGCTTTTCCCTTTTGCTGTAAGGGACAGAGCTAGAACATGGTTGGACTCACAACCTAGAGATAGCCTGGACTCTTGGGATAAGCTGGTCATGACTTTCTTAGCCAAGTTCTTTCCTCCTCAAAAGCTGAGCAAGCTTAGAGTAGATGTTCAGACCTTCAGACAAAAAGATGGTGAGTCCCTCTATGAAGCTTGGGAAAGATACAAGCAATTGACCAAAAAGTGTCCTTCTGACATGCTTTTAGAATAGACCACATTAGATATATTCTATGATGGTCTGTCTGAATTTTCCAAGATGTCACTGGACCACTCTGCAGGTGGATCTATTCACCTAAAGAAAATGCCTGCAGAAGTTTAGGAACTTATTGAAATGGTTGCAAATAACCAGTTCATGTATACCTCTGAGAGGAATCCTGTGAGTAATGAGACACCTCAAAAGAGAAGAGTTCTTGAAATTGATGCTCTGAATTCCATACTGGCTCAGAACAAAATATTGACCCAACAAGTCAATATGATCTCTCAGAGTCTGACTGGATTGCAAAATACATCCAACAGTGCTAAAGAAGCATCTTCTGAAAAGAAGCTTATGATCCTGAGAACCCTGCAATGGCAGAGGTGAATTACATGGGTGAAGCCTTTGGCAACACCTATAATCCTTCATGAAAAAATCATCCAAATTTTTCATGGAAGGATCAACAAAAGCAAGGCTTCAATAATAACAATGGTGGAAGAAACAGGTTTAGCAATAGTAAACCTTTCCCATCATCATCTCAGCAACAGATAGAGCATTCTGAGCAGAATCCTTCTAGCTTAGCAAACATAGTCTCTGATCTATCAAAGGCCACTCTTAGTTTTATGACTGAAACAAGATCCTCCGTTAGAAATTTGGAGGCACAAGTGGGCCAGCTGAGTAAAAGGGTTACTGAAACTCCCCCTAGCACTCTCCCAAGCAATACCGAAGAGAATCCCAAAGGAGAGTGCAAGGCCATTGATATAATCAACAAGGCCAAAACCTTAGAGGAGGAGAAGGACGTGAATCCCAATGAGGAAAACCTCTGGGAACGTCTAGTGGCCAGTAAGGAATACCCTAATGAGGAACCAAAGGAATCTGAGGCTCATACAAAGACCATAGAGATTCCCTTGGACCTCCTTTTACTATTCATGAGCTCTGATAACTATTTATCTTCTAAAGAGGATGAAGACATTGTTGAAGGGTAAGTTGCCCAATATTTAGGAGCAATCATGAAACTGAATGCGAAGCTATTTGGTAATGAGACTTGGGAGGAAGAGCCTCCCTTGCTCACCAATGAACTGAATACATTGGTTCAGCAAAATTTACCTCAAAAGAAACAAGATCCTGGTAAATTCTTAATACCATGTACCATAGGCACCATGACCTTTGAAAAAGCTCTGTGTGACCTGGGGTCAGGGATAAACATGATGCCACTCTCTATAATGGAAAAACTGGGAATCTATGAGGTACAGGCTGCCAAATTCTCATTGGAGATGGCAGATAAATCTATGAAAAAGGCTTATGGACTAGTAGAGGACATGCTAGTGAAGGTTGAAGGCCTTTACTTCCTTGCTAATTTTATAATCCTAGACACTAGGAGGGATGAGGATGAATCTATCATCCTTGGAAGACCCTTCCTAGCCACAACAAGAGCTATGATTGATGTTGACAGAGGAGAGTTGATCCTTCATGTGAATGATGAATGCCTTGTGGTAAAGACTCAAGGTTCTCCATCTGTAACCATGGAGAGTAAGCATGAAGAGCTTCTCCCAATACAGAGTCAAAGAGAGCCCCCACATTCAAACTCTAAGTTTGGTGTTGGGAGGCCACAACCAAACTCTAAGTTTGGTGTTGAAAGATCTCAACCATACTATGATCATCTGTGAAACTCCATGAAAGCTCACTGTCAAGCTATTGACATTAAAGAAGTGCTTATTGGGAGGTAACCCAATTTTATTTTAATCTATATTATTTTGTTTTTTTTAGGTTGATGATCATGTGAAGTCACAAAGTCAATTACAAAAATAAAGAAAAAAATCAAAAATAGCATTGAAAACAGCACACCCTGGAGGAAGGACTTACTGGCGTTTAAACGCCAGTAAGGGTAGCAAAATGGGTGTTTAAACGCCCAATCTGGCACCTTTCTGGGCATTTAAACGCCAGAATAGGGCACCAGACTGGCGTCTAAACGCCAGAACAGGGCAAAAAACTGGCGTTTAGACGCCAGAACAGGAAAGAAAACTGGCGTTTAAACGCCAGAACAGGGTAGTAGACTGGCGTTTAAATGCCAGAATTACACTATAAAGCGTTTTGAATGCCCAATTGGAGAAGGGATGAGAATTTCTTGACCCTTCAGGATCTGTGGACCCCACAGGATCCCCATCAACCTCAACTCACTCTCTCTCCTCTTCACACCTTTCTATAACACTCTTCCCCAAATACCCTTCACTAATCACCTCCATATCTCTTTCCCAAATACCCTTCACCAATCACTTCCTTAACTCTTCCCAAAAAACCCTCCACCCACCTTCAAAATTCAAAACAATTTCCCTCCCAAACCCACCCAAACCTTTCAGCTACTCTCCTTCCCTTTTCCTATAAATACCCCTCTCCACTTCTTCATTTTCACACATCATACACACCTTCCCCTCCCCTTGGCCGAAACAGATACACCTTCCATCTCCTCTATTTTCTTCTTCTTCTACATCTTTTTTTCATCTTTTGCTCAAGGACGAGCAAATATTTTAAGTTTGGTGTGGTAAAAGCATTGCTTTTTGTTTTTCTATAACCAATTATGGCACCTAAGGCCAGAGAAACCTCTAGAAAGAGGAAAGGGAAGGCAACTGTCTCCACCTCTGAGTCATGGGAGATGGAGAGATTCATCTCAAAGGTCCATCAAGACCACTTCTATGAAGTTGTGGCCAAGAAGAAGGTGATCTCTGAGGTCCCTTTTAGGCTCAAAAAGGGCAAAAATTCGGAGATCCGACAAGAGATCCGAAGAAAAGGTTGGGAAGTTCTTGCCAACCCCATTCAACAAGTCAGAATTTTAATGGTTCAAGAGTTCTATGCAAACGCATGGATCACAAGGAACCATAATCAATGTATGAACCCAAACCCAAAGAATTGGCTTACAATGGTTCGGGGAAAATACTTAGATTTCAGTCCGGAAAATGTGAGGCTACCATTCAACTTGCCAATGATGGAAGAAAATGCACGCCCCTACACCAGAAGGGTCAACTTTGATCAAAGGTTGGACCAAGTTCTCATGGACATATGTGTAGAAGGAGCTCAATGGAAAAGAGACTCAAAAGGCAACCCGGTTCAATTGAGAAGACCGAATCTTAAGCCTGTGGCTAGAGGATAGTTGGAGTTCATCCAACGCTCTATCATTCCCACTAGCAACCGATCTGAGGTAACTGTGGATCGGGCCATCATGATCCATAGTATCATGATTGGAAAGGAAGTAGAAGTTCATGAAATTATACCTCTAGAACTCTACAAGGTGGCTGACAAGCCCTCACCTTTGGCAAGATTAGCCTTTCCTCATCTCATATGTCACCTTTGCTATTCAGCTGGGATTGTCATAGAGGGAGACATCCTCATTGAAGAGGACAAGCCCAACACTAAGAAGAGGATGGAGCAAACTAGAGAGCCCATCCATGGCACTCAACAATAGCATGAGGAATTCCCTCATCAAGAAATCCTTGAGATGCCTCAAGGGATGCAACTTCCTCCACACAATTATTGGGAGCAACTCAACACTTCTTTGGAAAGCTTGAGTTACAACATGGACCAATTAAGGGTGGAATACCAAGAGCACTCCATCATTCTCCATGAGATAAGAGAAGATCAAAGAGATATGAGGGAGGAGCAACAAAAGCAAGGAAGAGACATAGAGGAGCTTAGGTGTTCCATTGGTTCTTTAATGAGCAGATATTTTATACGCTTTTTGGGGGTAATTTCATGTAGATTTTAGTATGTTTTAATTAGTTTTTAATAGAATTTTATTAGTTTTTAGGCAAAAATCATATTTCTAGACTTTACTATGAGTTTGTGTATTTTTCTGTGATTTCAGGTATTTTCTGGCTGAAATTGAGGGAGCTGAGCAAAAATCTGAGTTAGGCTGAAAAAGGACTGCTGATGTTGTTGGATCCTGACCTCCCTGCACTCGGAATGAATTTTTTTGAGCTACAGAAGTTCAGTTGACATGCACTCAATTGGGTTGGAAAGTAGACATCCAGGGCTTTCCAGAAATATATAATAGTTTATACTTTGCGCAAAGATAGATTATGTAAACTGGCGTTCAACGCCAGTTCCATGTTGCAGTCTAGCGTCCAGCGCCAGAAACAGGTTACAAGTTAGAGTTCAACGCCCAAAACATGTTACTACCTGGCGTTCAACTCCAGAAACAGCCCAAGCACGTGAGAGGCTTAAGTCTCAACCCCAGCACACACCAAGTGGGCCCCAAAAGTGGATTTCTGCACCAATTATCTTAGTTTACTCATTTTCTGTAAACCTAGGTTACTAGTTTACTATTTAAACAACTTTTAAGTAGCGTTTGGTGGAGAGACAAATACTGAAAGACTGAGACTGAGAGACAGAGACTAAGAGACAGAGACTGAAATAAGTTTTAGTATTCTGTTTGGTGTTAAGTGAGAGACAAAAATTGAAACAAGAATAAAATTCTAATTTAATTTACACAAAGGATAAAATTGGAATTAATTAATTAAAATGAGAGTATTTTAGGTATAAAATGTTATTAAAGTTTTTTCCAAAAATATCAGTCCCATGTGTCCCTACATTTTGGAGGCACTGAAATACTAAAATTTTGGGGACAGAGACAGAAACTTTAGTACCAGTCTCTGAACCAACAAACATGATACTATGTCTCAGTCTCTCAGTCTCTGTCCCAGTATTGCAAATCAAACGCTACCTTAGAGACTTATTTTGAACCTCATGACATTTTCAGATCTAAACTACATACTCTTTGACGGCATGAGTCTCTAAACTCCATTGTTGGGGTGAGGAGCTCTGTAGCGTCTCGATGAATTAATGCAATTACTTATATTTTTCCATTCACATATGCGTGTTCCTATCTAAGATGTTCATTCGCGCTTAATTATGGAGAAGGTGATGATCTGTGACACTCATCACCTTCCTCAACTCATGAACGTGTGTCTGACAACCACCTCCATTCTACATCAATTTGAATGAATATCTCTTAGATTCCTTAATTAGAATCTTCGTGGTATAAGATGGAGTGATGGCGGCATTCATGAGAATCCGGAAAGTCTAACCTTGTTTGTGGTATTCCGAGTAGGATTCTGGGATTGAATGACTGTGACGAGCTTCAAACTCCTGAAGGCTGGGCGTTAGTGACAGATGCAAAAGAATCATTGGATTCTATTCCAACCTGATTGAGAACCGACAGATGATTAGCCGTGCTGTGACAGAGCATCTGGACCATTTTCACTGAGAGGATGGGAAGTAGCCATTGACAACGGTGACACCCTACACAGAGCTTTCCATAGAAGGAACTTTGCAATTATGTTATTGAGTTGAATATTATATTGCAGGGATTCAGAGGACAAAGCATCTCCAAAACCCCAACATATTCTCCATTACTGCATTACAAGAAATTAATTCACGCTCTTTTATTTTTCTAATAATTCAACTGATAATTTTAATTGAAATCCTGACTAAGAATAATAAAATAAACATATCTTGCTTCAAACAAATAATCTCCATGGGATCGACCCTTACTCACGTAAGGTATTACTTGGACGACCCAGTGCACTTGCTGGTTAGTTGTGCAAATTGCAAAAGTGTGATTGCAATTTCGTGCACCAAGTTTTTGGCGCCGTTGCCGAGGATTGTTTGATTTTGAACAACTAAAGGTTTATTTTATTGCTTAGATTAGGAATAATTTATTTTTGTTGCTATAGAGTTATTAAATTCTGAGTCCTTTATTCCCTTTTCAAAAAAATTTTCAAAAAAAAAATTATTTTCCTTTATCACAATTTTAATTTTTCGTGAGTTTAGTGTTTTGTTCTAAGTTTGGTGTCAACCACATATTTTATATTTTCCCTTTAAATTTTCAAATTTGTGCTCTTTGAGCTTCAAGTTGTTCTTGTTGATTTTTCTTGTTAATCTTTAATTTTTCTTGTTCTGTGTCTTTTCTTGTTTCACTTGTGTTTTTCCAAAACATTAGTCTTCCAAAAGAAATATACCTATTCAGAACAAGTGTTATATTTACTGCCCAATTGGCTAGAGCGTTGGTCTATGTTCTTGGTAATTGGGTATCTTCTTTTTAAAATCTTTTTCAAAAATAATTTTTCTTGATTTAATCTTGTGCCAAACTTTAAGTTTGGTGTTTTCTTGTTAATTTTAATATAATTTTCGAAAATTACTTTGATTTTCTAAAATTTTTAAGTTTGGTGTTCTTTTTTTTGTTCTTGGTGTTCTTGTGAATCTTCAAAGTGTTCTTGAGTCTTCTTTGTGTTTTGATCCTAAAATTTTTTAAGTTTGGTGTTCCTTGGTGTTTTTCCTCCAAAATTTTCGAAAACAAGGAGCATTAGATCCAAAAATTTTAAGTCTTGTGTCTTTTATGTGTTTTTCTCCAAAAATTCAAAAAATAAATAAATAAATAAATAAAAATACTTTTTAATATATATATTTTGTTATCTTTTTCAAAAATATCCTAACCACTTTCTCTTTTTTCTCAAATTTTTTGAAAATTTTCACAAAATATTTTCAATTTCTTTTTTTTATTTATTTCATTTTATTTTATTTTATTATTTCGAAAATAAATTTTTATTTTTAATAAAATAAATAATATCAACATACATATCATCTCCCTTGCACTATCATGGAACTAAGTGGAAAGGAACAGTCCAGAAGGACTCTGGGGTCATATGCTAACCCCACTACTGCTTCATATGGGAGTAGTATATGTATACCCTCCATTAGAGTTAGTAGTTTTAAGTTGAATCCTCAGCTCATTATCATGGTGCAGCAAAGTTGCCAGTATTCCGGTCTTCCACAAGAAGAACCTGCAGAGTTTCTGGCACAGTTTTTACAAATTGCTGACACATTACATGATAAGGAGGTAGATCAGGATGTCTATAGGCTATTACTGTTCCCATTTGCTGTAAAAGACCAAGCTAAGAGGTGGTTAAATAACCAACCTAAGGACAGCATAAAGACATGGAAACAGCTGTCAGAAAAATTCTTGAATTACTATTTTCCTCCAAAATGGATGACACGGCTAAGGCTAAGCATCCAAGGCTTCAAACAAGGAGATAATGAATCCCTTTATGATGCCTAGGAGAGATACAGAGAGATGCTAAGAAAATGCCTCTCTGAAATGTTTTCAGAATGGGTACAATTAGACATCTTCTACTATGGGCTTACAGAAAGAGCTCAGATTTCTCTAGACCACTCAGCTGGTGGATCTATACACATGAGGAAGACAATAGAAGAAGCTCAAGAGCTCATTGATACAGTTGCCATAAATCAGCATCTGTACCTAAGTAGGGAATCTTCCATCAACAAAGAGGCTAAAACAGTAACTGCTGAACTCAGTCCTGCAGATCACGCTGCTGAATTCAATCAGCAATTAGATTTTCTAACAAAACAGTTAGCCGAATTTAAGGAGATACTACAAGAAACAAGAATGGCTAACAAAAATATGGAAGTACAGTTGAAGCAAACAGAACAGCAGTTATCAAAACAAATAACAGAAGAATGCCAAGCAGTTCAATTAAGAAGTGGAAAGATATTAAATACCTTACTTCAAGGTAGCAGGAAGCTAAGAAATGAGCAAACCACCCAAAATCCATCTGAGGATAGTCAGAGCCCAGAGAGGAATAACTCTGGCATTCAAAAGTCAGAAAATGGGTGGAAAGCTGGAGCTGAACGCCCAGACCATGCTCAGTTCTGGCGTTCAACGCCAGAAACAAGCAATGAATCGGCGTTGAACGCCCAAAGGAAGCATAGTTCTGGCGTTCAAACGCCAGAAACAGATAAGGAGCTGGCGTCTAACGCCACTCCTGCTTCCACCCCTGGCATTCAAACGCCAGTGGGAAATCAGACACATGCAAGTGCTGATAACAACCCCTCTAAAAAGGCTTCTCAACCCACATCTATAGGCAATAAACCTACAGCAACTAAGGTTGAGGAATATGAAGCCAAAATGCCTAATCCTCAGAAACTCCGCCAAGCAGAACAGGATAAGCAATTTGCCCACTTTGCAGAATATCTCAGGACTCTTGAAATAAAGATTCCGTTTACAGAGGCACTTGAGCAAATACCCTCTTATGCCAAGTTCATGAAAGAGATCTTAAGTCATAAGAA
>NC_029773.3:63606164-63608043 GCF_000817695.3 Arachis duranensis
TGAGAAGCTTAAGGATCCGGGAAGCTTTATGATACCATGCACATTAGAAGGTACTTGTACCAATCAAGCTCTATGTGATCTTGGGGCAAGTATTAATCTAATACCTGCAGCTACTATCAAAAAGCTTGGGTTGACTGATGAAGTTAAACCAACCCGGATATGTCTTCAACTTGCTTATGGCTCCATTAAATACCCATCAGGCGTGATTGAAGACATGATTGTCAAAGTTGGGCCATTTGCCTTTCCCATTGACTTTGTGGTGCTGGAAATGGAGGAGCACAAGAGTGCAACTCTCATTCTGGGAAGACCTTTCCTAGCAACTGGCCGAACCCTCATTGATGTTCAAAAAGGGGAAGTAACCCTGAGAGTCAATGAGGATGAGTTCAAGTTGAATGTTGTCAAAGCCATGCAACATCCAGACACCCAAAACGACTGCATGAGCGTTGATATTATTGACTCTCTAGTAAAAGAAGTCAATATGGCTGAGAGCCTCGAATCATAGCTAGAGGATATCTTTAAAGATGTTCAGCCTGATCTGGAGGAACCAGAGAAAATAATAGATACTCTGAAAATCCCTCAGGAAGAGGAGAAACCTCCCAAACCCGAGCTCAAACCATTACCACCATCCGTGAAATATGCATTTCTGGGAGAAGGTGATACCTTTCCTGTAATCATAAGCTCTACCTTAGAGCCACAGGAAGAGGAAGCACTAATTCAAGTGATAAGGACACACAAGATAGCTCTTGGGTGGTCCATCAGTGATCTCAAGGGCATTAGCCCAGCCAGATGCATGCACAAGATCTTACTAGAGGGTGACGCCAAGCCAGTGGTTCAACCACAAAGGTGGCTGAATCCAGCCATGAAGGAGGTGGTGCAGAAAGAGGTCACTAAATTACTAGAGGCTGGGATTATTTATCCTATTTCTAATAGCCCTTGGGTAAGCCTTGTCCAAGTCGTCCCTAAGAAAGGTGGCATGACAGTGGTTCATAATGAAAAAAATGAACTGGTTCCTACAAGAATAGTTACAGGGTGGCGTATGTGTATTGATTATAAAAGGCTCAATACAGCTACCAAAAAGGATCATTTTCCTTTACCATTCATAGACCAGATGCTAGAAAGACTAGCAGGTCATGAATACTACTGCTTCCTGGATGGATATTCAGGTTATAATCAAATTGCAGTAGATCTAAAAGATCAAGAGAAAACGGCATTCACATGTCCATCTGGAGTATTTGCATACAGAAGGATGCCATTTGGCTTGTGCAATGCACCTACAACCTTTCAAAGGTGCATGCTCTCAATTTTCTCTAATATGGTGGAAAATTTTCTAGAAGTCTTCATGGATGACTTTTCAGTATTTGGAGACTCATTCAGCTCCTGTCTTGACCATCTAGCACTTGTTTTAAAGAGATGCCAAGAGACCAACCTAGTTTTAAACTGGGAGAAATGTCACTTTATGGTGACTGAAGGAATTGTCCTTGGGCACAAAATCTTGAATAGAGGAATAGAGGTGGATCAAGCTAAGGTAGAGGTAATTGGAAAATTACCACCACCAGCCAATGTTAAGGCAATCAGAAGCTTTCTGGGGCATGCAGAATTCTATAGGAGGTTTATAAAGAATTTTTCAAAAATTGCCAAACCTCTAAGTAATCTGCTAGCTGCTGACACGCCATTTATCTTTGATAAGGAGTGTCTGCGGGCGTTTGAGACTCTGAAAGATAAGCTGGTCACAACACCAGTCATCTCTACACCAGACTGGACATTACCATTTGAATTAATGTGTGATGCCAGTGACCATGCTATTGGTGCAATGTTGGGATAGAGACATGACAAGCTTCTGCACGTCATTTACTATGCCAGTCGTGTTTTAAATGACGCA
>NC_029773.3:63608165-63609000 GCF_000817695.3 Arachis duranensis
TGCTCTTAAATATCTACTCACAAAGCAGGATTCAAAACCCAGACTTATCAGATGGGTGTTGCTTCTGCAAGAGTTTGATATAGAAATAAGAGACAGAAAAGGGACAGAAAACCAAGTAGCAGATCACATGTCCCGAATAGAACCAGTAGAAGGGGTGTCCCTCCCTCTTACTGAGATCTCTAAAACCTTTCCGGATGAGCAACTCTTTGCCATCCAGGAAGTGCCATGGTTTGCAGACATTGCAAACTACAAGGCAGTAAGGTTTATACCCAAAGAGTACAGTAGGCAGCAATCAAAGAAGTTGATCACGGATGCAAAGTACTATCTTTGGGAGGAACCATATCTCTTCAAGAGATGTACAGACGGAGTAATCCATAGATGTGTGCCTAAAGAAGAAGCGCAGAGGATCCTATGGCACTGCCATGGATCACAGTATGGAGGACATTTTGGAAGTGAGCGAACAGCTACAAGAGTCCTCCAATGTGGCTTCTACTGGCCTACTCTCTATAAAGACTCCCGAGTGTTTGTGCTTAATTGCGACAGTTGCCAAAGATCTGGCAATCTGCCTCACAGTTATGCCATGCCTCAACAAGGGATCTTGGAGATTGAGTTGTTTGATGTATGGGGTATTGACTTCATGGGAACTTTCCCACCATCATACTCAAACAATTATATTCTGGTGGCGGTGGATTATGTATCCAAATGGGTAGAAGCTATTGCTACACCCACTAATGACACTAAGACAGTGTTAAAATTCCTCCAGAAACACATCTTCAGCAGATTTGGCACCCCTAGAGTACTAATCAGTGATGGGGACACTCATTTCTGCAATAAA
>NC_029773.3:63609139-63625982 GCF_000817695.3 Arachis duranensis
AAAAGAATCCTGGAACAGACTGTAATTAACCGTAGAAGGGATTGGGCAAGAAGCTTGGATGATGCTCTGTGGGCATACAGAACAGCATTCAATACCCCTATAGGGACCTCTCCATACCAGCTTGTGTATGGAAAGGCATGTCACTTGCCAGTGGAACTGGAACATAAGGCCTACTGGGCAACCAGATTCCTGAACCTTGATGCCAAGTTAGCTGGAGAAAAACGATTGCTCCAGTTAAATGAACTAGAGGAATTTAGACTCAATGCTTTCGAGAATGCAAAAATATACAAAGAGAAAGCAAAAAGATGGCATGATAAGAAATTATCATCCAGAGTCTTTGAGCCAGGGCAGAAAGTTCTGCTATTTAATTCTAGGCTCAAATTATTTCCCGGGAAATTGAAGTCCCGGTGGAGAGGTCCATATGTGATCACAAGCATATCACCATATGGATACGTAGAGCTTCAGGATAATGATTCTAAAAAAAAGTTCATTGTTAATGGACAGAGAGTCAAACATTATCTTGAAGGCAATTTTGAGCAAGAATGCTCAAAACTGAGGCTTGATTGAAGCTCAGTAATAGTCCAGCTAATGACAATAAAGAAGCGCTTGCTGGGAGGCAACCCAGCCATTTACAAAGTTTATTTGTTCATTAATTGATTTTTACAGGTATATGTCAAAGTATCTTCAAGGTAAAATAGCAATTGCTTGAATTCACAAAGTTACAAGGGAATTTGGAAGCTCACTGGCGTGAAAAATCCAGTAAGAAACAGTTTGGGCGTTGAACGCCCAAAAGAAGCACCCACTGGGCGTTCAACGCCAGTAAGGGTAGCTATCTGGGCGTTAAACGCCAGAAAGGTGCATCTTCTGGGCGTTTAACGCCAGATTGTTAGCATCCTGGGCGTTCAGAAAAACGCCCAGTGACAAAGGACTTCCTGGTGTTCAACGCCAGAAAGAAGCAACAGCTGGGCGTTGAACGCCCAGAAGAAGCAGCAATTGGGCGTTAAACGCCCAAAACATGCAGCGTTTGGGCGTTTAATGCCAGAATGGTGGGGAGGAGGTAAAATTCGTTTTTCTTCACAAATTTTCTAATTTTTATATTTCAATTCATGATTTCTTGCATAAACATGTTTCAAAATATCATCCTTCAATTCCAAAAATTTTAATCCTAATTTCTAAAAACCCTAATTTCTAAAATCCTTTTTCAAAAATATTACATGCATCTTAATCCATAAAGACAAATTGTTTTCCAATCCAATCCAACTTTTTTTTAAGTTTCTCAAAACTCAATTATCTTTTAAAAATCTTCTTTCAAAATTAAAATTCAAATTTATCTTTTCCAAATATCATTAACAATTTTTTAATTATATCTTTTTCTTATCATATTTATCTTTTATAAATCATATCTTCTATCTTATCTTTTCTTCTTATTTTCGAAACCCACCCTCCGTCCCTTTATATCCACATTCGGCGCCCCTCTCATCATCCACCATTCCACACTTGCTCTCCTCCTATCCCTCTCCTTTCTTTTCTTTTGCTTGAGGACAAGCAAACCTCTAAGTTTGGTGTGCTTATCCGTGATCACAAAAACATACTCACTTTGATCATGGCCCCCTAAAGGAAAACAACCCACCCCAAGAGGCAAGAAAGAGAGTATTCCAAAACCACTTTGGAATCAAGGGAAGTTCTTGACTAAAGAACATTCAGACCATTACTACAAAATAATAGGTCTAAGATCAGTGATCCCGAAAGTCAAGTTCGATCTGAAAGAAGATGAATATCCGGAGATCCAAGAACAAATTCGAAACAGGAACTGGGAAATCCTAGCTAATCCTGAAACAAAAGTGGGAAGGAATATGGTTCAGGAGTTCTATGCTAATCTGTGGCAGATAGACAGGCAAAGAATAATTGGAGCTGCCCTCTATGACCATCGGACCTTAGTCAGAGGAAAGATTGTTCACATCCATCCTGACAAAATCAGGGAGATCTTTAAGCTTCCTCAACTGAAAGATGACCCAAATTCCTTTAATAGGAGAATGATGAGGGTAAACAAAGGCCTGGATAAGATTCTAGAGGATATATGCATCCCTGGAGCCAGGTGGACCACCAGCACCACTGGCATCCCAAATCAACTCAAGAGAGAAGATCTCAAACCTGTTGCCAGAGGCTGGCTGGACTTTATTGGGCGTTCTATATTACCCACCAGCAACCATTCTGAAGTTACTGTTAAAAGAGCAGTGATGATTCACTGCATCATGTTGGGAAGAGAAGTAGAAGTTCATCAACTAATCTCGTGTGAACTCTACAAACTAGCAAACAAGAACTCCAAAGATGCCAAGAAGTACTTGGATTTGGGATTAAGTACAAAAAACAAGAAGTACTTGGATTTCAAATTTTATCTTGAAATTAGTTTAATTATTTCGATGTGGTGGCAATACTTTTTGTTTTATGAATGAATGCTTGAATAGTGCATATTTTTTATCTTGTTGTTTATGAATGTTAAAATTGTTGGCGCTTGAAAGAATGATGAACAAAGAGAAATGTTATTGATAATCTGAAAAATCATGAAATTGATTCTTGAAGCAAGAAAAAGCAGTGAAAAAGAAAAAAAAGGGCTTGCGAAAAAAAAATTGGCGAAAATTAAAAGAAAAAGAAAGAAAAAGAAAAAGCAAGCAGAAAAAGCCAATATCCTTTAAAACCAAAAGGTAAGGGTAAAAAGGATCCAAGGCTTTGAGCATTCATGGATAGGAGCACCCAAGGAAATAAAATCTAGGCCTAAGCGGCTAAATCAAGCTGTCCCTAACCATGTGCTTGTGTAATGAAAGTCCAAGTGAAAAAGCTTAAGACTAAGTGGTTAAAGTCGTGATCCAAAGCAAAAAGAGTGTGCTCAAGAGCTCTGGACACCTCTAATTGGGGACTTTAGCAAAGCTGAGTCACAATCTGAAAAGGTTCACCCAGTTATGTGTCTGTGGCATTTATGTATCCGGTGGTAATATTGGAAAACAAAGTGCTTAAGGCCACGGCCAAGACTCATAAATTAGTTGTGTTCAAGAATCAACATACTTAACTAGGAGAATCAATAACACTATCTAAAATTCTGAGTTCCTATAGATGCCAATCATTCTGAACTTCAAAGGAAAAAGTGAGATGCCAAAACTGTTCAGAAGCAAAAAGCTACAAGCCACGCTCATCTAATTAGAACTAAGTTTCATTGATATTGTGGGATTCATTGTATATTCTCTTCTTTTATCCTATCTATTTTTAGTTGCTTGGGAACAAGCAACAATTTAAGTTTGGTGTTGTGATGAGCGGATAATTTATATGCTTTTTCGCATTGTTTTTACATAGTTTTTAGTATGATTTAGTTACTTTTTAGTATATTTTTATTAGTTTTTAAGAAAAATTCACATTTCTGGACTTTACAATGAGTTTGTGTATTTTTTCTATGATTTCAGGTATTTTCTGGCAGAAATTGAGGGACCTGAGCAAAAATCTGATTCAGAGGCTGAAAAAGGACTGCAGATGTTGTTGGATTTTGACCTCCCTTCACTCGAAATAAAATTTTTGGAGCTATAGAAGTCCAAATGGTGCGCTCTTAATTGTGTTGGAAAGTAGCCATCCAGGGCTTTCCAGCACTATATGATAGTCCATACTTTGCCCGAGTTTAGACGACACAAACTGGCGTTTAACGCCAGCTTTCTGCCTTATTCTTGCGTTAAACGCCAGAAACAAGTTGCAAAGCAGAGTCAAACCCCAGAAATAAGTTACAAACTGGTGTTTAACTCCAAGGAAGACCTCTACACATGAAAGCTTCAATGCTCAACCCAAGCACACACCAAGTGGACCCGGAAGTGAATTTCTACATTATTTACTCATTTCTGTAACCCTAGTAACTAGTTTAGTATAAATAGAACTTTTTACTATTGTACTAATATCATCTTGGGACTTTTAGAACATCTTTTGATCATCTTTTGATCTCTTGATCACATTTTGGGGGCTGGCCTCTCGGCCATGCCTAGACCTTGTTCTTTTGTATTTTCAACGGTGGAGTTTCTACACACCATAGATTAAGGTGTGGAGCTCTGCTGTTCCTCGAGTATTAATGCAAAGTACTATTGTTCTTCTATTCAATTCATGCTTATTCTTATTCTAAGATATTCATTCGCACACAAGAACATTATGAATGTGATGACTATGTGACACTCATCACCATTCTCACTTATGAACGCGTGATTGACAACCACTTCCGTTCTACATGAAGACAAGCTTGAATGTATATCTCTTGGGTTTCTAATCAACGATTTACATCAACTCCCCTCTGACAATGGGGCATCTGAATCCGAGATTGGAGTCTTCGTGGTATAGGCTAGAATCCATTGGCAGCATTCTTGAGATCCAGAAAGTCTAAACCTTGTCTGTGGTATTCTGAGTAGGATCTGGGATGGGATGATTGTGACGAGCTTCAAACTCGCGACTGTAGGGTGTGGTGACAGACGTAAAAGAATAGTAAATTCTATTCCTACGCGATCGAGAACTAACAGCTGATTAGCCATACGATATCTGTGCATGGTATTTTTCATCCGAGACGAGCAATCCAACAGTTGATTAGCCGTACAGAAATCGTAGAGGACCATTTTCACTGAGAGGACGGGAAGTAGTCATTGACAACGATGACACCCAACATACAGCTTGCCATGGAAAGGAGTATGAAGGATTGGATGAAGGCAGTAGGAAAGCAGAGATTCAGAAGGAACAACGCATCTCCATACGCTTATCTGAAATTCTCACCAATGAATTACATAAGTATCTCTATCTTTATTTTATATTTATTTATCTTTTAATTATTAAAACTTCATAACCATTTGAATCCGCCAGACTGAGATTTACAATGTGACCATAGCTTGCTTCAAGCCGACAATCTCCGTGGGATCGACCCTTACTCACGTAAGGTTTATTACTTGGACGACCCAGTGCACTTGCTGGTTAGTTGTGCAAAGTTGTGAAAAAGAGTTGGTATTACAATTGTGCGTACCAAGTTGTTGGTGCCATTGAGATCACAATTTCGTGCACCACTTACCTGAAGATAGTGGCAGATTTGACTCAAGGAAAGTTATCCTTAGACTTGGTTCTGAAGAGGATTGGCCTACCTGAGGCCCATTGGGAATACAGTCTAGGAGAGTAACGCGGTCCCCAATAGCATCGCATGTTCTGACCTACACTCAGAGGCAACGATTTGGCAACAAATCATTACTCATTACATTTTGCCAAGCACGCATGCTACGCACATCCGAGTCAGAGTGGCAGTTTTTCTTTGGGCTATTCTAGAGGGTAAGAAGATTTTTATTCTGCCCCTCATCAGAGAGTCGATGTGGAAGGTGAACCAGCAACAAAAATACAACATTCTATTCCCATCAATGATCACACGGTTGGCCACATTATCTGGGATAGAGCGGCGACCGGGAGGCCGAACATCTACCTTTATCAGTACCCAGCCATATTTGCCATACGGAGAGTATGAGGGACCGCCACAGAAGAAGAGAAAGATCAACGAGCCATCATCATCATCGGCACCATCAGCGCGTACAGTACCTACACCTGCACCTCGGACCACTTATGTGTTGGTTCGGGACATTCTCCAGGCACTCCACCGCCACGAGCGCCGCAGTGAGCACTGCTTTCAGTGGATAGTGGCAAAACTGGACGGCTGACACCCTGGACTACCTCCTGTGCACACACCTGAGCCAGAGGCCCAGACAGAAGATGCAGCAGCTGAGACTGAAAAGGCAGCTGAGGAGCCGGCAGCTGAGGTAGCTGAGGCACAAGTTGAGCAGCCATTAGTTGAGGAGCCAGCAGTTGAGACAACTGTAGAGCTTGTTGCTGAGCCGACCCATGACATCATTGTCTATCAGCCCCTACACCATCCACCACCGCCAGACGGTGGAGTTTCATAAAGCTGTTAATCCCCATCCCAATTTTTTTTTACACGGAGGACCGTGCGATGCTTAAGTGTGGGGGAGGATTTGCTACTTTTTAGGTGTAAATATTCTCTCCTGAACACTTATTATCTAGTTTATTTTTAATTTTTGTTATGCTTTTTGTGGATATTTCTAGTATTTTGTCTTATGCTACATACTATTGCATCCATCACATCATACATACATATAGGAAATAATTTTGGTGAAAAACAACAAAGATTTCCAAGAATTTTATTTTTAGGGCATTCTATTAAATTGATTTGGAAAATTATTTTTAAACTTACTTGAATGAATTTTTGTGGAACATAGAAGAGAGATAGAACTAACAACCTTGTAAGTTGTTGAGCCCATATTGTGTGGTTGCATATTTTAACCAATATTTTGTTCTTGCGTGCTATGCTCCATCTATGATTGCAATCTTAGATTTGCTTGATTCTTTATTTCTGATGTTTGGTGTTTTGAATACATCTAGCATGATTGAGGCCATTTTTTTAATTAAGCTTACCAACCTATATGACCATACCCATCATATCTACCTTTGTGAGCCAATTTTGAGCTTTTTAATCCCCTTTTGTTCTAATTGTAACCACATCAAAACCTTAAGCGTAAAACCATGGAATTACCATAAATTGCATCTTTGATTAGTTTAGGTTGAGGTGTGTGTCTCATTTAAGTGTGGGAGAATTTTGGGAAGCATTGGTAGAGAAAAATTGTTTTGGATTTTCATTGAAAATTTTGGAAAATGGGTGTACATTCATGTATCAATTTGCTTTAACCATATGCATTTATCATAAAAAATGAATAAGTAATGCATATGTAGATTTAGATGAAAAAGATGCATGAATGTGTATAAAAAGTGTAATTATGGGAAGTTAGGTTGCACATTTTTGTGATTTGGTTGATATAGTTGAGTGAAATACTTGAGCTAATCAAAGATCCAATTTATTAGTCCACTTGACCATATTTACCCCACCTTAACCCTAACCCCATTACAATCCTAATAAGTCCTCATGATAATTGCATTCATGCATCATATATTTGTTGATTGTTATATGAAAAGCAAATCCTTGAAAGCATGATTAGAGGAGACTTGAGTGAATTGACCCTAAACACCGAGCGATGAGAGTGTATACACATCTAGTGAGGGTTCGATTACTCAATTCTATGTTTCTACACCTCTTATTATGTATTTAGGCAAGTTGCTCCATTTTGATGAGTTGAATCAATTCTTTGGATTTTGATTGCATCGAATTACTTCTTTGTTTAGCCCTATATGTTCATATACTTGCTTTTGAAATTTGATTGTTTGTTTTCACCAATTCAATAGTAAATTATAGTATAGATATATATAGATAGTATATAGTATACTTGCATGCATATAGATAGTTGCATTTAATAAGTTAATTATCCTTTGATCATTCTCCTTATTTGTGTTTAGCATGAGGACATGCTATTGTTTAAGCATGGGGGAATTGATGAGTCCATATTTGATGATAATTTTTTTCTTGAATTGGACGGATTTCACCACATAAACTCACACTTAACCACCAAAATAGCATACTTTTGTGTTTTATCCCTAAATTGGACTTAAATGTGAAAACATACATTTTGTGCTTAAATTGAGCAATTTAATTCCACTTTTATTCCATTCGATGCCGTGATAGGTTTGTGAGTGATTTCAGTCCTAGAGAAAAGCCTGGCTAGGCAAAAGTGGAAGGAAACATGCAAGAAGGGAGAACACATGAAGAAAACAAAGGAGAAGCACATACTGACGTGTGCGTGCACACAAGCACTTATGTGTACGCACAAGTGGCCAAACCAGCAAGTGTGTGTACGCATGCATCTATGCGTACACACAAGTAGAAAATCAGCAAGTATGCGTACGCACAGGTACCAGTGCGTGACTTCATTAATGAAGCACGTAGCTCACAATTTGGGGCCTTTTAGCCTAGTTTTGGATATGCTGATGCTGAATTGAAGTGCTATATGAAGGGAAAATGACCACATATAAAATCATTAGGACTTAGATAGTTTTAGAACATAATTTTAGGAGTAGGAGTAGTGTAGTTAGAATGCTCTCTTAGGGTTTACGTAGTATTCATTGTAGCATTTTATAGTTTCAAATTTTCATCTTGGATTTTGATTAACTCTTTTGTAAGTACTCTTTAATTTCTCTTTAACTATATCACATTTATTCTCATTTTCTTTTGGTTCAATTTACTTTGTTAATATATGCAATTTTGGTTTCTTGAAGTTTTGATTGATGAATTTAATGTTTTATGCTTTATATATGCTTGATTGAATGTTTATGGTTGATTTTGTGAATAGTTTAGTTATAGTTTTCATTTTCCTTTGCAATTTCTCATGTTTTGGTTTTATGCCCACCAAGTGTTTGCGAAAATGTCACTTGGTAATTTTGAGTAGATTTTCACACCTTGCCTTGGAAAATCAGTTCCTAGGATACTAGAGTCATGATGTCCGACATTTAGTGATAATTCTTGGGTAGTTAGTTGACTCTTGTTTCCATTGACGCTAGCTAGGACTTATGGATTAAGGTCAATTATGCTTGCTTGACCTACTCATCGATGTTAGGGGTTGACAAAGCGAGATTGACTCATAATAGTTGCCATAGTTGTGGTTATGACAATGATAGGATTCCTTAATTCTCATTACCAAGTCAAGGCTCTTTTGTACATATCTTTGCATTTTCACTAGTTTTGACCTTACTTCTTTTTTACTTGCATTAATTTCAATTTTGACCATCTCTTAGTTCTTTTATTTCTTAAATTCTTTCAATATTTAGTTCTTTGATTTTAAAACCCCTTTTCCTCACAACTGAAAGTGTGACATCTCAATTGCATTACGAGGGAGAACGACCCGAGGTTGAATTACTCTCGGTTATTATCATTTTAAAAATTAAACTTTGATTGATGGTCGATTGCTGGGTTGGGATTATACTTGCAATGCCAATTCTATTTTGAGGAAAATTCCTAACCCGCTGATGAGCGGATATTTTATACGCTTTTTGACATCATTTTCATATAGTTTTTAGTAGTTTTTATTTAGTTTTTATAGGTTTTTGGTGTTAAATTCATATTTTTAGATTCTACTATGAGTTGTTGTGTTTTTGTGAAATTTCAGGTAATTTCTGGCTGAAATTGAGGAGTTGGAGCAGAAGTCTGATTCAGAGACAGAAAAAGCACTGCATATGCTGTCCAAATCTGACCTGCCTGTATTTGAAAGAGTTTTTCTGGAGCTACAGAATATCAAATGAAGCGCTCTCACCGGATATAGAAAGAAGAGCTTTCCAGCAATATATAATAGTCCATACTTTGCTTCGGATTAGAAGGCCCAAAACTGGCGTCCAACGCCAGCTACCTGCCCCCTTCCTGGCGTCCAGCGCCCAAAGAGTAGAGACCAATGTATAAACGTCCAAAGAGGACCCTCTAGCTGGCGTTCCATGCCCAAGGAGCCTCATAGCACGTGGATCTTATCAAAGCTCAGTCCAAACACTCACCAAGTGGGCCACAGAAGTGGATTTTAGCACTAAATAGACTGTTTTATCCTTCTGTGTAATCCTTAGTCATTAACCTAGTATTTAAAGAACCTTTTACACCTCTCACAAGAGGAGGTCTGCCATATTTTCGTTTTTCACATTGTTTTTACTTCAGTATGAGTTTCTAAATCTCCTAGGTTGATAGGAGGAGCCCTGCTGAGTCCTATGAATTAGTAAAAGTACTACTGTTTTTTCTTTGATCCGTGTTTGATTAATTCTAAGATGTATGTTTGTACTTCATCGTGGTGAATAGGATGATCTAACCAATTAGCTCTGTTCATCACATTAAGACGAACGTGCCTGACAAACACACGCGTCTACTTTGGGTAAAAAGAGACCTGCACCACCACCTTTGTGGTTAGAAACTCCATCAATATACAACACCCATATCAAATTATTTGATTCAATGTACGCCATCTCAGCTAAAAAATCTACTAAAGTTTGTGCTTTAATAGCTTTCTGAGATTCGTATCTAATATAAATTGGGACAACTCAACCGACTAGGCAAACATCCAACCTGAAAGATTACGTTTTTGTAAAAAAATTGTTCGGATAGTTGGTCCTAACTATAATAGTGTAACTTTGGAAATATTGCCTCAAACGTCTTGCCGAGATTAAGAGGGCAAATGCCAATTTTTTTTAACCTAGTATATTTTATTTTTGGTCCTTAAAATACTTTGCTAGCAAAATATACTACTTTTTGTTAGCGCGCTTTATCTTCTACTATCAAGGCTGATGCTATTGCGTCCTCATTTATTGATAAATAAAGATATAACAATTTCCCTAGATGAGGTTTAGTTAAAATTGGGGGAGCTGATAAGATTTCTTTAAAATTCAAAAAAGTTTTTTTCATATTCTTTACTTTAAGTCAATTCATTACCTTTTTATCAGATCGAAGAATGGTCTCTCTTTTAATGTTGAAGAGCCGAAAAAACAAGACAGTGCCGCTAACAACCATCTTAATCTTTGAACTTCCTTGAGGTTCTACTGACTTGTCATCTTGAGAATTGCGAGGCATTTCTCTGGATTAGCTTCAATTCCTCTGTGTGTAATTATAAACCCTAATAATTTTCTGTCTTGGACCCTAAAAGTGCACTTAGTCAAATTTAAACTCATTTAATGCTTCTGAAGTAACAAAAATCCTCTCGCAAATGATTTATCAACTCAAATCTAGCCTGTGTTTTACTGAGTATATAATTGATATACACTTCCATATTCTTGCCAATCTAGTCTTTAAAGACCTTAGTCATGAGTCTCTGATAGGTATCACCTGTATTTTTCAAGCTAAAATGCATTACTTTAGAGTAATAAATTCTCTCAGGAGTAATGAAAGTAATTTTTTCCTAATCTGGTTGGTGCATGGAAATCTGGTTATACTTAGAATAGCCATCAAGAATAATAAGATATCGATATAATCTGCACACATATGTCATTTTTCAATAGCTTTTTTGACCATTATCACATTAGATAACCAAGTAGAATAATTTAATTTCCTAATAAACCCAACATCTAATAGACTCTAAACTTGTCTTTTGAATTCAGCAACCCAATATTAAGACATCTTTTGATGTTTGTGAGAAACTGGCTTTGCTTTAAGGTCAATTTCAAGTTGATGGACATGAACATTGGGTCTATTCCAGACATGCCAAAAGGTTCCTAAGCAAACCAATTAACATTTTTCCTCAAAAACCTCTACAATTTTGACTTTAAAGGAAAAGCGAGATCTTTAGTAATTATAGTATACTTTTTTAAAGTTTTGCCTATTTGGAACTCTAATTCTCCATTGGGCTCTGAACATGGGAATTCCTTAACAAAAAAATCCAAATCCACCAAATATACTCTTGTAGCCTCTTTAGTTTTGTTTCTCAAACTACGGGCTATATTATGTCAAGTAATTGTTGTAACTTGATCTCCTCTCAAAGTCACTAACCTTTTTTATTAGTTAAAAACTTTAAAATAGAAAACTTAGTAGATGCAAAAGACAAAATATCATTCAAGACCTTCCTAAGATAACATTGTAAGCAGTTGAATCTTTGAGCACAACAAACTCTGCCTAGACCATTTTCTTCATTAAACCTTCTCCAAAAACTAACAAATTAATTGCCCCATTAGTTTTGCTAAAATGAGCACCTAAACCACGATTCCGAGTAAGTGAGGTTTCAAATGATTGTCCTTTAAGTCCAATGCATCATATGCATTACAAAAAAGTAAGTTTGAATCTACGCTGGTATCAATCAATATCCTCTTCACCACTCTATTTTCTAGCTTAGTTGTGATTACGAATGGTTCATCGTCTCCCGAAACACCACTTTTGCGATCCTTTATTGTGAATTTGACTTCTGAGAAAGAGAGAGGCTTTTGGAATTCCATTATTAACACCTTCAAATCTATTTTTATTAAAGTTCTAGACCTGGAAAAACTATTTTTTCCAACCACTACTTAACAACAACAACAACAAGCACAATTTCATTAGGTTGTGCATGAGGCGACCTGTTAGTCTTGGGATTACGACCTTTATGCTTTTTCTTATATTGGAGCTGCCTTCTTAGAGGGCTTACATATTAGAAGAATTCATTTAATTTGTCATCTCTAACTGTTTGTTCAAGGACATCCTTCAAGTCAAGACAATTCTCTACGCGGTGGCCACGAGCTTTATGATAATTATAAATGAGACTTCAATTCAAGTTTGGCTTATGCTTGATTGCTCAAGCCTTTGGCAAAATTTTCCTTTGTGAAACTTGTTGATAGACTTTTGCCATCAATGCACTCAGAAGAGTGTAATTGTTGAATTTTATAACTTTAAAAATTTGTGAATGTAGAGTTGATTTAAAGGCTCCTGCTACCTTGAGAGGTTGAGTAGTAGCATTCTTTCTCTTAAAAGCCACTACTCGACTGACATCCTCATCCCTCATGTATCCCAAAGTCACTTGTTGAAGTTCCTCCATATAAAGTCAAATTCTTGGATGTCAAGTATCTCCTAAAATCTCCTTCTTGGAAACTTTCAATGAGACACAGACTAATTACTTTAGGAACACAGGTATTCACTTCCAGCAATACTTCATAAAAACAATCTAAGTATTTTCGGATTGTCTCTCCTGATTTTTTCTCAATCCCTAAAAGAAAAATTGGATGCTTTTCCTGAGTTTTTATTATGAAGTGAGCTAGAAACTTTTTAAAAATGTCAAAAAATTGGCTTATTGAGCCAGAAGGCGAAGAGTTGAACCATTGCATTACTGACCTGGACAATATAACAAGAAATGCTTTTCAACGGATCATATCCTCAACCCTTTCAAGATTCATCCTAACTTCAAAAGTTGTGAGGTGTTCTTGTGGATCCATTATTCCATCATACTTCGTATCATGGGTTTGTCAAAATTTTTTGACAAACGCACACGCAAAACCTTTGCCGCAAAAAGGGGTTTTCCTTATCACAACTGCTTCATGATGGCTCGAATGTCTTTTTGGATTTTGATCGTTCGAGGACTCTGACCTATATCTCCTATTGGGGATGTATTTGAAATTGTCTTGGACCGTCTAACGATCTTTCAAATTTGAGTTTTATCCCCCTTTAGGAGGAGTACAATCCCTTTTACCGAAAGCATTCTTTGTATTTGGGTGCCACAATGTCATGATTCTGCCTCCTGACTTCTTGAACTTTGAGTACGTTAGACTTGAGATCTCTATGCATTCTAGATTTGTCTTTCAAGTTGCTAAATCTTAGAAGTCATCTCTTGTATCATTCTAGCGTTAGCATATTATCACATGGTCTACTTCCACCATAGACTTCACCTAAATTCCATTGGGTTTGGTTCCCATCACGCCCGCCTTCTCGAGCATCTTCATTTTGTGTTGGTTGTCGAGCCTAACATCAAGAATCACAATTCTAACAAGAATCATTGTATTCATGATCAGGAGTAACTTGGGTTTGACGGACACTAAGTTGACGTGTCGCCCCATGATCCTTATTAATAGATCCTGTGTCATGTAAATGAGGATTTGCGAGAGAATTTCTAGAGTTTTTGCATTTTCTACAACCTCCTTATTCACATTAGTCATTATCCGTAACCAAAGAAGAAAAGATCTCGACAGAGATCGCCAAATATTTATAAGTTTAGCAAATTTACCAACTAAAATAATTAGGATCTCGTATTCTCTTTTGGCAACAAACTAGAATTAATATTTAAAAAGACACTTTAATGCCTAAATAAGTAAAATTTCAAGAATAAGAATAGAAAAGATTATATTAAAAATAGTGTATACTCCTTTTTACTATTTTCTGGGTTATTTATATTTGCTTGATTCTTATTCAATGGATCGCAGGCCTTTATTTGGAATTATGAATATGTAATGCACATCGGTAACTCGTTTTGACGTTATAATATTACTTTTGTCCTTATTAATAATTCTAAATGGTACATGTTATGGTGTCTATATATATTTGCCTAATTTATTAAAATGAGATAAAATTTAATATTTAAATTAAAAAATATAAAAATAAATAATATTTTAATATTTAAAATTTACCATAAAAAATAATTTCAATAATTTTGACACCAAAATTACAGGCACCACAGAATTAGCCATTCTAAATATCAATTCAAATCAGCGACCTCCTGAGCTTATCGCTTGTCGTAACCTTTGCTTTATGGGCTTGGTCTAGTACAGAACAGACACACTAGTGTAATTGATTTGAATACATATCATAAACATTTATTATATTCATAAACTCTTTATGAAAATCATATCTATTATCAAAAAGAAGTTTTATAAATATATCAATTACTTGAAGTTCAATTTTGATAAATTCAAATTTTATCTTATCTTTTTGGACATGCTTAATGTTCTTTTATTTTTTTAAACCATGACCTACATATAGTTAAAGCAGGATAGAAATATAACTAATTTTATTTTGGCACATTTAAGTAATTAATATGATATTTATTTTAGGATTTGTTATCTTGTGTTTTAAAAATTAGAATAATTATCTAAGTTAGTCTTTAAAAATTTAAAAAGTTGACATTTTAGTCTCTAAAAATTAATACACAAATCAATTTTAAAGTTTTATTCCGACAGATAAATTAATTTTTAGTCTATTTTTCGGTAGAATAATTATCCAAATCAGTCCCCAAAAATTTTAAAAGCGAACATTTTAGTCCTCAAACAAAAAATTAATACACAGATAAATCTTCAACGTTTTTTTATCATAAATAATCATCTCTCGTCCATTTTACTTTTACTATATATTCAACCTTTATTATTATTATTATTAGCTTGGCTTTGTGCATATAGACGATGACACTAGCATATTATTACACTTTTTTCATTGGAAACAACTAAGATGAATAATGAAGCTTTGAAGTCCAAATTAAAATATTTTTTTAATACAAATAGTCTTTTTAAAATAGAAATTTTTTTATTATATTAAATACAAAAATATCAAATAGTTTTAACTTTCAGTTTATTGTAGAATAATTTCTAATAATAATAATAATAATAATAATAATAATAATATTGAGTGACTATATATATATTTTTTATATTTTTTATATTATAAATATATATATATAAAAGTCAAAAATATCCAAAAAATACAAAAAATTATGGTCATATCCTAACCCAAACCAAAAATCAGGCCCAATAAAGGTGAAAGACTCACCAATAAAAGTGGACCTCACCATAAATCCGACCTCTTTTAAAGAGGTCAGACAAAAACATAAAGGTTCAGTTCTACTTGACTAAACAAGTAACTGTCTCCTTAAGTTTCTCTAACTAACTCTACCTCGTCTAGAAGGTAAATTGCAACAAACTCCCAAGATAAAGAGAACGGTTATCCATCAGAAAAGATGGACTACTCCAACAAATGTGGTCATCAACTCTACTATAAATACACGACCACCTCTCAGATATAATTCACATTCGAATCTACCAAAAACCTACTTAAAACCCTTGCTAACTTAAGTATCGGAGTTTCTTACAGGAACCACCTCCCACCTTCTCAAGAGAAACTCGGACAGGCGGCACCTCAGCATCAACAAGTCGGACGCTGCCCTACAAAGGAATCTGGACCTCACGTTCAGGTCCAAATCAACGTTTCAACTAACCCTCGGAACAAATAATAATAAGAATTTTTTTTTAATGAGAGACTATTATGTCTGAAAAAAATTGAAAATTGATCTATATATTAATTTTTTGGGCTAAAATATCCATTTTTAAAATTTTTTAAATTGATTTGAGTAATTATTCTGCTAGAAAATAAACTTTCGAAAAAAATCTTAAAGATATTTTTGTGTATTAATTTTTTATAGACTAAAATGTCTACTTTTAAAATTCTTAAAAACTAATTTAAATAATTACTCTAAAAATTAAATATATATTAAGAATACTATAAAAAAAGATATTTATTAAAAATGATTAAAAATATAACTTTTTTAATTTTTAATATATTAAATACATCCAAAACTTAAAAAATTTTATTACTATACTCTTAAAATGTATCTTTAAGGTATAAACTAGTTAAATTTTTTTGTTTTATTTAATTCCAATAAAAAAATCCGACAAATAATAAAGTGACGACACTCAAATTTAGAAATGTGAGTGTTAATCTCGGGGAGTTAAATAATTAATAAAGAATTAAAATATTCACGAGGAGTTGCTGGAAGAGAGATTCGGCCTTTACGTGTGCCCTTCGAAAAGGTAAATTAAAAAATAAAAAATAAACACCACCCACACCATCTTCTTCATCGGATTCTCTTCTGTCCTTAGCTACTTTCTCTCTCATCCCCCCCTTTCATGTGTTTCCTCCTGCACGACACCATTTTCTTCATCAAATAATAATAATTAAACTCAAAGTTTCCATGTATTTTACATGTATTCGCATCTATCTTTTAGTTTCTTTGGATTCTCATTATTTTGCAGATGTTAGTGTTGGGCGCACTTTCTTTTTCCATTTTTTTTTCTTTTCCTTTTTGGAGCTTAAAGTTGAACGAAGATAAGAAGTGACCACGATAGTGATGATAGCTGCTTCTTAATATGCGAGTAACGCGTTCCTCATGATAGAAGCAACTTTAATCGTCTAAAGTAGAATGGACAATTCTCCAATTCCTAGTACATGCGGTGCATGACCTAGAAATAAAAAAGTAAGCTTGTTTTTATACAATAAAAAAGGTGGTTGTATTTACCAAAAAAAAAGGTGGTTTTAACTTTTAATATAATAAATAAATTTTTTTATATTATTATTTTCAAACATAATTATTAAATAAAAATATATATTTATATAAAAATTTTAAATATAAATTTTTTTAATTTTTTTAAAAAA
>NC_029773.3:63626040-63630566 GCF_000817695.3 Arachis duranensis
TTTTTATAATATTTAAATTAAGCTTTAATTTTATCTCTAATATTTAAAACATTATATTTTTATCTCATATATTAATTTTTGTTATATTTTAGTCCTATAGTCAAAAAAATTTTTTAATATCTTTTCATTCAGTATAATTTTTGTAAGTAGTAACAAAAATCGTAATTGTAATTATTATAATAGCAGTTGTTGTTATTTGAGAGTAGAAATAATAAAATATTAAAAAAATATTTTATTATTAGAGATTAAAATAATATTTTTTTATTTCTTGTGACATTTTATATTTTAATAAGTTAAGAATTAATATATCGTGTATTAATATATTATTTATATACATAAGATAAAATTTAAATTTTTTAATACTTATTTAAATGAATAAGTGAACTAATCGTACTCGATTGAATCAGGTTAACTTTTTAACGACTTTAAAGTATTAAGTTGAGATAAATATATTATATTACGTGTATATTAAAATGAACCACTAAATTATCAGTATAAAATATATGTTAAAATATAAATATATATTAAAAATAAATTAAACTACATATATTTATATACAAAAATATTAGTGACTGATTTTGATATGTAAATAATATTTTTGGAGAAAGTCTAATGACCAACACTTTTATTAGAATCTGACCAACACTACCAATAAAAAAAGTGAGTAATCCATACCATTGACTAAAATCTCACACCATAAAAAACACAATGATAACTAATTAACTACAAATTATAAAACTTGCTGACTTCCTAGCACTCATCATATTTTTGTATATTTATATATGGGTTAACTACTAAAAATACTCTCAAATTATTTAAACGTTGACAAAAATACATTCAAATTTTACTATCAACAAAAATGCCTTCAAATAATTTAAAAACAGAACAAAAATACCTAATAGTAAATATATATTTCCAAAAAATATCTTAGAAATTGAATTTTAATATATATTTTCAAAAAATACCTTAGAGATTGAATTTTGATATAATTTTTTGTAAGCATGATTAAAAAATAAGATATTATTATACATAAAAATTAGTAATTTTTCGTTAAGTATATATTTTTTTTATAAATTTTTTAACAACCAATAATACTTTTAAAAAATCATAAAACAATATATACTTAACAAAAAATTATCAAATTTTTAGAATAATAATATCTCTTTTTTTTAATCATGTTTGCAAAAAATTGCATCAAAGTTCAATTTTTAATGTATTTTTTTAAAAAATACAATTTTAATGTTAGTTTTTTTTTAAGATTATCTAACATTAAATATATATTTCGCAAAAAATATATTAAAAATTAAATTTTGATATAATTTTTTACAATTATGATTAAAAAATAAGATATTATTATCTTTAAAATTTGGTAATTTTTCGTTAAGTATATAATTTTTTTGTAATTTTTTTTAACAACTAATAATAATTTTAAAAATCACAAAAAATATATATTTAAAAAAAATTACCAAAATTTAAGAGTAATAATATCTCATTTTTTAATTATGCTTACAAAAAATTATATCAAAATTTAATTAATTTGAAAACATTTTTTTGTGTTAACCTTTTATATATATCTAAGATTCCCCGTAATACTACTTGAAAATAAAAGATGACAAGTTGTTACCAAAATTGAATCGTATTCCTGACATCACTTGATTTTTGTTGCCATTTTGACGGTTTTCATTTTTAAAATAAAAATATTTCATTACAGAGGTATGTATATATTACATTAGATAAACCGTTATATATGTATTGAATAATTATCTATCTTAATTCTATGTGTTTTAATATTTTTTATTAGCTGGTATGGTATGATTTTTAATATGTTTATTTTATTTGTAGGTTGTCTTTGGGTAATATCCATATGTAACGTTCACACATTTATATATATGTTATGTGTAAACATGCCAATCACATTGCACCAAGTAATTTTGCAAGAATTTGTACTAATTGATTTACTTCAGATTAAATCAAATAGCATCACAATTTAATCTCTTATGTTTTATAATGCTCTTAAATTTGCAAAATTTAAATAAGAATAAATTATTATTTTTAACTATAAAATTTTAAAATACCAAATAATTTAACAATAAATAAATAAAATTAATTTTGTACTTACAAAAAATAATTTTTACATAACAAAAACACATAAACGTTAATGTTATCTAGATTTTTTATTAGTTTATTATTGATGATAATTAATTATAGTATGATTATATAAGGTTAATTATAAAATATTTTTAAATTTATTTTATTTATTTAAAAATTTTTAAAATAAAAAGAACTTATTTTTCTTTTTTTTTTTGTTAACTTTCACTCTTTTTCTTTTTTCTAGATTATTAAACCATTTACATCACAACTTAAATAGTCTAAAATATGAAATTTCTTTTATAATGCCGTAAACGAAGAGAACAACCAAATTGTGAATCGAATTAAAAAATTGTAAATTCTCAAGAATTATCGATAACACTGTTTCTTTTTCTTTTCTTTATTTCTTTTCACATTTTTTCTTTTCTATCCCTTCTTTCAAACTCATTTAAAAATAATAAAAGAGTTAAGTAATATTATGAAGTTCACTATTAAATAATAACAAAATGAAAAATTATTAGAGAACTCATTAACAAATATAATTAATAATAAAATGCAAATATTTGACGTTCAATTATTAATCGCAATTGAGAGAATTTATTCTAAATTAACCATTGAAAAGAGCGCCAAAAAGATAGAAATAGTATATAAACAGAAATATTTGAAAGCATTATTTACCCCACGCATTCAAAACTTGCGTGCTTCTTTTCAGTTAGGTAAAACTCCCATAGTATATGCATTTGAACAAAAAGAGAGTAAGCATATTAAAGACAGTAGTATCCAATTTGAAAAGAATAATGTGCATCAATGCATGCATATTGATGAATTATTGAAGCATATAAATAATACAAAATTATTAATTTAAGCACACAAATGTAATGTAAATCATATTGCTGTGGAGCCATGCATATGCCATCAAGCTAATTGAGCAACTAGCTAGGCTCAAGCTGATGATCATTAGTATATAATATATATTAATTATCAAAAACTACATTGATTCTCTTTCAACAAGAAACTCAACATATACACCGGAAAAAAACAGTGAGAAAAATTAAATACAGATAATAAATCAAATGTTTACAAAATACAGATACATTATTATTAACATCACTAATATATATCATGTAAGGAGTTTCATGCTTTATACAAAGCTAGCTAGATATTAATACCATCACTGCTCGGCCAAGTAAAATCAAATCCGGAAAAAAGAACATATTACAAGTCACGCATTCTCAAAGATAAGATTTAGATAGCTTATAAATGTGAGACATTTTTTATACCGTGACATAAAATAAAAGATACAAAAATATTAATTGTGATATACAATAAAAATTCAGTTAAATTAAAAAAATGAACAAAAATAAAGAATTTGATAGTAATTGCTAATCTGCTAAAAAAAAACGCTAAACTTTTAAAAAAATTACTGACATTATGTAACGGTTAATTTATGTAATTTTATTTTCGAATATAGTAACAGTATAACTGTTGCAAAAATGATCTGCAGAAAAATTTAATTTACAGCAATTATTCCAGTAATTTAAAGAAACCGTCGTTAAAGTTTAGTTGCGCTTTATTTTGAAACGATTATCCAACCGTCGCTATCAAACGCTAGAACCGCCGCAATATACTAAGATTCTTGTAGCGAATCTCAATTCTAGTAAAGTATAAACTATGAATCTATCTAATAAGCAACAGCACAGGGATTAGTAAGCGGAAGCATAGAGGGTCATAGAACTGAAAAGAAAAATGTATCTAACAATATATAGTAAAGCCTAACTATGAGAGTATGTAAATTCATCATACATACATACATCTACATATATATATATTTCCCTTTGGAGTAGTTGGGAATGAGAATGGAAAGTTTCAAGTTGATACATTTTTTAGTGCAGTAAAGAAAAAAAGCTCTATCTCTTCTGGTGAAGTAGTAGAAGCGAAGAGCGAAATCGGAGATTTATTGGATGAGAATTTAGGGATTACTCTTTTCTTCTTTGGAGGCGGTGGACATGTTAAGATCTCTGGTATTCTGAACCTTTTCGCCTTCGGTGTAGAGCAGCCATTACTACTTATAACTTCTTCCACATCACCACCACCATTCTTGTCGTCATCATCATCAACACTACTATTACTCTTCTTCTTATTATTATTACCCATTATTCGCGGCCGCTTCATCATTCTTGAAAAACTAATGAGTTTGTGACCCTAAAAAGACAAGGAACATTTTAATTTAAGTAGTTTGCATTGTATATGGTTGAGGGTGAATTCATCAGCAATTGGTTAAGTGTTTAAAACTTATATAGTAGTGAGGAGTGAGGAGCTAGCTAGGTATGGCAGCTTCTCCACTATTCCACATGTATCTTCTGATTTTCTGAAATAACATGAACGAATCTTCATGGAATAATTAATAAAACTATTTGAGGGGGTTGAAAAGTTCCTAA
>NC_029773.3:63630592-63639750 GCF_000817695.3 Arachis duranensis
TAACCTGCCATAATATAAGGGGTAAATCCCAAAACACATTACGCTTCCACACAGTAACAACTGCTACCACTATAGATTAAAATATTCTGTTGCAAAAGTTATTAATTATCTTGAAACAATATTTTATTTTTATCAGACATAATACTTTTCGTACAATATAAAAAGTTCAAACGGATTATTTATTTATTATTATTATTATTGTTATATTTTGAGCACATAAGTATAATAAAATGTATATTTGTTTTTAAAGTACTATATATGCTACGTGTATATTAAAATTAGTCACTAAAGTTAGCTATTAATATAAAATACATACTAAAATATAAATACATGTTAAAAATAAATTAAATCACATATATATTTATATACAAATATATATTAGTAACTTGATTTTAGTTTTGACTTACAAATAACATTTTTTATTTTGAAAATGTACGTGCATGTGCATGTACAGAAATGAGATAGTATATATATGTTATTTTAAAAAGAAAAGTTTGGGTATCAATAGTTTCGTTTTTATTAATTTGAGCTAGCACTATATTTATACTAGTATTCTGGTGATACATTTATGCTTTTTTTTTTTTACATCGGCAAACTTGTTGGTTAATTGTTTATCGAAAATAATAGATTATACTAGCAGTGTAGTACTATTGTATTTTAAAAAGGGTTATGTATTTATAATATATATTTGTTTGGATAATGTTTATCAAAAAAAAATTTTAATGTACATCTAGTGTTTTTATTGATACAAATCGTTATATTTTTATTTCAAAATAATTTGTAACAAAAGATTTAATTTATTTTTGGTAATAATAATATCTTTTATTTGATACAATTTTTTTTTCCATGGCAACATATATAATTTTTTTTTGTTATAACAGAACTTTAACCTTTGCAACAATTTTGACTTAGTTTCAAAGTTTTCAGTTTAAAAAATTTAGTTTTTTTATTTATTAATTCTTTTTAACGCGGAATGTTGATTTTCTTGTATTATCTCTACCGAATCATGATAAAAAAAATATAGAAAGCTCCTCGGCTTTGAGGCTCCTGAGAGGCTGAGACAGGTTCCACCAACATGAAGTCATGAACTGTGACCCAACTTTATGCTCCGGGTATCATTTATATAAGATATATAGCCCCACGTAATAGAATTATTTTACAACAAAAGTTTGTGAAAGGACGAAGATGCTTTTCTTTATTATTTTTATAGAAAATTTAAGTGATTAATAATCTTTTACACAATATATAATTAATAATTACATTTCCACCTTTCTACTTCAAAAAAAGAAAATTGAAAATAATGAATTTGGAGCGAGAGAATTAACAACTTGGTATATATAATCAATCTCTTACCGTATTTCTCTTCAATCGTGTTCGAGTAACCCTATATTAGAAGAAGTTCTTAAATATGAGTTAAACTTCGAAGTAGTCTCTGAGATTCACAAAATACACCGATTTAGTCCCTGACTTCCCAATTGTACTATTTATGTCCCTGAGATTGGAAAAAATACACCTAGTTGGTCCCCTCCCCTTTTTCCGTCCAAACTCGTTCCCGGCGGTAATGATGTGGCATTTTTTTGCCATGCTGGAGGAAGTAACGGTTACCTGACGTGGCCCATGGAAAGTTTGTAACCCAATGTGGTCCCTGAACCCCTTTTTAACCATAACTGATGAAGGAGTAGCGTATGACTCGTTCTTCTTCTTCTTCATCTTCATCTTTATCTTCACATTCTTCTTCTTCTTTATCTTCATCTTTATCTTCTTCTTCTTCTTCTTCTTCCCTGTTCGATTCATTCGTCGTTGCTGTGTTGGGTTTAACCATGGTTGGACATGCAAATGAGGGAGACGGGAGTTCTATTCGATCGACCACAAGGACGCCTAGTCGCAGCAGAGCCTCACGAGTTCCAGATCACTGTGGGTGTGGGAAACGCCCTGTTCTCTGATGGTCTGGAACAGATGTCCACCCAGACAAACCCTTCTTCGGATGTCTGAATTACAATGTGAGTTTGAGTCTAAGAGATGTTGTTTCTATTTTTTAATGTTCAACTCTTGAATCCTTAAATTTACTGGTGACAGTGTAGTGGAAAACGGTGGTGTGGATTTTTTCGATGGGCAGACGTTGTAGAAGATGATAATGGCAATTTTGAAGAAGCTGCAGTATATAACAATGAAGAAATTAGCTTGAGTGTTGCAGTGAGAATTGGCAATTTGGAGGCTGAATTAAAGAGTCAAAAATATGTAATACAAATGTTAGGGTTGTTAATTTTATTCCTGTTAGTTGTTGTAATGGTTGTGATTGTTAAAATGTAACAGTTGTGTATTGTTTAAGAATGAATGGGCAATCTTTGCATTATTGATGTGGTCTGTGTAAATAGTTGACAAAGATAATAACAAAATTGAATAAATAGAACAGAACAAGTAAATTAATAAAACCATATTCTGATTATAACTAAGATATTGCCAAACATTGTCAATGAAGTAGCAGCTGATAAACACCAAAATACAGCACCAAAAAGAAATACAATAGGAGCTTCAATTTTAAAGGTTTATAACTACCAAAAGTAAAAGTTAACCATTACATTGTGGTTATGTGCTACTCCTAAATGAAAATATCCAAAATAAGGAAACAAGTAGTGCCTAAATCCCATATGTGATCAGTCAGATTTCAGCAGCCGCAACATCCAATTACTTAGTGTTTTTCTTCCTTGGTGGTTTAAACCCTGGAGTTGGAACAAACTCAAAAAGTTTGCCAACCTGAAAGACGTTGCTGCACTTGCTCCTTGCATGGGATAAAGAGAAGCAGATACTGGTGATGGTGAGTTCTTCCTTTTTGTTGGCAATTTATCTGGCCTTGTTGTTTGTGGTTTTGGTGGTGGGACCTGATGAGGAAAGTTTTGAAACTAGTGAGATGATAAGAGCAATTAAAAAAATGTCAGAAGACTATGTATACCATACATGTACCTTATCTTGTGTTCCACCATAATTTGGTTGGGATAAATCAATCTCAGTAACCTCCACTTGAGCATGATTCTGGACAGCTACAGCAGGAGGAGCTTCATCTACTTGTGGTGCCACATTAGAGGTGTTTGTAGCTTTAGCTGCAAGTGCACTCTCAGTTGGGACAGTTTTGGACTTGGCTGCCGCCACAGCAGCTGCTGCAGCAGCAAGCGCAGCAGCTAGTTCATCGGCTCTTTTTTTTTTTACATCCCCTCTTGGTGTGGCCCTTTATTCCACAGTATGTGCATGTGAACAGATTTAGCTGTCTGTTTAGAGTAACGACTCCCTTAGTTTTCTTGTTTCCACTAGTACCCTCATCAGCATTCTTTTTGGTTGTCATTTTCCAGGTTTACGTTTAATTTTAGGAGCTTGGGGCTGACTGTAGGCTAATTTTTTCCATAGGGATTGGCCTGGGAGAGGATTGATGTGATGTTCATATGTCTTCCTGTATGAGTCCATGGTGACTAAGGGATGACAGAAGTCCTCAGGTCTCTTGTTTACCCTTGCAAGAGCAGCACAAGCATGAACACAGGGAATGCCTATAGTGAACAAACAAAGAAATGATCAACTCCACAGCAGCCAATATAATCAATGACGTATAGCGATTCATAATAAAGAATAGAATAAAGTTGGTGCAAGGGCATATAATATCACCTGTTAACATCCAGAACTGACAGGTGCAAAGTCTCTTGCCTAAATCAACAACCATTTTAGTTGGGTGTCCATGGACCTCAAATTTTTCATATCCTTCATCTCCAGTCCATATAGAAACCCAATTCTTTGATTCCTTGCAAACCTTTTCCAATCGGCTCTGAATAACAGGAGGTAGTTTCCCCACATGGTGGTTCAACTTTACTTTATTCTTTGCAATCGATCGCATAACAAACATTCTTACCTCTTCAAGCAATGTGATGATTGGCTTACTCCTAACCTCCTTGATTCGTGCATTGAACACCTCATAGGCATTGTTACAAATATTATCCAGCTTTGGCCTGTGGCTAAATTGAGACTTTGTCCATGAATGCCTTGGCCACTTGTTCAGGTATGTCCATGCCTCCTCGCTGACCCTCTTTATTTTGTCCATGTTATCAATAAAGTCTTGAAACGTGGTTGACCTAGCAGCATCCCAGAGAAGTCTCCTCAGCTCAAGATCCTTCCACTGTTTGTTGAAATTTCGCTACAGGTGCCATACACAGAAACGATGATGAACCTGTGGCATGACCTCTTCTACAGCAGAAATCAATCCCTGTTTAGCACAAACACATTTATCAGAAACCAAATTCCTTTAGTAGGGTCAACCACTTCCACATATTTATGCAAACTTCAGTAAATTTATGATAAACACAGATTTATATAGTTTAGGGTGTCCAAATATGATCAATCAGTATCTTATATTCACACCATGGTTGCAATATCCAGGAATCAAGCAACAACGTAACAAATGTGTATCTAATTGAATAACATAACATATAGTCCAGTATCATAAAGTTTAGAAAATGAACAATTTAACAAATGTATAGATAATTGAATAACACAACAAGTTAAATTTAGAAATTGATTACCTTCTGCATGTCAGATATGAAACACCACCCGTTTGCCTTATAGTCTCCTAAATCCTCGTGGAGTAGCTCAAGAAACCACTTCCAGTTCTCCTTATTTTCAACATTGACTATAGCCCAAGCAATCACATATATATGATGATTTGCATCTTGGGCTACAACTGATATTATCTGGCCTCCAATCTGTGTCTTCAAAAATGCACCATCAAGCCCAATTAGTGGGCGGCACCCTGATCTGAACCCGTTCTTGCAACCACTCAAGCAAACGTACATTCTCTCAAACATGACTTGTCCATCAGGAAATGGGATCACCCCAATCTTCACAGTTGATCCGGGATTCGTTTTCAGAAGCGTTTCAGCATAATCCCTTAACAAGGCATACTGTGCCTTCTCATCACCATAAACAGCATTCTTTGCATCGGCCAAGGCTCTAGCTATTGAGTTTCTATGCAGAATGAGATCACATTTCGACCTAAAGTACACTGCAGCCTCACATTGCTTGAAATTAGGATACTTTCTAACCTTTTTAACCAACTTACTAGCCAACCATGCTCTGTTTGCAGCCCTATTTGAATTTTTTCTTGGACATGTATGATCATCATAAAATGTCTTTATCTGCCAGCAACAGTCCTCATGATCTCTTGAAGCATACACAACCCATGCACACTCTTCTACTTGGCAAACTGCCCTACACCTGATATTATCATTCTTAATGAACTTAATTCCCCTTCCTTCCTGAATGGTAAACTCTCTCACAGCCTCCCTGAATTCTTGTTTAGTATTGAACTTCATGCCCACTTGAAGTTGCAGCTCACCAAACCTCTGGCCCCCTTGGAATATGGGAAATTCATCTGAATCCCCATCTATTTCCATCTCATCCTCAGAGTTAGGAGGAGTTTTCATCTCCTCCAAGTGCCAAGAGTTAGCTCCATCAGATTCTGCACCAGGGTCGAGAGCCTCATACCAACTTCCTTTAACTGGACTTTCTACAAAACCCAGGTCCACCTCTACATCTGATAAATCCTCAACTATTGCATCATCATCTTGCATTATATTATCTTTTCCTATCTTCTCTTTTCCTTTAGCTATATCTGCCTTCTTTTGAACCTTTTTGACCTCTTTCCTAATTGGTTTCGAAACTCCAGCATCCAATTCTTCATCATTGCTAGAGCTGCCATCACTACTTCCTGATTCATTGACAATTAAATCCACATGAAGAGGTCCCTTGTCTTTGTTAGTGCTCTTCCCCTTTGCCTGAGATCTTGTTATTCTTTTAGGTGGGTTAAATTTGGGTTTGGGTTTGGAAGTGCAGTAAGACTTGGGCTTTGAATGAGTTTTCTTAGGCTTCATAAGGTTCTTGGGTTTTGGAGTTGGCTTCCGATTATGTTTCATAATGGGAGCTGGGTTGGATTTTCTACTGAATTTTGGGTTGGGTGTATAATTGGGTTTGGAATTTCCAGGTTCATCCATGGGGTTGGACTCTTCATTGGTGGGATTTGTAGTGAGGGGGTCAGCAGCAGGATGGTCTGGAATGGGAGTTGCAGTAGAAGGATTTGTGTTTGCAGTTGAGAGGTTTGGAATTGGGTTTGTAGTTGATTTGTCAACTGGGGTTTGATTTGAGGTATCCACATGTGTTTCCTTGTTACTCTCTAAGTCACCACGTGAAAACTCTTCTACTTCATAATCAAGTAACATCTCATCCCTTTTCCCCTCCATCAGTTCAGGTGTGAAAACTCCATGTTCAAAAAACACATCAACTACTCCATCATTCCTCTCTGCATGGAAGCACATCTTCCTTAGTTCATCATCACTTGTCAGAGCTCTTAGTCCCACCTCCAAGCTCCTTCCGAGAACCAGCCACCAGCACTCAACTACCTTGTCATACCCCAGCTCCTTGAAATAGTTTCTCACGAAAAAAACATCTAGGGTATCCTCATCTAAATCTCATAAACAACTTCTATTGTCAGGTGAGTAAACTAATTTTCCATCATCATTCTTCTTAAAGGTCCCACCATGGTGGAACATGATATCCAGCAATTTTTCCATCTACAGTGAAAAGCAAGTATAACAATTTATCTAATGTATGCTACTGATAATATAATCAACAAACCACAGTACAACATAATCCAATATTGTTTAAAAACAGATACTTCATCACATTGCCATTGTAAAAACACCCTGATTCCCTATGTGAAAATAGAGCATTGACGAAAACCCAACCCACACCACCCAGTACCCTAAACCCTACCTAATACTACAGCATTCAATAATTTTTCATCAACCAACACAAAATTTCCAAATCAAACTCACAACAATGGATACCTTAACTCTATAAAAGATAAATAAAAAATAGTTTATTCACTGCATGCCTACCTCTGTGTCACGGGATTCACGAGGAAGCTTGCTCCTTCCTTCCCCGATTTTGAACGACCGATGACCACGTTTCGAGCCTCTCCAATTTGTCTCACCACAGAAAACCTCGAAGGACTACCAGAACCCAGGCTATGGAGCTTTCATTTCAAACGTGATGAAGAAGATGAAGTGACAAAATCTTTGAATATGGGGGTTATAAGTTTTGGTAACTCCTTTGTGAATGAAGCGGCGTTGTTTTTATTTTTTAGCGCCAAATAGTTATACGACGCCGTTCTCCATAGTCCAGCATGGCAAAAATTTTGCCACATCATTACCGTCGGGAACGAGTTTGGACGAAAAAAGGGGAAGGGACCAACTAGGTGCATTTTTTCCAATCTCAGGGACATAAATAGTGCAATTGGAAAGTCAGAGACTAAATCGGTGCATTTTGTGAATCTCAGGAACTATTTTGGGGTTTAACTCCCTTAAATATAGATGAAAGGGAGTGTTTGGTCCAGCAGGTTTGTGTGATTTGTAGTAATTAATTAGTTATTATTATTTTTAATAGTATAAAATTATATCTAATGATATGAAATTATTTACTTTTTTTAATGGTTAAATAGTGATCAAATTTTAATAAAAGTGTTAATTTCTTAGATTTTCTCATAAAAGAATATCAATAAAAATACGGAGTATGTTTTCGGGCAAAAAATAGAGAAAATAATAAATAAATTTTTAATTTTTTATTCCAAATTAATTACAAATAATAGGCTATTAAGTTTTATAAACAAGAGACATATAGGCCTATTTGTATCAAATCCAAACCATCGCTAAAAAAATCTACGTAGTTTTTATTTACAAAAATTAAAGACTTACTTATAATTTAATTCAGTAATTTTTTTATTTTCATGTATTAGGAATTTATTTGTTTTTATTTTTTTAAAAGTGAGGTACATTTTATCATTTTTTTAAATTTTAAAATGGAGGAAATATACTTATAATGAACAAATATTATGTAAAAAAATATATTACAATAGTATGGCAAATTCTCAAATGAAAAGATTCGATTTGTTGTAAAAAACTATAAAAAGTTATAATATAAAAATGGTTTAATTATTTTGTTGGTATCTATAATTTCGCAAAATTTTTAATTAGATTCTTATATTTTTTTAATTAAATCTTTGTACTAAATATTTTTTTAATTGGCTTCCTATACTTTTTTTTATTTTGATCTTTGCATCAATTTTTTTTAATTGAATCTCTATTCAATTAAACTAATTACTATGAAGAGGGACTTAATTGAAAAAAAATTGATGCAGCGACCAAATAAAAAAAATATAGAGACCTAATTAAAAATTTTATAAAATTTTAGAGATCAATAGCCTTTCGATTTTATTTTTTACAAAAAATGTTAAAATATTAAAATTCGATGTTCTGACTTTTTTTTTCAAAAAATAAATTGAAAATAAAATTAAAATCAAACTTTCTAAATTTGATTTTTTCGTTATTCTTCGACAAACCCATTTGATTTATATAATAACAATTTAAAAAAAATAATCCCATATTAAAAAAAATATCAACCCTTCTAATAACAATGTATATCACATTATTTTTATCCATATAGAACAAATTAGCCACATTTTATGTGTACGTCATATTTATCTGTTTAAGAAGTTTTTAAAATAAAAAAAATAGAAAAAGTATTACCTACAAAGAGGGGTATCATGACTATTATCTATTTTTATTTTAATCTTCTTTTTACCGTCTGCAATATATACCTTTTCTGCCCAAATATAATGCATGAAAAGTCATAGCGCGCATGTACCAGTTGCACAGGATAAAAATCAGAGGAAAAGACCTTAAAGTCTTAACATACATTGAACAATATTAAATGGCTAAATGCTTATATGTTACTACTGTAACAGTCCAGACCAAATAATTAACAATTACTATGTGACCATTGGTGTGTACATATATCTGTGACTATTGTATGTCAAAAAGTAAATAACGAGATTAAATCAAAATTTAAAAAAGTTAGGTCCATTTGTGATTTGATCATAGAGTGGTTGAATTTAAGAAGCAAGAGATAAAATATTTTTTAAATAAAATAAAATAAAAAGAAATGGAAAAAGTTGTGGCTTGTTGGCAGCGAGCAGTTGTCAATATGCTGCAATAAGGGATATCACGGTATCTCTTACGTCTCAAAGTTATGATCTTCATTCCGGCCGCAATCCAATACCAACACCAATG
>NC_029773.3:63639841-63645835 GCF_000817695.3 Arachis duranensis
GGGTGGGTTGGTTGAGAATTCTTACGTATGCAAAACCAATAAATGAATTCAAACAATCAGCATGGTCATAAACAAAAACGACAAGCCATGGCACCTCAAAGAAAAATAGAAAATAGAAAAAAAAAATATTTCCACTTAAACTAATAATGACCAGTTTGCTTTGAAAATATATTTATTTTCGTTTCCATTTTTTTCTATTTTTGGATTTAGGATTTTATGAGGCAAAAACAATTAAAATAAGAGTACCAGGGACATCAAATTTTGTAATTTGTAACTATTAATTAATCATTATTAATATTTTTAATGGTATAAAATTATATCTAATGATATAAAATTGTTTACTTTATTTTTGTTAGTTAAGTCTTAAGTGTCGGCCAAATTTTAATAAAATTGCTGATTCATAATTTTTTTCTTAAAATAATATTGGTTTTTATTTTTATTTTTAATTTTTTTTAATTTTATATGAAGGAAAATTATTTAAACATATTCAATTATTGAAGATTTCTATTTTTTCCCCTCAAATTCGTGAAAATCAAAATATAATGACTAATATGTTTCTAGCTTGAATGTACGAACAATGATGGTTAGTATAATAGCTAGGTGCAAAGTTCTTGTTCTAGATTTAGATTTATCTTTCCCTTCTGATAAATATTTACTTATATTTTTTCACAAACAGAATCACCGCTAAATTTAGCATTGCAGGCAGGACTTTTTCTAGAAAATATTTGAACGTATCCTAGGGCAGAACGTGAAAAGTAGCTAACTAATTATCCAACCATAAAAAGATGTGACTAATAAATTAATTAATGGATAAATATTCTCTTATTTTAATATGTTTTATAAAATAATATTAAATATTCTAGCAAAACTATAATTTTATAAAATGTTTTCTAAAAATATTTTAACCTATATCATAGCAACATGAAAATAAATGAGCTATGGTTATTCTAGCATGAATTAAGTGATTCAAACTTAATATTTTGGCTCTAAGTTTTTAACACCCTTGTATTCATCAAAATCAATTTATGCAAGTCAAAAGACAAAGGAAAAACGCCCACCGTGGGGCTCGAACCCACGACCACAAGGTTAAGAGCCTTACGCTCTACCGACTGAGCTAGACGGGCTTCATATTAAATTTCTATTTAATATATATAAATCTGTGTACATGGCCAATCAACTCCTATGAAGTATATCAAATAAGTATGGAACTCCTTTTAAGAATGGATGGATGCAACTTAAATTTGGAAAAATATGTAAAATAATATCAATCTTGAGCAGCAAATTAATAATAATTGAAAAAAAGAGTTACTGTTAGCCAGTGAAATGGCTACAGTAGAATGAAGAAAAAAAAGAATGATTAGAAAAGAAACCGAGAGAGAGAAGAGTATTGTGATGATGAATATTCTGATTGCAATTGAATAATACATCATAAAAATTTTATATTATACTATACAGTTTATATAGTTGTACAATAGGTGTGAAAATAATGAAAGAGAATAATAAGCTAGCCCTAATAAACTAGCCAACTGTACAATCTAACAAACAAACAAAAAATATACTAACAAATTTTTTACATTTGAAAATACTATTTTCAGCATCTATATTAACTAACATCCCCCCAGGACCTGGTATTACTTGGCTTGTGTAGATCAAGTAATTCCAACTTAGATAGCAAGTAGGAGAAAGGTCCCAATATAAGGAGCTTTGTAATAGATCAGCCAGCTGCTCACTAGAGGCAATATGTGAAAGATTTGAAACTCCTTCTTTATATTTGTTACGAGATACATGGCAATCAATTTTAACATGCTTTATTCGTTCATAAAAAATCGGATTTGAGGCAATATATATAGCAGATATATTGTCACAGAATATATCAACGGGCATGAGAGGAGAAATCTTGAATTCTTTCAAAAGTTTTAGCAACCATATAAGTTCACAAGTTTCATTTGCTAAAGCTCGATATTCAGCTTCAGAAGAGGATCTAGAGACTGTTGTTTATTTCTTGCTTTTCCAAGATATAAAAGTTTGGTCAAGAAAGAAGCAATAACCAGTAATATATTTTCTAGTATTCTTATAAGACTAATGAGCGGATAATTTATACGCCTTTTGGCTTTGTTTTTAGGTAGTTTTTAGTATGATCTAACTACTTTTAAGGATGTTTTCATTAGTTTTTATGTTAAATTCATATTTCTGGAATTTACTATGAGTTTGTGTGTTTTTCTGTGATTTCAGGTATTTTCTGGCTGAAATTGAGGGACCTGAGCAAAACTCTGATAAGAAGGCTGACAAAGGACTGCTGATGTTGTTGGAATCTGACCTCCCTGCACTCGAAATGGATTTTCTGGAGCTACAGAACTCCAAATGGCGCGCTCTCAACGGCGTTAGAAAGTAGACATCCAAAGCTTTCCCGCAATATATAATAGTCCATACTTTATTCGAGATTTGACGACGTAAATTGGCGCTCAACGCCAGTTCCATGCTGCATTCTGGAGTCAAACGCCAGAAACACGTCACGAACCAGAGTTGAATGCCAGAAACACGTTACAACTTGGCGTTCAACTCCAATAAAAACCTCTGCACGTGTAACATTCAAGCTCAGCCCAAGCACTAGGGGTGGAAAAAGGCCAGGCGGCCTGCCAGGGGCCTGTGTTTGGCCTGGCCTGGCCTGACCTGTTATAAAATAGGTGCAGGCCCAGGCTCTTTTAAAAGTCTTAATACATTAATAGGTCAGGCCCATGCTTACTAATTAGCCTTATAGGTCTGTCAGGCCTGCCTGGACCTGTTAATAAATATATGACATATTATATATAACAATTTTTATTAAAAAATAAATTTTTTAAATAATATTTTTATTTTTGTAAAAAAAATATTATCAGGCCTTTTAACAGGCTTCAGGCCAGGCCAGGCTGAATAGTAGGCCAGGCCTAGTACTTTATAAAAAGCCTATAACAGGCTGCAGGCCAGGCTCAGGCCAATCAACTGTATGACAGGCTAGGCCTGTTAAGAGCAAAGCCTGGCCTGGCCTGGCCTGTTTCCACCCCTACCAAGCACACACCAAGTGGGCCCCGGAAGTGGATTTCTGCATCAATTACTTACTTTTGTAAACTCTAAGTAGCTAGTTTATTATAAATAGGACATTTTACTATTGTATTTTCATCCTGGATTGAATCTAGGGACGTTTAGTTCTTAGATCTGGGGGGCTGGCCATTTGGCCATGCCTGGACCTTTCACTTATGTATTTTCAACGGTGGAGTTTCTACACACCATAGATTAAGGGTGTGGAGCTCTGCTGTACCTCAACTTTCAATGCAAGTACTACTATTTTCTTGAGGTACAGCAGAGCTCCACACCATTAATCTATGGTGTGTAGAAACTCCACCGTTAAAAATACATAGTGAAAGGTACAGGCATGGCCGAATGGCCAGCCCCCTAGATCTAAGAACTAAACGTCCCTAGATTCAATCCAGGATGAAAATACAATAGTAAAATGTCCTATTTATAATAAACTAGCTACTTAAGGTTTACAGAAGTAAGTAATTGATGCAGAAATTCACTTCCGGGGCCCACTTGGTGTGTGCTTGGGCTGAGCTTGAATTTTACACGTGCAGAGGCTTTTATTGGAGTTGAATGACAAGTTGTAACATGTTTCTGGCGTTCAACTCTGGTTCGTGACGTGTTTCTGGCGTTTGACTCCAGAATGCAGCATGGAACTGGCGTTGAGCGCCAATTTACGTCATCAAATCGCAAATAAAGTATGGACTATTATATATTGCGGGAAAGCTCTGGATGTCTACTTTTCAACGCCATTGAGAGCGCGCCATTTGAAGTTCTGTAGCTCCAGAAAATCCATTTCAAGTGCAGGGAGGTCAGATTCCAACAGCATCAGCAATCCTTTGTCAGCCTTCTTATCAGAGTTTTGCTCAGGTCCCTCAATTTTAGCCAGAAAATATCTGAAATCACAGAAAAATACACAAATTCATAGTAAAGTCCAGAAATGTGAATTTAACATAAAAACTAATGAAAACATCCCTAAAAGTAGTTAGATCATACTAAAAACTACATAAAAACAAAGCCAAAAAGCGTATAAATTATCCGCTCATCACAACACCAAACTTAAATTGTTGCTTGTCCCCAAGCAACTAAAAATCAAATTAGGATAAAAAGAAGAGAATATACTATAAATCCCAAAATATCAATGAATATTAATTCTAATTAGATGAGCGGGACTTGTAGCTTTTTGCTTCTAAACAGTTTTGGCATTCTTTTTAGATTGTGACTCAGCTTTGCTAGAGTCCCCAGTTAGAGGTGTCCAGAGCTCTTAAGCACACTCTTTTTGCTTTGGATCACGATTTTAACCACTCAGTCTCAAGCTTTTCACTTGGGCCTTCATGACACAAGCACATGGTTAGGGATAGCTTGATTTAGCCTCTTAGGCCTGGATTTTATTTCCTTGGGCCCTTCTATCCATTGATGCTCAAAGCCTTGGATCCTTTTTACCCTTGCCTTTTGGTTTTAAGGGCTATTGGCTTTTTTTGCTTGCTTTTTCTTTTTCTTTCTATTTTTTTCGCCATTTTCTTTCCCCTTTTTTTTTCTCAAGCTTTTGCTTTTCACTGCTTTTTCTTGCTTCAAGAATCAATTTCATGATTTTTCAAATCATCAATAACATTTCTCTTTGTTCATCATTCTTTCAGGAGCTAACAACTTTAACATTCATAAAATAATAAGATCAAAATTATGCACTGTTTAAGCATTCATTCAGAAAACAAAAAGTATTGTCACCACATCAATATAATTAAACTAATTTTAAGGACAATTTTTGAAATTCATGTACTTCTTGTTGTTTTGAATTAAAAACATTTTTCATTTAAGAGAGGTGAAGGATTTATGGAATTTATTCATAGCTTTAAGACATACTTACTACATACTAATGATCATGAAGTAGAGACACAAAACATAGATAAAAACAAAAAATAGAAAAATTAAGATCAAGGAATGAATCCACCTTAGTAGCGTCTTCTTCTTGAAGAACCAATGGTGCTCTTTGAGCTCCTCTATGTTTCTTCCTTACTTCTGTTGTATGATCCCTAGTGACTTTGGTGCTCCTATCCTTAGTTGCTCCCAATAGTTGTGTGGAGGGCAATTTATCCCCTGAGGTATCTCAGGGATCTCTTGATTTACAGTCAAATGTTCTACCACTGAGCTATAGACCCTTGAGATGAATCTCTCCATCTCCTATGACTCAGAGGTGGAAGCTTTTGTCTTCCCTTTTCTCTACTTTTTTTTAGGTTTCTCTGGCCTTAGGTGCCATCAATGGTTATGGAAAAACAAAAAGCTATGCTTTTACCATACCAAACTTAGAAAATTGCTCGCCCTCGAGCAAGAGAAGAAAGAAAAGATGAAGAAAAAGAAGAAGATATGGAGGAGATAGAGGGATGTGTGTATTCGGCTATATGGGGAAGAGAGATTGAGGTGATTGGTGAAGAAGAGAGAAGGTGAGTTGAGGTGGGTGGAGATCCTGTGGGGTCCATAGATCCTGAGGTGATCCTGTGGGGTCCACAGATCCTGGGGTGTCAAGGATTTACATCCTTGCACCCATTAGGCATGTATAATGCCTTAGCATACAATTCTGGCATTTAAACACCAAAGTGATGCTCATTTTGGGCGTTCAACGCCCAATTGCAGCATGTTTCTGGCGTTGAACGCCAGTTCCATGCTTGTTACTGGCGTTCAGCGCCAGCTTTCCTCAGGGCATATTCCTAGCGTTCAAACGCCAGGATGTTGCTTGTTTCTGGTGTTCAGCGCCGGATCCATGCTCTGTTCTGGCGTTGAACGCCAGCCAAATGCTCCTTACTGGCGTTTAAACGCCAGTAAGTCCTTCCTCCAAGGTGTGATTTTTCTTCTGCTATTTTTGATTCTGTTTTTAATTTTAATATTTTTTTCGTGACTCTACATGATCATGAACCTAATAAAACATAAAATAACAGTAAAATAAAA
>NC_029773.3:63646931-63647405 GCF_000817695.3 Arachis duranensis
ATCCTTCCATGAGAAATTTGGATGATTTCTCCATGATGAATTATAGGTGTTTCCATAAGGTTCACCCATGTAATTTACCTCTGCTATTGCAAGGTTCTCAGGATCATAAGCTTCTTCAGAAGTTGCCTCTTTAGTACTGTTGGATGCATTTTGCCATCCATTCAGACTTTGAGAAATCATGTTGACTTGCTGAGTCAACACTTTGTTCTGAGCCAATATGGCATTCAGAGCATCAATTTCAAGAACTCCCTTCCTCTAAGGCGTCCCATTATTCATAGAATTCCTCTCAGAAGTGTACATGAATTGGTTATTTGCAACCATGTCAATAAGTTCTTGAGCTTCTGCAGGCGTTTTCTTTAAGTGGATGGATCCACCTGCAGAATGGTCGAATGACATTTTGGAAAACTCAGATAGACCATAATAGAATATATCTAATATGGTCCATTCTGAAAACATGTCAGAAGGACACTTTTC
>NC_029773.3:63647481-63655412 GCF_000817695.3 Arachis duranensis
CCTGTAGACTTCAGGATCTACTCCATTTGTCTTAACAGTCTCACAAATCTGCAAGAACTCAGTTAAAAACTGATAAGGATCTTCAGATGGAAGTCCATGAAACTTGCAGTTCTGTTGCATCAAAGCAACTAATTGAGGTTTCAGCTCAAAATTGTTTGCTCCAATGGCAGGAATTGAGATGCTTCTTCCATCAAACTTGGACGTTGGTTTAGTGAAATCACTAAGAATCCTCCTTGCATTATTGTTGTTGGGTTCGGCTGCCATCTCCTTCTCTTGTTCGTAAATTTCAGTAAGGTTGTCTCTGGATTGTTGTAATTTAGCTTCTCTTAGTTTCCTCTTCAGAGTCCTTTCAGGTTCTGGATCAGCTTCAACAAGAATGCCTTTTTCCTTGTTCCTGCTCATATGAAAGAGAAGAGAACAAGAAAAGAAGCAGAATCCTCTATGTCACAGTAAAGAGGTTCCTTATTATTAGTAGAAGAAGAAGGGAATAAAGAATGGAGAATCCAATTACAAGGGTGAGGATAGAGGCAGTGATTGGAGATGAAGAGAGGTGAAGAGAAGTGTTAGTAAATAAATAAATAAATAGAAGAAGAAAAAAGAGGGAGAATTCGAAAATAATTTTGAAAAAGTAGTTAATGATTTTCGAAAATTAAAGATAAGATATAATTAAAATTAAAATTTAAAACAATTAAAAATAATTTTTGTTGAATTAAAATTAAAATTTAAAACAATTAAAAAAAATTTTGAAAAAGAGATGAGATATTTTCTAAAATTAAAGAGGGAAAAGTAGTTAGGTGGTTTTGAAAAAGATAAGAAACAAACAAAAAGTCAAATAGTTAGTTGAAAAAGATATTAAAGTCAAATTTGAAAAGATAAGAAGATAAGAAGTTAGATAAGATATTTTGAAATCAAATTTTTGAAAAAGATAAAATTTTGAAAAAGATATGATAAAAAAATAAGATAAGAAGATATAACAAAAAGATAGGATTGAAAAAGATTTAATTTTTAAAATTAAAATTAATTACTTAACTAACAAGAAACTAAAAGATATGGTTATAGAATTTAAAGATTGAACCTTTCTTAACAAGAAAGTAACAAACTTCAAATTTTTGAATCAATCATATTAATTGTTAGCATAATTTCAAAAATTAAGATAAAATGGAAGTGGTTGTCAGTCACGCGTTCATAGGTGAGAATAATGATGAGTGTCACGGATCATCACATTCATCATGTTGAAGTGCAACAAATATCTTAGAATAGGAATAAATCGAATTGAATAGAAAATAGTAGTACTTGCATTGAAACTTGAGGTACAACAGAGCTCCACACTCTTAATCTATGGTGTGTAGAAACTCCACCGTTAAAAATACATAAGTGAAAGGTCCAGGCATGGCTGAATGTGATGATCCGTGACACTCATCATCATTCTCACCTATGAACGCGTGACTGACAACCACTTCCGTTCTATCTTAGACCGGGCACATATCTCTTGGATTCCTTAATCAGAATCTTCGTGGTATAAGTTAGATTTGATGGCGGCATTCATAGGAATCCAGAAAGTCTAACCTTGTCTGTGGTATTCCGAGTAGGATTCCGGGATTGAATGACTGTGACGAGCTTCAAACTCCTGAAGGCTGGGCGTTAGTGACAGACGCAAAAGAATCACGAGATTCTATTCCAACTTGATTGAAAACCGACAGATGATTAGCCGTGCTGTGACAGAGCATTTGGACCATTTTCACTGAGAGGATGGGATGTAGCCATTGACAACGGTGATGCCCTACATACAGCTTGCCATAGAAAGGAGTGATAAAAAAACTGGAAGGAAGAAGTAGAAAAGCAAAGATTCAGAGGGAACACAGCACCTCCATACACCTATCTGAAATTCCCACCATTGAATTACATGAGTAACTTTATCTTTATTTTCTATTTATTTTATTATCATTATTTAAACCAATAATCTCTTAATCCATTTAAATCCGCCTGACTGGGATTTACAAGATGACCATAGCTTGCTTCATACCAACAATCTCTGTGGGATCGACCCTTACTCACGTAAGGTATTACTTGGACGACCCAGTACACTTGCTGGTTAGTTGTGTGGAGTTGTGACAAAGTGTAATTCATGTTTAAGAGCACCAAGCCTTTGGAGCCATTGTTGATGATCACAATTTCATCCACCAAAGACCCCAATTAGAATCAGTATATCTAGAGAGAATAAAAGAATTAGAGGCAGAAAAGAAAAGACCTGATGCTGGTGACACGAATTACTCTATAAGCTGCCTTGAGATGAACATTAGTGGGACAATCCATGAATTGAGTAAGACAACCTACAGAGTAGCTCAAGTCGGGTCTAGTATTGGTGAGATAAAGAAGGCGACCAACTAGCCTTCTATAAAGAGCAGCATCAGGTAGAGGAGAACCACAATTTCTTGACAAAGATGTAGTATAATCAATTGGTGTAGTGGTAGGTTTGGCTCCAAGTAAGCCATAATCATTGATCAAATCCAAAGCATATTTTCTTTGACAAAGAGCAATCCCTGTTTTGCTTCTTGTTACTTCCATGCTAATGAAGAATTTTAAAATACCAAGATCCTTTATCTTGAATTTGCTGTCCAAGAAGCGTTTGACAGCTTCAATTTCTGAGAGATCATCACCAGCCAACAAAAGATCATCCACATAGACCAAAATAGAAGTGGAGCTAACATTAGTGACTTGGTGAATAAAGAGTGATCAATTTCAGACTGAATATATCCTAATTCAATTAAAGCATTGGATAGTTTAATGTTCCATTGGCGGCTCGCCTGTTTCAAACCATAAAGAGATCTTTCTAATTTACAAACTAACTTGGGATTATCACACTTAAGCCCTTTTGGTAACTTCATATAAATATCTTCATGAAGATCCCATGAAGAAAAGCTATATTGACATCAAGTTGATGAAGATACCAATTCTTTGATGCCGCAATTGCCAAGAGAACTCTCACTATGCTCGTTTTAACAACTAGGCTGAAGTTGTCAATATAATCAACTCCTGGGATTTGAATGAATCCCTGAGTAACTAACCGAGCTTTATGTCTTTCAATTGTCCTATCTGGGATGAATTTCGTGTGAAAACCCTACTTACAACTTACTGCATTATTGCCAAGAGGAAGAGAAGTGATGATCCAGGTCTTGTTTTGCTCAAGAGCAGCAAGTTCTGCATCAATAGCTTTTCTCCAACAATCATGCATAATAGCCTCATACTAGTGCTTTGGGTCAGGGTTATTTATAAGTGTAAAAGTGAAAGCTTGGTGTTTTGGAGAGAAAGATGCATATGACAAATGGTGTGATAAAGGGTACTTACAACTTGAAGAAGAATGAGCAGCATTGATAGGATCCTCATGTGATATCATGCTGAAACAATGAAAGTTCTTAAGGTATAAGAATAGTTTTCTATCCCTCTCAAACCTTATCAGGATAGACTGAGTTGGTTTAGGTTGAATGTGATCAACATGAGGCATAAGGGCAACAACATTATCACTATTTTCATGAATGTATGATGCATATGCAGATGATGTAGAGTTCTTACTAATATCATTATTCAAAGATGAAAGAGAGCTATTGTTATTAGGACATCAACAGTGATTCTAGAATGTGATGATATATGAATAATATCCTCATAATGTGATGTAGAAGGCAATTTTAAATTAGGAAAAGGATCAAAATTTGTTGGACTAAAAGAGTGTTGTGTGTGAGAATTTGAGTGTACATGAGTCCTAGTTGTTGTTTGAATAGATCTGAAAGGAAGAATATGTTCAAAAAATTCTGTATTTTGTGAGATAAAAATTTCTTGTGTTTAAATCAAACAAAATAGAACCTTTGGTTCCTAACTTGTATCCTTAGAAAATACACTTTCGAGCTCTAGGATCTAGTTTTGTCCTGCCAGCTGTAAGTGTTAAAGCAAATACAAGACAACCAAAAACTTTAAGCTCATTTAGATCAGGTTTTGAATGAGATAAAGTCTCATATGGAGTTGTATTGTTCAAAGATGCACTAAGTAACCTATTAATTAAATGAACTGAGTGTTGCATAACATAATACCAAAAACATTTGGGAGCATTTGAATGAAACAATAATGCTCTTGCAATTGTTAGTAGATGCTAATGCTTTCTCTCTACAACACCCTTTTGTTTTGAAGTTTCAACATAAGAAGTTTGATGTTCTATGCCTTTTGAACTATAGAATGAGTCCATTTTGAATTCAATACCATTATCAGTTCGAATTTGCTTAATTCTTTTGCTGAATTGTGTTTGCACAAGTTAGACAAAATCTTGAACTAATTTTCTAGCTTCAAATTTCAATTTCATACAATAAATACATGTGAACCGAGTTTTATCCTCAACTAAAGTTAGAAATATTTATAACCTGAAGTTGATTGAATAGAAAGAGGTCCCAAATATCAATATGCAATAAATCAAAAGCATTTTCAAAATTTGTATTGCTTGTTGTGAAACGTAATTTCCTCTGTCTAGCATATTGACAAGAATCACAAACATGTGAAGAAGTAATGCAATCAAGAAAAGAAAAACTATTTTTTATGGTAATAATTCTGTTGTAAGGTAAATGACCTAGTCTAGAATGCTAAAGAGCTCCTATGTCTTACTGTACACTGAGAGTTATAGATTGTATCCTAAAATCTAATAAAGGCAGTTTTATATGTTCAACATTCATCACATATAGGTGATGATCGGATTTTGTGTAGTCTAGAATTTCACAATAAATCTTCGTTGCAAGTATAGTTTCTAAACCAACTAAAATCCTTTCATACAAAAATTGTTTGTCACAAGTAACAAACCCAATAAAAATAAACCGAAGTATTCAAGTCTCGGGTCGTCTCTGAAGGAATTGCAGCGAAGTGTATTTATTATTGGTTATGAGATTTTCTGAGAAATTTTGGAATGAGGAGTGGAAAAATAAATAATTATAATTTAGAGCAATGAAAATTAACAGGAGGTTTTATGTAATTAAAATAAAAAGCGTTGACTAGGAGAAGAATAATTGGAAGTTCTATCCTTTGTTGGCTTTCCCAAGATTAATAATAATAGGTTGTTGTTTCTACTTAGTTAACCCTCAATGAATGAAGGAAAGTCAAGTAGTTAAGCTAACTCCAATTCACAAATTCTAATCCTCTCCCTTGGAAAGGATTAGCGTTAGTGACTAGAGAGCCAACCAACAATTTTCAATTACAATTTAACTCTTGAGTCTTCCAACTCAAGGGTCTCCAAATATTAATCAACTCCAAAGTCAAGTTGGAAGCCTACTCCATTGACATGGATGCCAATTTCGCATGCATGTAAAGGGAGTAGGAAGAAGACATGGTAACAAAACTCAATTGAAAATAATCAACAAATAAAGAAATTAAATGTAAAAGTACTCTTGCATTAATAAATTCTAAAATTGAAGATATCCATATGTAACTCTGAATAAAGTAAATCGGGATTAAAAGAGTATTTGAAAACAAACTAGAATGATAAAGACTTCAACGGAGGTAGTAACTCTGTCAATATCTAACTTAAAAGCATAAAACTAGGAATCCTAAAACCAAGAGAGAGGAGAGAGCCTCTCTCTCTAGAAACTACATCTAAAACCTAAAATTATGTGAATGAGAAGTGTGTCTCTGATTCCTCCACTCTGCAGCCTCTAATATGTGTTTTCTGGGCCAAAAATTGGGTCAAAAATAGCCTAGAAATTGCCCCCAGCAATTTCTGATACATACAGCACGTGGCTCATGCGCGCGTACGCGTCATGCACACGTACGCGTCGCTTGTCTGTGCACTATCCATGCGTACGCGTGCTTTGCGCGTGCGCGTCTCTAGACACCAGGTCAAATATAACAAATTATATATCGTTGCGAAGCCCCAGATGTTAGCTTTCCAACGCAACTGGAACCGCCTCATTGGAACCATTGTAGCTCAAGTTATGATCAATTAAGCATGAAGAGGTCAGGGCTGACAGCTTAGCAATTCCTTCAGCTTCTTGTATTCCTTCGACTTTTGCATGCTTCCTTTCCATCTTCTAAGCCATTTCTATCCTATAATCTCTGAAAACACTGAACGCACATATCACGGCATCGAATGGTAATAAGAGAGGATTAAAATTAGCTAAATTAAGACCAAAGAAACATGTTTTCAATCATAGCACAAAATCAGGAAGGCAAATGTAAAACATGCGATTTCTATGAATAAGTGTGAGAATAGTGGATAAAATCTACTCAATTAAGCACAAGATGTACCACGAATTAGTGGTGCATCAATAGGTCTCCTTGCATCTTAGCTTGTCCAATCATCTTGAATGAAGGAAGTGTTTGTATCTCACAGTAAGAATTAGTGAATCTAAATTCACAGTGTAATGATTTAGTAAGCTTGGGGAAAAAAAATCAAATTATATTTAAAGTGAGGTATGAATAAAACATTGGTAAGGATTAAAGAGGTTAACAATTACACGGTTTCTCAAAATATTTGTAGAGGTCTTAGATTCATCAGGTAGATTAACCAAAACAGGCTTTATATGATAAAAAGTTTTAAAAAAATCTTGAAGATAGCAGACATGATTAGTAGCACTACTGTCTAGTATCCAAGAAGTTTTAGTAAAACATGCATTCAAAAAATGTCTACCTTTTGGTTGAGTTAAGGTGACTGAGGAAGTGATATGACTCATACTACTTGGAGCTGTCATGAGTGGTTGTTGGAGAAGTGCAATTAAAGTTTGCTTCTGGTCCGGAGTTAAGACAAGAACACTTTCATTACCACCTTCTTCTTGACCTGAATTAGTAACATCACCACCAGCACCTGAATCTTCAATTTCACTTTTAGTACTAATGTGATTTGCACTTTTCTACTTCCAGTGTGCAGGTAAACCATTTTTCTTGTAGCAATTTTCAACCAAATGTCCAATTCTGTTGTAGTAAGTGCATAATTTGGAAGTGTATCCTTTACCAAAAGTCTTCTGAGCAGTGTTTTCCTTGTCACCACCTCGACCTCTTCCTTTGCCTCTTGAGAAAGAATTACCTTTGTTGATGTTATATTTTCATAGAATTTGTGATTATCTTTATATTCAAGAAATATGAACTTAGTTCCCTTTCTTGTTGAGTTAGCATTACCAGAACAATATTGATATCAGGAAAAGGTTTTAGTGGCATAATCTGAGATTTATTCACAGTAAAGTATTACTTATTTAGACCTCTGAGAAATTTTACAATGTATTTCTCAGAAGCATAATCCCTAATAATTTTTAATCCACAATTGCAGCCATTAACACAAGCTATATAGCTAGGGATTTGGTGCACGAAATTGCAATCACACTTTTGCAACTCCGCACAACTAACCAGCAAGTGTACTGGGTCGTCCAAGTAATACCTTGCGTGAGCAAGGGTCGATCCCACAGAGATTGTCGGCTTGAAGCAAGCTATGGTTGTCTTGTAAATCTTAGTCAGGATATCAGAAATTATCAGGATTGATGGTGAAAAGCAAAAGAACATGAAATGATTACTTGTTTTGCAGTAATGGAGAATAGGTTGAGGTTTGGAGATGCTCCATCTTCTGAATCTCTGCTTTCCTACTGTCTTCTTCATCAAACACGCAAGTCTCCTTCCATGGCAAGCTGTATGTAGGGTTTCACCGTTGTCAATGGCTACCTCCCATCCTCTCAGTGAAAATACGTCCCTGATGCTCTGTCACAGCATAGGCTAATCATCTGTCGGTTCTCAATCAGGCCGGAATAGAATCCAGTGATTCTTTTGCGTCTGTCACTAACGCCCCGCCTTCAGGAGTTTGAAGCACGTCACAGTCATTCAATCATTGAATCCTACTCAGAATACCACAGACAAGGTTTAGACCTTCCGGATTCTCTTGAATGCCGCCATCAGTTCTAGCTTATACCACGAAGATTCCG
>NC_029773.3:63657648-63658717 GCF_000817695.3 Arachis duranensis
AATTTCGAAATCCTGTACTTCTTGTTCTTTTGTGATTAAAGCATTTTTCATTTAAGAGAGGTGATGGATTCATAGGACATTTATAACTTTAAGGCATAAAATTTCAATTTTATTAACTATGAATTAAGAACAAGACTCAAAAAATAGATATAAAATGAGACTAGAAAAACGAAAAATAAGAACAAAACAGAAGAAAATAAAAACGCAAAAACATAGGCTCCTAATGATAGAGGTTTTCACAGAGTTAGGACTCAACAACCTTGATTTTGAGAAGTGGATGCTCCCTCAGCTTGAGAGGAGAACTTTTGGTGTTTCAACTCTTGGAGTTCACTTAAGAACTTCTCTTGATTCCAAAGATTCTTTGGATTATTCTCTTTCTTGCCTCTTAAATTGGTTTGTTTTCCTTTAGGAGACATGATATTGATGAATCTTGGCTTAGTGATCACGGAAAAGCACACCAAACTTAGAGGTTTGCTTGTCCTCAAGCAAAAGAAAAGAAAGAAGAGAGAGAGAGGAAGAGGAAATTCGAATGGTGTGGGGAATGAAGGGTAGGAGAAGAGAGAGAGAGGAAGAGGAAATTCGAATGGTGTGAGGAAGGAGGGGTGAGGAACGTTCATTTATAGAGTGGGGGGAGGAGAATTTCGAAAACAAGAGAGAGATTTGAAAGGAAATTTGAAAAGATATGGAAAGAAATTGAGAAAAGGGTGAGTTTTTGAAGAAGATTTGGGATTATTTTGAAATAGATTTGAAGAATGGTTTTGATTTGTGAAGATTTGAAAGTGAATGATGAAGGGTTGAAGTGCATTTATGTAGAAGAGTATGGGTAAAAAGAGAAAAGTTTGAAAAAATTTGAGTTGAAAACAAAAATGTGGTCCCCCCACCTTTCTGGCGTTAAACGCCCAGAATGGCACCCATTCTGGCGTTTAACGCCCATTTGGCACCCCTTTTGGGCGTTTAACGCCCAGCCAGGTACCCTGGCTGGCGTTAAACGCCAGAAAGCCTTCCTCACTGGGCGTTTTTCTGAACGCCCAGGATGCTGCACACCTGGCGTTAAACGCCCAGAATGGTG
>NC_029773.3:63658723-63660351 GCF_000817695.3 Arachis duranensis
ATATCTGCTTGGACCCATGCTAACTTAAGCATCGGAGTGTCATTGCAGGTACAACCACCAGCTGCTCGGCACATCAAGCTCGGGTCACAGCACCCTCACCTCGGGTCTTGCCAGACGACCGAGCTACACGTTTCAGGTAACCCTCGGAACATTGGCGCCGTTGCCGGGGAACCTGGAAGTCATCCCTCTACCATGGCGGACAACCCCCACAACGATGACCGCGCTGCATCTGAACAAGTGGATGAAATTGACACCGGAGAACGACCGGACAGCCCTCTATCACCACGCACTCCAGGAGGAAACAAACAGAATCGCCCAAAGACATCAATCCCAAACAAAGATCCACAACATCCCGAAAAAGAAAAGAGCTCGGAAATTCTAGAAGCAGTTCGGGCACAGCAAAACCGGCTGAAACAACTCGAAGAGGACATAAAAAAGCAGAAGGAAACTGAACAAGATCTGAGAAGGGAGGCTCGCAAGCGCAGAGAATTAGAAGAAAAACTGCGGAAAATAGAGGCCAACCTGAAAGACCGGACGGAACACGGCACCACCTCCGAAAACAATCATGATCCCTTCACACAAGAGATCATGAAGGAAAGGGTACCGCGAAACTTCAAACCACCAGATATGGATCTTTACGACGGCACCACCGATCCAAGTCACCACCTCAGCAACTTCAGAAGCAGAATGTACCTAGTCGACGCCTCCGACGCGATTCGGTGCAAAGCCTTCCCCACCACTCTCACCAAATCAGCCATGAAGTGGTTCGACAACCTGCCGCCAGGATCAATCTCCAGCTTTGAGGACCTAACCAAAAAATTCCTAACAAGGTTCTCTATTCAAAAGGATAAGGCAAAACATGCCCCCAGTCTACTCGGGATCAAACAAGGCAACCAAGAAACTCTCCGAGAATACATGGAGCGATTCAACAAAGCCTGCCTGGACATACAACACTTGCCCACAGAAGCGGCCATCATGGGACTGGCAAACGGCCTAAAAGAAGGACCATTTAGCCAATCCCTATCCAAACGATACCCGACCTCCCTATACGAGGTGCAGGAGCGAGCAGAAAAATATATTAACATGGAGGAAACCTCCCGGCTAAAAGACTCTTCTAGGAGGGAATCAACCTGCCCGCTCCGAGATCGAGATCGGGAACAGAAAAAGAAAGAAGAATCCAACTCGGACAAGCCACGGAAGTACCACAGCTACACCCCCCTCCGAGTCTCCCTGGTAGACGTCTACAGAGAAGTGTGCCACACCGAAAAAATCCCACCACCTCGACCTCTAAAACACAAAAGAGCGGGAAGAGATCGGTCTGAATATTGTGAATATCACAAACTCTACGGCCATTCTACTAACGACTGCCACGACCTAAAGAATGTTATAGAAAAGCTGGCTAGAGAAGGAAAACTCGACAGATACATAGCAGAAAAAGGAGAAGAGACCAGGAAGAGAAGGCGAGGAGATAACAAAGATCGGGCCGAACAAGCCCCGCGAACCCCTGAAAGGCACATACACATGATAAACGGAGGTTTCGCAGGCGAAGGGACATCCAAATCCTCACGAAAAAGACACCTCAAAGAAGTCTACCATGCCCGAGAAGACAGCCCCTTGCCCGAGTTACC
>NC_029773.3:63660451-63660957 GCF_000817695.3 Arachis duranensis
CGAAGAAAATAAGGAAAGGGGCAAATAAATAATGCCTTCACAGAGCCCGAACGGAAATCGAGGAAAAACGGTAACAAGCAAATAAATGCTGAAACGGCCATCTTCAAAATTTGAAAAAAAACTACTATGCCCGAGCTCAACCTCTCAAAAAAGGACGAACTCGGGCAGGGGCACTGTTCATACCCTGACCGAGCTCCCCAAACTCGGACAAGATCATAGAAGGCCCGACCTCGTCCCAAAGGCCCACGCCTGAGGTCGGACCTCGGACAAATAGGCTAAGAAGGCCCATCAAAAGGAACAAAGCCCAAAACCTAAAGGCCGAAGAGGCCTGGGAAAGGCGGTTCCGCAAAGATAGAGATAAAACTCCCAAAAAGATAAGATAAGATAAGAATATCTTATCCAGGGAAGATCACGACCAACTACTATAAATACACTGGAGCACCCAGGTATAACTCATACTCTAATTCTACTAAATATCTGCTTGAACCCATGCTAACTTAAGCATC
>NC_029773.3:63664139-63664713 GCF_000817695.3 Arachis duranensis
GTATTAGATTGATGCTTGCTCCAAGATCACATAGGGTTGTCTTGGTGCAAGCACCTTCTAATGTGCATGGTATCATAAAGCTCCCTGGATCTTGAAGCTTTTCTGGTAAGCTCTTTAATATGACTGCACTGCATTCTTCAGTGAGAAACACTTTTTCAGTTTCTCTCCAATCCTTCTTATGACTTAAGATTTCTTTCATGAACTTAGCATAAGAAGGTATTTGCTCAAGTGCCTCTGCAAACGGAATCTTTATTTCAAGAGTCCTTAGATAATCTGCAAAGCGGGCAAATTACTTATCCTGCTCCGCTTGGCGGAGTTTTTGAGGATAAGGCATCTTGGCTTTATATTCTTCAACCTTAGATGCTGCAGGTTTATTCCTTACAGAAGTGGTTGAAGAAGCCTTGTTAGGGGGTTACTGTCAGCACTCTCAGGTGTCTGATTCTCCCTAGGCGTTTGAACGCTAGGAATGGGTGAAGTTTGGGCGTTAAACGCCAACTTCTCTACCTTTTCTGGCGTTTGAACGCCAGAACTGGGCAAGGAATGGGCGTTTAACGCCAGCTTTCCTTCCCTTTCT
>NC_029773.3:63664752-63665041 GCF_000817695.3 Arachis duranensis
TGGGCTCTTACTGTCCTCAGAGGGATTTTGCACAGTGGTTTGGTTGTCCTCTGTCAATTGTTCCTTGTTTGGCTTTTTACTCTTTTGAGCATTGTTATTCAGGGTCTTCCCACTCCTCAATTGAACTGCTTGACATTCCTCTGTTATCTGTTTAGATAATTGCTGTTTTGCTTGAGTTAACTGCAGTTCTATGCTCTTGTTAGCAACTTTAGTTTCATAGAGCATCTCTTTAAAGTCTGCTAACTGTTCTGTCATCAGGAGCAATTGTTGATTAAGCTCAGTTATCTAT
>NC_029773.3:63665432-63666003 GCF_000817695.3 Arachis duranensis
GCCTTGGATGCTCAGCCTTAGCTGTGTCATCCGTTTTGGAGGAAAATAGTGATTCAGAAATTTTTCTGACAGCTGTTTCCATGTCTTTATGCTTTCCTTAGGTTGGTTATTTAACCACCTCTTAGCTTGGTCCTTTACAGCAAATGGAAGCAGTAATAATCTGTAGACATCCTGATCTACTTCTTTATCATGTACTGTGTCAGCAATTTGTAAAAACTGTGCCAGAAACTCAGTAGGTTCTTCCTGTGGAAGACCGAAATACTGGCAGTTTTGCTGCACTATGTAATGAGTTGAGGATTTAGTTCAAAGCTGCTTGCTTTGATGGGAGGTGTACAGATGCTACTCCCATATGCAGCTGTAATGGAGTTAGCATATGACCCAGAGTCCTTTTGGACTGATTAATCCCACTTAAGTCCATAATGGACAAAAGGGAAATGATAATGATTGCAAAGAGATAAATTTTGCTTGTTTTTTTTTTGAATTTACGAAAAAATAGAATAAAACAAAATAAAATTAAAACAAAAATTCGAAAATAAAAAAGAAAATAAGATCAAAGCAAATTGAAAACTGA
>NC_029773.3:63667333-63668928 GCF_000817695.3 Arachis duranensis
CGCCGGTTTGGGCCATCAAATCTTGGGAAAAGTATGGACTATCATATATTGCTGGAAAGCCCAGGATGTCTACTTTCCAACGCCGTTGAGAGCGCGCCAATTGGGCTTCTGTAGCTCCAGAAAATCCACTTCGAGTGCAGGGAGGTCAGAATCCAACAGCATCTGCAGTCCTTTTTGGTCTCGGAATCAGATTTTTGCTCAGGACCCTCAATTTCAGCCAGAAAATACCTGAAATCACAGAAAAATACACAAACTCATAGTAAAGTCCAGAAAAGTGAATTTTAGCTAAAAACTAATAAAAATATACTAAAATCTAACTACATTATACTAAAAACATACTAAAAACAATGCCAAAAAGCATACAAATTATCCGCTCATCAGGATTGTATGAAGATTCTCTAATTCTTTCCAAATAGACTTCAATTTGGTAAAGTAGGAAGTAACAATTAAATCACCTTGCCTGATAGTGTAGAATTCCTCTTTCAATTTCCCAACTTAGAAGACATCACCATGTGACTAACGATTCTTCAAGTCCTTCCTCATATTTGAAGCATTGCTAATCCACATCACACTCTTAGCAATTTTTGAGGTGAGCGAGAGGTTGAGCCACGAAAGCAAGATGTTATTGCAGTGATCCCAAACTTTAAACAAAGGTTGATTCTCAGCTGGTTTCGGAATCGAACCATCCAAGAACTTCACCTTGTTCTTCGATATGAGTACTCTCCATATATCATGCAAACATTGGTAGTAGTTTTGAGAAGTAAGTTGAAGCGGAATCAAAGCCGTACCTGGACTTTCACTCGGATGTAGGTAATACGGGTTGATGGGATCAGAGATTGGAGAATAAGAATTCGATCTGTTGAGCTGAGTTTGAAATTGCGAGAACTGATGCATGAACGCTGTGAATCGTTCGAAATCTATAGCGAAATCTACTTAAGTGTTGGCATTTGAGCTGTTTTCTTCATTTGTCGTCATTGATATAACCTAGCTCTGATACCATATAAAAATGGTATCAATTTTGAGCAGCAAATTAGCAACAAAGGAAGAAAGAGTGGTTGTTGACTGTCAGTGAAATGGCTGTAGCAGAATAAAGAAAAAAAAGAAGAAAAGAAGGATTAGAAAAGAAACCGAGAGAGAAAAGAGTATTATGATAATGAATATTCTGATTGTAATTGAATAATACATCATAAAAACTTTACATTATGCTATAAAATTTATATAGTTATACAATAAATATGAAAAATGATGAAAGAAAATAACAAACTATTAGTTAATCCTAACAAATTAAAAAATAGTACAATTTAACAAACAAAAAAATATATTGACAAATATTTTATATTTAAAAATATTATTTTCAACATCTATATTAACTAATAAAATGAGTGCAAAGCTACAATTACTATCATACGGGAGTACTTACTAGTTACTGCTTATGGCACTATCACACGACATATAGTTTTAAAAAAGAAAAATGGGGTTTGGCGATTTTAATGCAAATAAGTTGAATGTTGACAGTTGAAAAGGATGAATTTACTTAATAGAATGATGTTTTTTCTTCGAACACAAAAAAATACAACTTTAAAAGAATTTTCTTA
>NC_029773.3:63669760-63686468 GCF_000817695.3 Arachis duranensis
GTTACTTGATGATTTTAATTCAATTATATTTTAATTAGCAATTTTGACTATGTTTTTTGTTTATTGAAAATTCAATTCGACTAATTTATAAAATAACTATGATAATAAATTAATTGTTTTGTGAGTTAGATAATGATGTATCAATATCACATGTTAAATGATTTATTGCATGTCATATTAGTATTACGTGATATTATCTAATATATTATAAATTTATACAGTTTAATTAATTAATTAATTAATTTGTTTTTTAACCCCTATTTGATAAGCATGGTCTGATCTGGTTTGTTTGTTTGTTTATATGGTTCTTGTATCTGTTTGGTGTTCTTATATTATTAATTTTATTGTTTTTTATGTATCTAATATTGTGGATATGAGTAATAATAAACATTTATAGAAATAATTAATTATTAAATTATTACAAAGTCACTTTTTCAAATTCTTGTATTTTAACATTTTTAAATGTCAGTAACCTTTGTAATGGACAAATTTTTTTTAAATGATTTTATCAAATAATTCTTAATTATATACTTATAAGAATTTTTTGGTTAAATTACACAGTTGGTCCCTACACTTTTAGTGAAATTGTAAATTAGTCTCTACACTTTAAAAGTTTATAATTGGATCCCTAAAGAGAATTAAAATTTGTAATTTAGTCCCCGCCATTCAAAAAGTGTTTGATTTAACAGAATATTCTCAGAATATTCTTTATTTTAAACATGTGAGCTGCACATGTTTGACAACAGGGACCAATTTACAATTTTAGTGAAAGTATGGGACCAACTGTGTAATTTAACCATTTGAAGTGACGAAAAACTCCCTAGGCTATCTGAACCTACCCCGTCCCTCCCCAACTCTCTCACTCTCACTTTCTCACTTTCTAAAACGACACCCCAACCCCACTGCTCTCTATCTCTCACCTCGGTTCACCGTTGCTACGCCGGATCCACCGCATTTGTGCTCACAAGTCGGGTCTCGCCTCCTTCCTCCATCTCGCCTCTCTCATCCAACAACTTTTTCTTCTCTTCCAATCGTAATACTAAACACCAACGATAAATGGAAGAGAACAATTTCAATCCCAAGCATGCTCAAAACGAACAATTCAATGTCTAAGAAAAAAATAGCAACAAATCAACACAAAAATAGTAACTCAATTTATTAGTGAATCCGACGCGGTGACAGAGGCAAGAGGCACGATGATGGTGAGTCGAGGTAAGGGACTGAGAGCGTTGGAGTTGGGGTGCCATTTTGGAAAGTGAGATAGTGAGAGTAAGAGAGCTGGGGAGGGGTGGGGTGGATTCAGATAGCCTAGGGAGTTTTTGGTGATTTTCAAATGGTTATATTACACGGTTGGTCCCTATACTTTCACTAAAGTTGCAAATTGGTCCCTATTACAAACATGTGCAGTTCACATGTTTAAAATAGAGAATATGCTGAAAATATTCTGTTAAATTAAACACTTTTTGCATTGCGGGGACTAAATTGTAAATTTTAGTTCTCTTTAAGGACCCAATTACAAACTTTTAAAGTGTAGGGACCAATTTGTAATTTCACTAAAAATATAGAGACAAACTGTGTAATTTAACCAATTTTTTTAATGAATTCCATATGGAATAAATATAGTGTTTATTTTAAAATTTTAGTCACTTGGCCATTCTCTTTTGAATTATAAAAATATTCTTAGTTTAGAAAAATAGTAATCCTCTTACAATTTTAACCATAAAAATAATTAACTTATAATTACTTTGCAAATATAGATTGGTCAAGAATAAATAAAGATAAAGTCTCAATGGCTGGCATTTTTAATAAATTTTAGCCAAAATTTAATTAGCATTAGGCCTTTAACAGTTTGTTGTTTTGATTTTTTTAGAATATAAAAATACTAATTGTTCTAAGAATTATCTAAAATTGATGTGGTTTGGGCCTGAATATGAAGTTCAGACTTCTTCTAATGAGGATTTCAATGTCTTTTTCGACAAAGTAAAATTGCCCAAGTTTCTTAGTGAGAACAGGGGGTGTTACCTGTAAGGGACTTCAATATACTTAAGTTAGCAAGGATTTTAGATAGATTTTTATAAATTAAGACTGAGAAACACCTATGTGTGATGGAATATTTATATAGTAAAGGTAAAGGCTTGACCATCATGTTATAACTCCTCCACTTATAGTGGTGGGTAGTTACTTTCTTTTGTTTAGAGAGTTGTTGAGTGAAAAATTAATTTTAGGTTGATAATATGATGACAAATATTGTTATTGGGTTAAAAGCCTAAAAGTGTGCTAATGGGTTTATGAGTATTGCAGGCCCAAGATATTCATCTCAATCCACCTCATGTTGCTTCAGCAAACTTTCACAATGTAAAAATAAAAGCATCATCCCAATGCATATGAAGACAAAAATCATAACCAAGATACAATGAGAGAAGGTTCTGCATTTGGACATTTGGCAACATTATGGAGAAGAAGAGACAACAAGGACAAAAAGACAACAACATTGCATTAAAGACAACAAAGGGTCAAACATCATAGGTTGATAGAGCAAAAATGAAATGTATGAACAACAGAGGTTAGTGGAGTAGCTACAAGGACAACAGAAGTAGTGGAGAAAAATAGAAAAGCAATGCATGCCAAGGAAGATAGCTACAACAGACATACTCAACAATGAAAATAAAAGGCAATGAACTAATTTGATGAAGCAAGCTTCTCACTATATAATTGGCCCTCAACAACATTTGAGGGGAAGAAAAATAGAGTGAAAAATTCAGAGCATCATCTCATACATGTAGAATTATTTTTCTTTTTCCTGAGCTTCATTTTAGATTTCATTGTTATGGCTATCTGATGTTTATCTTTTAATAATTGAGAAAAAGACAAATCATGGTGAGGTAAAAATTGAAAAAGTCATGAGAGAAAAGAGGAAAGAGAAAACATTTAAAAAGCCAAAAGAAATTTTCTATGTATTTGGTATTGAACTAGGATTAGTTTCTCTTGCCAGGTTGGGATAATACTTGGTGGCTGTTGAACCAGTTGGGTTTCCCTTAGCCAAATTGGGACAATATTTGGTGGTGACTAGGCTTTATTAGAAGTTTAGTAGTTAATACTGGATGAATTAGGTTATAATTCATTAGTGTTGGTATATGTAATTAGTTTGGTTATTGTAACATATCACTCTAAGCCTTACTTCTAGCCATAAAGCAAAGAATGACAAAGCGTCATGACAGTTCTAAAGCTCTATAAAATAGTATATAATCAAGAAATATTAAGACTAGAAGCTCGATGAAGGAAAAGAAGACCAAAGATGTATAAAACAGAGATTCAAAGGGCAAGAAGTTCACACACGATAACTAAAGCACGTTGGTATGAAAGGAACAGATTATCCAAAAAGGAACTAGCCGCAGCCTGCGGAGTTTAGGCTGACTAGTTAAAACCTGATACAACAGAGTGTTTGATAAAAATAGATACATAATGTCTCTCAAAGTTTATGCCCCTAGGGCAACCATATACAAAAAGAGGAGAGATACTACAACAAAATAAAGCAAAAGTAAAGTTGAGCCATCCTCCGCTTTGTCACCATTCGCAAATTCACCGAGGTGGGTTGTTACCTGTATCTAAAAAATAACAATATATAGTATGAGAATTGGAGGTTCTTAGTATGGTAACACTGCCCAATAGATAAGATATAATGTTTCGGGAAGCCAAAGACAATCCTAGAACTTCAAATTGATATAAAAACTCAACTTATAATAAAATTCTAAACCATAAAGGGTTATCTAATTTAAGGATTTTCTATTCTATAGAACACCTCTGTCCCACAACCTTCTCTAACCTATCCTCCACGCAATTCCATCGTCACTGCCTACCAAAACTCCTCAATCCCAGCAGAAATTACAGATAGATACAAGCAAGTAAAACACAAGTAAACAGCTTATATAGCAAGTAATTCAATTAGCAATTAAACATGTTATACATGTTGGCATAATGCAAGTAAACAAAGCAAAAAATATATAAGAATGCATATGGTGAATGTTGTCCTATTGGCTATGATATCACTTGTCAGTTCAACTACCAACCCGACACATTCCATCGAAATGTCGCCTTTCTGTAACATATATAAATTGCGCCTTGGGATATAGTGCCTTAGCACACTCTTATGGGATATAGTGCCCGAGAACACTCTTGTGACCAGAAAGGATGCGAGCAAGAAACACTGCCTCAGACCTCACATCTCAATATAAGATAGATTAACCACTGTTCTTATGCCGGCGCCACGACCTCGACAAGCGGGATTAACTACCGTCCTTTTCAGGTGCATAGCGACTTACTAATCATAGCACATCAGTAGTATATTACTCAGTTTTAGTGATCATTGTCATTTTCATCAAATTCAGCAGCCTCAATCTTTCACTTATCTCAATTTATTCACAATGCAACACTCCGCTAATTCGCTCTAGTTATTCCATCCACAGGACTTCCCAAGCCTAAGTCAACATCTTTAATCACATAATGGAAAATATCCAACTAAGTACACCCAATGTACTCTCCCTTTTCCCAAGGTCTAAATACTAGCTAGCGGATCCTAAAGTAGTTACAGAGGTTTAGAAAGCTAGAAGAGCACTTAAAAACTCAAAAATCATATTTTCAGCAAAACAAGAATCATGCGTACGCATGCCCATTTCCACATACGCATGAGTGTGAAAACAACAGTGTCACTCGAAATAGAAACGGGTTCTTGCGTAGGCATGAGTGTAAAATGGGCATTTTCGCGTATGCATGAGTATTGGGTAGAAGCCTATTCTCGCATACGCATAGCCTGTTTTGGGTACGCATGCCTTCAAATTTTCAGAAAAAGCTGTTTTGCTGTAGAATTTATTTTTTTACACCAAACTTTAAATGCGCATAACTCTTTCGTTAAAAATAATTTTTCATCCATTTATTGAACGACATAAACTACATGGACCCAATTTTCATTCAAAACAAGTTTCACAAAATTTGGGAGTCCGGATACCAAATTATGGCCCGTTGAAGTTTGTCAAAAACAGGTTTTTTACTAAAACTTGCAAAATCCTCTAGTTTTCAAAACACTCAAACCAAAACATAATGTGACTGTTCATACCCTAGGTCGAGCTGTCCGAGCCGGGATGTTCAGTAGCAAAGCGACCGACCTCTTTAGGTCAAGCTAACCGACTTCTTCGTAAAGAACTCGGCCAAATCAACAGGAAAGCCCAAAGAAGGGCCCAACTCAAGGAATACGACCCCGATCCAAAGGCAGCCCAAGCCTATAGAGATAAGGGCGGTTCCATGGAAGATAAGCTGACCTCGACAAAAGATAAGATAAGATAAGATAACTAACTTATCTTATCCAAAGAAGGTCACATCTCACCATTATAAATACACTGGAGCACCCAAGTATAACTCATACTCTGATACTACTCAATACTTGCTTAATACCCTTGCTAACTTAAGTATCGGAGTCCCTTGCAGGTACCCCCACCCTCCGGGGACAAAGGATCAGCACCATCACCAAGTCCAACAAGTCGGACACAATGGCTCCGACCCACACAGAAGATCTCCTCCGAGATCAACCTACAGTTTCAGGTAACCCTCGGAACATTGGTGCCGTTGCCGGAGAACCTGGAAGTCATCCCATCACCATGGCGGACGACCATGACAACGACCACGACTCAGATCTAGAGGATAGAACACCGCACAAAAACGCGGACACTACACCAAAGAATACTCCTCAACTTAACAACAAAAAGGATTCTCCAAACGCGGAGCTATAGAGGCGCTTCAAGATCGATTAAAGCAACTCGAGAAAGAAGCCCAACATCAACGCGAAAAAGAAGAGGATTTACATCGGGAGATAAGGCGAGCTGGGAATTAGAAGATAAGCTTCTAAAACTCGAAGCCGATCTCAAAACCAAAGCTACTCGATCCACTCCAGAGGATAGCTCTCGCAAGGATCAAGATCCATTCACCAGGGAAATCATGAAGACCAAAATCCCAAAGGACTTCAAACTTCCGTATATGACTCTGTACGACGGCACTTCAGACCCCAACCATCACCTCAGCAATTTCAGAAGTAGAATGTACCTTACTGATGCCTCGGATGCAGTTCGCTGCAAAGCCTTTCCAACAACTCTTACCGAGACAGCCATTAGATGGTTCGATAGCCTACCTCCAAAGTCCATCTCGAGCGTCGACGACCTGGCCAAAAAGTTCCTGGCCAGATTTTCCATACAAAAAGATAAGGCTAAACACACCCCCAGCCTACTAGGAATCAAGTAAGGAGATTGGAAAAGTCTTCGTAACTACATGGAAAGATTCAACAAAACATGCATGGACATACAAAGTCTACCAACAGAAGCTGCCATTATGGGCCTCATAAATGGCCTACGAGAAGGACCTTTTAGCCAATCTATATCTAAGAAATACCCTGCATCCCTGGACGAGGTACAAGAATGGGCGCAGAAGTACATCAACGTGGAGGAGAATTCATGACTTGGGGAAGCCTCGAGGTTCGGTTTCGCCTACTGTTCATACCCTGGGTCAAGCTGTCCGACCTGGGATGTTTAGCGACAAGCCAACTGACCTCTTCAGGTCAGACTATCCGACCTCTTCTCAAAGAGCTCGGCCAAATCGCCATAGGAGCTCAAAGCAGGCCCAAATAAAGGAGCATGGCCCAAATTTAAAGGCGGTCAGAGCCCAGAAAGATAAGGTGGTTCCCTTGAAGATAAGCTGACCTCACTCAAAGATAAGATAAGATAAGATAAGATAACTAACTTATCTTATCTAGAAAGGTCACTCCACACATCTATAAATACACTGGAGCACCCAGGTATAACTCATACTCTGATTCTACTCAATACCTGCTTAATACCCTTGCTAACTTAAGCATCGGAGTCCCTTGCAGGTACCCCCACCCTCCGGGGATGAAGGACAGCAGCACTTTCAGCCCCACGAGTCGGACACACCAGCTCCGGTCACTATACACCTGTCGAACACGTCGGCTCTGACCAAAGCAAAAGATCTCGACCGAGAGCGACTTACAGTTTTAGGTAACTCACGGAACATTGGCGCCGTTGCCGGGGAACCTGGAAGTCATCCCACCACCATGGCGGACAACCATGACAACGACCATGATTCAGATCTAGAGGATAGAACGCCGCATAAAAATGCGGACACTACACTAAAGGATACTCTTCAACGTAACAACGAAAAGGATTCTCCAAATGCGGAAGCCATGGAGGCGCTTCATGACCGTTTAAAACAACTGGAAGAAGAAGCCTTACATCAATGAGAGGCTGAGAAAGACCTACAAAGGGAGATAAAGCGACGCCGGGAATCGGAGGACAAACTCCTAAAACTCGAAGCCGATCTCAAGGCCAAAGCTAATCGATCCTCTCATGAGGATAGCTCCTGTAAGGACCAAGATCCATTCACCAAAGAGATCATGAAAGCTAAAGGTCCCAAAGGACTTCAAAGCTCCAGACATGACCCCGTACGACGGCACATCAGATCCAAGCCATCATCTTAGCAATTTCAGAAGCAGGATGTATTTCACGGAGGCCTCAGATGCAATCCGTTATTCTCCATCCAGAAGGACAAAGCCAAACACGCACCGAGCTTATTAGAGATCAAGCAAGGAGATCGAGAGAGCCTTCGCAACAACATGGAATGATTCAACAAAACATGTATGGGCATACAAAGTCTGCCAACAGAAGCAGCTATCAGGGGCCTCATCAATGGTCTACGAGAAGGGCCTTTTAGCCACTCAATATCCAGGAAGCACCCAAACATCTCTAAACGAGGTACAAGAACGAGCAGAGAAGTACATCAACATGGAGGAAAACTCTCGACTAGGAGAGATCTCAAAAACCAAACATTCCTACTCCTCTCGAGATAAGGATAAAGAGTCCAAGAAAAAAGAAGATCAACATGGAAAGAAGCCTAGAAAATACAACAATTACACCCCCTTCGGGTGTTTGTTGTGGATGTCTACCGAGAAATATGCAACACTGAGAAGATTCCATCAACTCACCCAATCAAAAATAAAAGAGGTCGGACGCGTTGAAGGTCCACCTCACACCAAATAGGTCGAACGCTGGGAAAGTCCACCTCACACCAAAGAGGTCGGACAAAGTTGAAGGTCCACCTCACACCAAAGAGGGCGGACGCGTTGAAAGTCCACCTCACACCAAAGAGGTCGGACAAAGTTGAAGGTCCGATTTTTGATGGTTTAGAATTTCACAAATGAATTCTCGTTGCAAGTATAGTTTCTAAACCAATCAATAGTCCTTTCATACAAAAGATTGTTTGTCACAAGTAACAAACCCCTAAAATTAATAACCGAAGTATTCAAACCTCGGGTCGTTCTCCCTAGGAATTGTAATGAAGTGTTTTGTTATTGGTTGTGAGTTATTTTTGGGGTTTTAATAAGAAACATGAAAGATAAATGGCAAGAAAGTAAACTAAGGCCTAAAAAGGTCTTGGCAAGGGTTGGTGGTCAAGGATCTCTATCTTAATCACTAACCACAATATGAGAATTGGCAAGGATTAATCTCATTAAATCATCATCTAACTAGTAGTAAAGAAAAGTCAAATGAGCTATATCAATCCTAGTCCATAAGTCCTAACTCTCCACTAATTCAATTAGTGAGAACTAGAGTCAATGGATCCCAATCATCAATTACTTGGACATTAGTAGCTTAAGAGTTCCTAAGTTACCTTTCCAAACTAAGAATATAAAACTCTACTCTAGAATCCAACCAAGCATTTTCTCAAACACTTGGAAAGCACAAAAGAAAAGCATAGTAAATTGACAACAAGAATGAAATCTAACAACAATTATTGAAAGGAATTAACAACAACAATCAAGGAGATCACAATTATCATGAATTACCTTAAAATTGCATTATTGAAAGAAAATAAAGGAACAACAATCTATCCAAAACAAAATGAAGAATTGCAATTATTAAAGCTCATAACTAGAAAGAGGAAGAGGAGAAGAGTAAGAATTGATAAAGGAGAAGTGAATTAAAGCATGAATTAAACCTAGATCTAAGAAGAGAGATTAACCTAAACCTAATTCTAGAGAGAAGTGAGAGCTTCTCTCTCTAAAACTACTCTAAACTAAAACTAATGATGCTCAATGATTCCAATATATCTTCCCCTTCAATCCCTGATCCTTTTATTCCCCTCTATCATCAATTGGCGCCAAAATGGGTTCAGAAACCCTTCAAAATCGCCAGGCACGTGTTGCTTTAATGAGGTCACATGTGGACTGTGGCGCGTGCGCGCATGGTACGCGTGCGCGCCCTTGGCCAATATGCAATGTACGCGTGAGCGCCTTGTGCGCGTGCGCGTACATGACTGATTTTGCTTCTTTGGCTTTTTATGCTTCCCTCCACTTGTATGCTTCCTTCCTTGCTTCTTTGATCCATGCCTAATCTATTTCAATCCTGAAATTACTAGCAAAACACATCAAGGCATCTTGTGGAATCAAAGAGGAATTAGAGTTCATCAAAATAAGGCTTAAAAAGTATGTTTTTACACTTAAGCACAAATACGGGAGAGATTACAAACTATGCTAATTCATAAGTTAAATGTGAGAAAAGGTCGTCAAAATACTCTAAATTCAATACAAGATAAACCGTCAAATTGGGGTTTATCAACCTCCCCACACTTAAACCTTAGCATGTCCTCATGCTAAAATAAGAAGGAACTAAGGGGTATGACATTTATTAAATGCAACTAAACTATATGAACCTACCTAAATGCAATTATCTAAAGCAAATGGAAATGCTTAGTCCAAACATATCAATTCCCAAGAGACATGTATAAGCACAATAGCTAGGACAATGGGAATTTAAGTCCAAACCACAATTGTATTGAAACTTACCAAAAAAAAAAGAGTTATAAACTTGCATGAATATGGATGATAAGATGAAAACATGTAATTGAGCATCGAACCCTCACCGGAAGTGTTTACACTCTATTCACTCGGTGTTTAAGGGTTGATTCACTCAATTCTCTTCTAATCATGCTTTCCAAAATTTGTTCCTCTTCTAACAATCAACAATTAATCCATGCATGCATACACTTATCATGAGGTCTTTTCATTGGTTATAATGGGGTTAGGGTCAAGGTAGGATCATTTATGGATCAGTGGACTAGAATTTGGATCTTTGATGAGCTTAAACTTTCCCACCTAGCCTATATAATGACCTATACAATTGAGTTCTAATCTAACTACCCATTCCTCACTTTTTCACATACTCATGCATTTTCTTCTTCATTTTGTAACACTTATGCGTTGATCTTCTTATTGAGCTTCACCTTGGGGCATTTTGTCCCCTTTTTATTCTTTTTCTTCTTTTTTTTTCTTTCTTTTTCTATAATTTCTTTTTCTATATTATTTTTCTTTTCTTTTCTTTCTCTTTTGTTTTTCTCATTTTTCTCTTCTATATACAAGGGCATCAATGCATAAGGTTTTACATTTGATCAATACATGAGTATGTACCTAGATCCCAATATTTTCAATGATAATGCAAAACTACCCTTTTATTCACTACCCAACCCAAGTTTCCCACACTTGAATGATACTCACACACACTAGCCTAAGCTAATCAAGGATCCAAATAAGGACTTCCATTATTTTCTGCTTTAATGCTTGTAATGTGCTAAATTAAGAATAAGTGGGTTAAGCGTAGGCTCAAAATTGGTTAACAATGGGAGATAAAAGGTAAGCTATTTAGGTAAGTGAGCTAATGAATTGATGGCCTCAATCATATAAATGCACGAGTACACAAAATAATGGACATAAAGAATCAAACAATTCAAAAAGAATAATGCACACAAGAAGGAAAATAAGTGGTTATAGGATTTAACCACACCATTAGGCTCAAAACTCACTTGCTTGTGTTCTTAGCTCAAAAACATGATCCACAAGATATATAATTCAAGCAAGTTTAATGAAAAGTTTTCACTCAAATCAATTGAGGTGCCCTATAGATAGAAATCCTTGAAAAATTTTATTATTTTGACTAAGCTTATTTTGTATATATATGCAAAAATTAAGAAAATGCAAGTAAAAATCCTAAAATCTTAAAATGAAATGCAAAAGTATTGGAATTAGAAACTTGTCACCTAAAATCGCCGACCGGTCAGATGACCTCCCCACACTTAAAAGTTTGCACCGTCCTCGGTGCACTCAAAGATGAGCAAGGGGGTACGGCGACTCTCCGGATTGCTGCGTGTTCTTAGTCTTGCTTTCATGTTTGCTTATGGTGCATTCGTCATGAAAGACAAAAATATAACACTATAAGATTAGAAGATATAAAAGTAAGGAAGCATACATTGTTGGAATGAGGTAAATCACTAGAATGAGGTGAGTGGATTAGTGACATTAATAACAAATAAGTGTGTGAATTCTAAATTGCGCGGTTTAGAACACACATTAGCATAAAAGGGCGATGTCACAAAAGAAGCATGCACTTCACTTATCCTAGTGTGCTTGAGATGCTTTAAGTAAACTTGTGAGGTAAAACAAGCATTAAAGAAGCATGAAAGCGTTTAAACTAAAGCATATGGATGCATATAATCATGAAACACCGTGCACTAAGGTAAATGCACAACATCATCCATCAAGAAGTTGCCTAATCACAAAATAAGGCTCAAATCACATGGTGGCCAAATCATGCAATTCAAAAAGAGTTACAAGCTCGAAGGCAATTCTCATCACTTGGTATTCTTAAAAGGTAAGCATGAGAAACTCAAAACCAAGTAGCAAAATATAACCTCAATTAAATAGTCCAACAAAGATTATTTAAAACAATTATGCTAAGATAGCATTCAATTAGTAATAAGCAACAATATATGGTAAGCAAAATCCATAATCCAACACTTATAATGGAAAGAGAGAAAAATGAAATGAAAACTAAACTAAAACTAACTAATTAACTAACTAAAATAATTGGTTATCAATGGTGTTTGGAAGTGTTGGATGAGGGGTAGAGGAAGGGAAGAAGAAAGGAGAAGGAAAGAAATGGAAAGAGGGGAAGAAAAGAGAAGTGTTGAGAAAAGGGAATCCGCACGTACGCGCACATGGCGCGCGCGCGTGGGTTGTGGTGCAATGGACCCGACGTGTACGCGTACAGGGTGCGTCCGCATCGAAGGATTATTCCGAGAGTGGCACGCACGCGTCATGTGCGCGTGCGCGCGAATAGGTTTGTGCCAAAGGCACAACGTTGGCGCGGCACAGGCACAACTCTCTGGAAAATGCATGGAGGGTGGAACTTCTCAATCCATGCGTACGCACGCATTGCATGCGCGCGTGGATGGTCCAAAACGCTTGATGCATGCGTACGCACGCAGTGCGCGTACGCGTGGATGGTGCTCTATTTTTCAAAAGTTTTTGCTATGTTTTTACACCAATCAGGTATTCCAAACCTCCAAACAGCTACCAAAACACCATAAAACCTTATTTAACATATTATACTACCAAATATACTCAACTAACTAATCAAAACATGAATTTAAACTAATTCTATCAATATGTACAAAAGATAAAATGAAAGGATTTTACCATGGTGGGGTGTCTCCCACCTAGCAATTTTGTTTATTGTCCTTAAGTTGGACTTATGGGGAGCTCCTCTCATGGTGGCTTAAGCTTGAAGCTATCCTTGAACATCCACCAATGCTTGAATCTCCAATAAGCTCCATTCTTCAATTTCAATATCTTCAAGCTTTGATGGAGTTCTCCACAAACCATGAGCTCCCAAATTTGATTTTCATTATGCGATCTGGGATCCCACACTTTGTTTTGACACCTGTCCTTAAATTGATCGTCATTATTCCATCCGGGTGGTATGGCCTTGGAATTCTCAAAGAAGCTTCCAAACAACTTCCTAGACCCATGCAATTTGGTTCTACACCAACCATTGCTCTTGAGCTTTGAGCTTACAACCGTCATGAGCTTAGAATGACGTTTCCAACCACTACACAACTCTTTCCTACTCTTAACTCCACAAAGAGCTCTAAGTTGACCATCATTTTCAATTAAACCATATTCAAGTGAGAAATTAAAGCTTAGGGATAAGTGTTTTACCCACTTGACTGTGGTGTTGGATGGTGACTTGGGAAGGGGTTGTCTCAATGATCTTGCAAGCTCTGAGACCTCCCCACACTTAGACAATGCAAGGTCTACTTCCTTTTGCTCTTCTTTGTGTATTTCCACCTCTTTGCGAGCTTCCTCGATTTCAACCTTTCCCCTTTTTTCACGTGGCTTGGTGTTGTCTTCAAGAACTTTGATTTCTTGCCTAATGGGAGGTGATTCAATTTTGGATAGGAATTCATTGATGAATAAATCCATCTCTTGATCAATCTCTTCATATTCTTCAATTTCAATATACACCATGCCAACTTTTTCCTCTTGGTAGCTCTCTTTCGATTCACTCTCTTTCGCATTGCTCACCAAAGGTATGGGAGGTTGTGCACACTCTTCTATAATTTCAACTCCATGTCCAATGGGAGAGGATTTGATTGTAGATAGAAATTCATCCATGATTGAATCCATCTCTTGATAAACCTCTTCCAAGTCTTCAACTATGACATGCCTTGGAGGTTGCACACCCTCTTCAACATCAATATCAAGCTTCTTGGAAGAGTTCTCCATGATGCTATATTCCCATGGACTTTCAACATCTCCTAAATCTTCAACCACCTCTTCCTTCTCTTCAATGATCATAGGCTTCTCCAATTGTTCTAACACAAAATTTGACTCCTCCTTCTCCACCGGATTTTCCAATTTCTCCTTCATGCTTTGCTCTTCTTTTAACCTTTCACATGTGGTCACGGAAATACCTTGAGTCTTCAAACATTGGTGGGTTAAAGTATGCACCACCTTGGTCAAATTGGTCACAAACTCAAGTGTATCCCGCTTCATGGCTTCTTGTCCTTGAAGTAACAAAGTGAGAGGATTGTCTATTGGGGTTTGGGGTGAGTAAGAAGGTTCATTATTTTGGAGAGAGAGTTCATGGTAGGAAGGTGGTTCTTCTTGGTAAGGGTATGGAGATGGTGAGTATTGAGGTGGTTCTTGGTAATAGTCATTATAAGATTGTGGTGGTTCTATAGGTTCTTGCTCATAAAGGTCATAAGAATATGGTATGGATGATTGGTCATATAGTGGATATGGATCATAGGAAGGTGCTTGGTATGGAGGCGCTTGTGAGTATGGTTGAGGTTCATGTTGAGGATAAGAGTCATAGGCATATGATGGTGGTGATTGATTGTCGCAAAAAGATTCACCATAGCCGTTGAATTGACATGCATTAGGATGGTGATTATACCTATGAGTGTCCAGAGGTTGTTGCCAATAGGAGTGATCAATTCCTTGAGGCTCCTCCCATCTTTGTTGGTTCCATCCATAATGAGTGTCATCATTGAAGTGTACATTTCCTACAACACAATTAGGACCAAACTCATAGCCAAAATGAGAATTCATAATGGAAAAACAAAAATAAAACTAACAAAATCTAGTAAACAAGCAAAAGACAAACTATTTATACTATTCATATATGTACAATAACCAATAACATAACACCATTGCAAATCCCCGGCAACGGCGCTGTTCCGAGGGTTTACCTGAAACGTGCAGCTCGGTCGTCTGGAGAGGCCCGAGGTGGGGGTTCGGTGACCCGAGCTTGATATGCGGAATGGTTGGTGGTTGTACCTGTAATGACACTCCGATGCTTAAGTTAGCATGGGTCCAAGCAGATATATGTAGATGTGGAATGAATGCCATACCTGGGTGCTCCAGTGTATTTATAGTAGTTGGCCGTGATCTTCCCTGGATAAGATATTCTTATCTTATCTTATCTTTGGGAGTTTTATCTCTATCTTTGTGGAACCGCCTTTTCTAGGCCTTTTCGACCTTTAGGTTACTTGTTTCCTGTATTAATTTCTCCCATACCCCATGGTTCTAATGTCTTTTTCCAATCACTGCTTCTATTTGTAACAAATATTATACATTGTTATCATTTAAATCATTTTTATTTTTCTTAAGACTCTACAAATATGAAGAAGAAGGCTAAGATCAAAGTCAAGGATGTTTGCAACTTACCTAGAGGAGATCGTGTAATTGTAGAGGTTGACGAAGAGGGTGCGGCATATGGCGAAGCACAAGGTTTACTTGCTGGCTATTATGGTATATTAGCAACTAATGCACGTATCTTTCCAATTAGCTTTGAAAAGTGGTCGGGACAAGAAAATGGTGGCATGCCTAAGTCTTTCAAGGATGAGTGCTTTGATACAATGATAAAGGTAAAATCCGTTTTATTTGAAACTTCTATTAGTTCAAGTAATTAATTAATTAATTAATTAATTATTTGTTTGTTTGTTTGAAGCCCCACTTCCATTTTACAAGCACAGAAAAGATTGCCTACAGGTATTGCATTCAAAGTATTGCAAAGAAGTGGGCAACATATAGGCAAAGATTGTAGAATGAGTTCTGTTCCGGGGGTTACCTGAAACGAGTAGCTCGGACGTCTTGGTGAGTTCTGCCTTTACGTGATTTTTGCCTTGCTGTTGTATTCTTTCTTTGTAGGCAAGATTTTTATGTCTCGAAAGGTTCTTCAAGCGATGTCGACTAAGATTCCATGTGGTCTTGGTTGGGTAGACCCTCTTCCTCTAAGAGTCCCTTCTGTGGTAGATTCTGAGTATTTAGTTAGGTTCCGTAGGCATTGTAGCATATGTGAAAATAGAGAGTCTGAGAGGGATTATGAACTAGTAGCCCCGGATTCCGAGGAGAGAGTGTGCTTCCCGCCCCTAGATAGTTCCGAGAAGCTCTTCTTTTACGCTTATGACTGTTTTTTCTCTAAGCTGGGTGTCTGACTTCCTTTTACCGACCTGGAGTCCGAGGTGTTGTGGTCTTGTAACCTTGCCCCTACGTAGCTCCATCCAAATTCCTGGGCATTTTTAAAGCTGTTCCAACTTTTGTGCCAGTTTTTGGGCGTTGCTCCCTCTATTTCTCTTTTTTCCTATTTGTTTGTGTTGACGAAGCCGGGGTCGGGTGGAGGGAAGGTATCTTAGGTCTCTTTTAGGGCTAACCAGGGAAGGAAGTTTTGTACCCTGTATGATGAGTCCTTTCATGATTTTAAGAACTTTTATTTCAAGGTCCGGGCTACTGGAGACGTCCGACCTTTCTTTCTAGATGAGAGTGGGGAGCCTTCTTTTCCTCTTTGTTGGCAGGAGAATGTAGTGTCTACTAAGTATACCTTTGAGAGTCTAGATGAGGTGGAGCAGGCTTTTGTAGGTGTGGTAAGCAGTTTATGGGGTCGGGCACCTCACTTGGACACGAAGAAAATGTTGGGAGATCCAAGCCTTCTCCGTTCCGAGTTAGGTAGTTCCCAACCTCTCCGAGACTCATCTTTTTTAGTATTTTGGTTTTGCTTGTTTTGGTGGAATTTCTGTTGTGGTAATCCTTTTCTCTTATTTTTGCAGAGATGTCTTCTCAGGCGGATTCCATGAAATACCTTCGTCGGACGAAGAAGTCCGTGGCCGCTCGAAATATCGAGGCTGGGGAGGCTTCTGCCCGATCTTCTCCGAAGAAGACTACTGTGGGTGTCACTACTCAGTCGAAGACTATCCCGACTCCCCAGTTCCGAGCTATAAATCAAGATCCCCCGACCTCTGGGCCTGCTACCTCTTCTCC
>NC_029773.3:63690741-63692076 GCF_000817695.3 Arachis duranensis
AGCCCGAAGGGCATTACTACGTAGCAGTAGTTTGCCCTTGGGGTTATGAACGAGGTCTTTTCTTGGTCGGGTCCGTACATCGGGATTTGATTGTATCCCGAGTATGCGTCCATGAAGGAGAGATATCTATAGCCTGAGGCTGCGTCTACTAAGGCGTCGATGTTTGGTAGAGGGTATGGGTCTTTGGGGCAGGCTTTGTTGAGATCCGTGTAATCGACGCACATCCTCCATTTTCCATTGGGCTTTTTCACTAGGACCACGTTTGCGAGCCATAGGGGGTATTTTACTTCCCTAATGAACCCTGCATCTAGTAGTGCTTGTACTTGTTCTTCTATTGCTTGCATGCGCTCGGGTCCGAGCTTCCGGCGTCTTTGTTGGACAGGCCGGGATCCCGGGTAAACCGATAGCTTATGGCACATCAGGTCGGGGCTTATGCCTGGCATGTCGGAGGCTTTCCAGGCGAAGAGGTCGGAATTCTCCTTTAAGAGGGTTATGAGTTTCTCTTTTAGGCCTGCTTCGGGGTTTGCTCCTATGTTTGTTATTTTTTCGGGTGTGTTTCCGATCTGGATTTTTTCGGTTTCTCCCTCTGGTTGTGGTCGAAGATCTTCTCGGGATTGAACTCGTCCGAGTTCTATTGTGTTGACCTCTTTCCTTTTTAGGCTCAGGCTTTCGTTGTAGCATCGCCGTGCTAGTTTTTGGTCGCCTTTTAGAGTAGCGATTCCCTTTGTGGTAGGGAACTTCATACAGAGGTGTGGGGTCGAGACTATAGCTGCCAGTCTGTTTAGGGTTGGTCGCCCAATAAGGGCATTTGTATGCTGAAGTGACGTCGACTATAATGTAGTCGATGCTTAATGTTTTAGATTGCTCGCCTCTTCCAAAGGTAGTGTGTAGCGAGATGTATCCTAAGGGATGGATCGGAGTATCCCCTAGTCCAAATAGGTCGGTGGGATAGGCCTTTAGTTCTTTTTCTTCAAGTCCGAGCTTGTTGAAGGCCGTTTTGAACAGGATATCTGCTGAGCTTCCCTGGTCAATCAGGGTTCGATGTAAATTGGCGTTTGCTAGGATAATGGTGATTACCATTGGATCGTCGTGTCCGGGAATTATCCCTTGAGCATCTTCTCGGGTAAATGAGATAGTAGGTAATTCGGGCATGGGACTGTCTTCTCGGACGTGATAGACTTCTTTGAGGTGCCTTTTTCGCGAGGATTTAGATGTTCCTCCGCCTGCAAAACCTCCATTTATCATGTGAACATGCCTTTCAGGGGTTCGCGGGGTTTGTTCGGCCCGATCTTCGTTATCTCCCCGCCTCCTCTTCCTGGTCTCTTCTCCTTTCTC
>NC_029773.3:63692851-63697815 GCF_000817695.3 Arachis duranensis
TTGTTCCGAGGGTTTGCCTGAAACGTGTAGCTCGGTCGTCTGGAAAGGCCCGAGGTGGGGGGTTCAGTGACCCAAGCTTGATTTGCCGAATGGTTGGTGGTTGTACCTGCAATGACACTCCGATGCTTAAGTTAGCATGGGTGCGAGCAGATATGTGTAGATTTGGAATGAATGCTATACCTGGGTGCTTTAGGTGTGAGCTTTAGGACAAGGTCGGACCTCTTACGAATTTGCCGAGTTGGAGGACCCCGGTCAGGGTATGAACAGGCGCCATTTTGATGAATGAATTTTTGACGGTTTAGGATTTCACAAATGAATTCTCGTTGCAAGTATAGTTTCTAAACCAACAATAATCCTTTCATACAAAAGATTGTTTGTCACAAGTAACAAAACCCTAAACTTAATAACCGAAGTATTCAAACCTCGGGTCATTCTCTCTAGGAATTGTAATGAAGTGTTTTGTTATTGGTTGTGAGTTATTTTTGGGGTTTTAATAAGAAACATGAAAGATAAATGGCAAGAAAGTAAACTAAGGCCTAAAAAGGTCTTGGCAAGGGTTGGTGGTCAAGGATCTCTATCCTAATCACTAACCACAATATGAAAATTGGCAAGGATTAATCCCATTAAATCATCCTCTAACTAGTAGTAAAAGAAAGTCAAATGAGCTATATCAATCCTAGTCCATAAGTCCTAACTCTCCACTAATTCAATTAGTGAGAACTAGAGTCAATGGATCCCAATCACCAATTACTTGGACATTAGTAACTCAAGAGTTCCTAAGTTACCTTTCCAAGCCAAGAACATAAAACTCTACTCTAGAATCCAACCAAGCATTTTCTCAAACATTTGGAAGGCACAAAAGAAAAGCATAGTAAATTGACAACAAGAATGAAATCTAACAACAATTATTGAAAAGAATTAACAACAACAATCAAGGAAATCACAATTATCATGAATTACCTCAAATTGCATTATTGAAAGAAAACAAAGGAACAACAATCTATCCAAAACAAAATGAAGAATTGCAATTATTAAAGCTCATAACTAGAAAGAGGAAGAGGAGAAGAGTAAGAATTGATAAAGGAGAAGTGAATTAAAGCATGAATTAAACCTAGATCTAAGAAGAGAGATTAACCTAAACCTAATCCTAATTCTAGAGAGAAGTGAGAGCTTCTCTCTCTAAAACTACTCTAAACTAAAACTAATGATGCTCAATGATTCCAATATATCTACCGCTTCAATCCTTGATCCTTTTATTCCCCTCTATCAGCAATTGGCGCCAAAATGGGTTCAGAAATCCTTCAAAATCACCAGGCACGTGTTGCTTTAATGAGGTCACATGTGGACTGTGGCGCGTGCACGCACGGTACGCGTTCGCGCCCTTGGCCAATCTGCAATGTACGCGTGAGCGCCTTGTGCGCGTGCGCGTACATGACTGATTTTGCTTCTTTGGCTTTTTATGCTTCCTTCCACTTGTATGCTTCCTTCCTTGCTTCTTTGATCCATGCCTAATCTATTTCAATCCTGAAATTACTAGAAAAACACATCAAGGCATCTTGTGGAATCAAAGAGGAATTAGAGTTCATCAAAATAAGGCTTAAAAAGCATGTTTTTACACTTAAGCACAAATACGGGAGAGATTACAAACTATGCTAATTCATAGGTTAAATGTGAGAAAAGGTCGTCAAAATACTCTAAATTCAATACAAGATAAACCGTCAAATTGGGGTTTATCAGACGCGTTGAAAGTCCACCTCACACCAAAGAGGTCGGACGAGTTGAGGGTCCACCTCACACCAAAGAAGTCGGAGGCGTTGAAGGTCCACCTCACACCAAAGAGGTCAAACAAAGTTGAAGGTCCACCTCATACCAAAGTGGTCGGACAAGTTGAAGGTCCACCTCACACCAAAAAGGTCGGACAAGTCGAACGTCTCACACCAAAGCGGTCGAATGAGTTGAACGTCCACCTCACACCCCTGAGAGACATGTTCATGGAGGATTCGCAGGAGGAAGAATCTCTAAACCATCTCGCAAAAAGACACCTCAAAGAGGTATATTAAGGAAGGGAGAGATGTTTGAAAAGGACAACGGAGTGCGTACAAGCCTTCCAAGATTTCAAAAGTTAGTATGGGGCAACCACCCATTCTTCCCAGACCACGGGAAAGTGAAGAACTCATATTATACATCGCAGTGGAAAACGGGCAATAGCCTTACCACTAGTCAGAGAAGACGAAAGTGGGCAACAACCCATCTACTGCATCAGCAAAGCTCTACAAGGGGCCAAACTAAACTATTAAAAGATAGAAAAAGTTCAACAAACCCCCTCATACTCACCTCTCAACAACTCCACCATACTTTCAAGCTCACACTATCAGAGTTCGGACCAACCCATCCATAAAAGGCATCCTACAGAAAACAGACTTAGCTGAAAGAAACCTACAATGGGCAATCAAGTTATCCGAATTCGATCCTTGACATGAAGCTCGGACAGCCATCAAATCACAATATCTGGCTGACTTCATCACAGGGTACACTCCGGGAACTCCTACAAAATGGAATCTCTACATAGACGACTCTTCAAATAAACCGAGAGTGGTGCAGGTGTAATTATAGAAAGCAATCAGGGAAGCCAAATCAAGCTAAATAGCCAAGCTGAATACGAGGCACTACTGGCTGGGTTAAGGCTAGCTAAGAAGGTAGGAGCTTACCGTGTCCAGTGATTCACAAGTAGTCACCTCACAAATAGAAGGGAGCAACTTAATCTGAGGATCCCACCATGAAAAAATAGCTTGGATAATTCGGGGGACCCTGGACAAAACCAGAGAACAGCTCGGACAATTCGGGGGACCCTGGACAAAAACAAAAAATAGCTCGAACATTTCGGGGAATATGAAGTCCGACACATACCTCAGGAGCAGAATGCCCGAGTTGATGCATTTTCAAAATCAGCCAACACCAAACCGGGGGCAATAATAGAAGCCTCATCCAGGCTACATTATAAGACCACAACAAGAAAGGAAAATAAACCCTCTCTTCAGTGTCCGGCGACACCAACTCATTCTACGAAACCTCCTAAGTAGCACACAATACTCAGGGTCAGCCACAGTAACACGCATTAAAACTATGGAATCCAGTCAATCAGACATGCCGTCCGGGATCTTAGTAGACATCTCAGCAATATTTTTTCAAGAAGACATAGGTCAACCATGGGGTTATTACCAAACAACTCAGACAAATAAGGAAACAACTCCGACAATAACAGCAAAACATCAAGTGTCAGACACAACAGTAAAAGGGAAACCCCAGGACTCACACGAAAGTCCAGGGCACCCTTTGGAGGCAACAAGAGAGCAAAAACCCAAATACAAAGTCTAAAGCTTTACATCAAAAGCATGTTAGCTTCTACATTGCCCCACCAGAGGAGCTCATCAATGTAACATCACCTTGGCCGTTCGCAGAATGGGGACTCGACCTCCTCGGACCCCTTCCCCAAGGATCGGGACAAGTCGTGTTCCTCATTGTAGGGGTGGATTACTTCACAAAATGGATTGATGCAGAGCCCCTAGCTAATGCCACTGCTCAAAGAAGTCAGAAATTCTTGTACAGAAATATTGTTACAAGGTGTGGGGTTCCTTACTCCATCACCATAGACAATGACACTCAATGCACAGACGCAGGCTTTAGAAAGTTGGTAGCCGACTTGAAAATAAAGCACCAATTCACACCCGTAGAACAGCCATAGGCTAATTGATGAGCGGATAATTTGTACGCTTTTTGGCATTGTTTTTAGTATGTTTTTATTATGTTTTAGTTAGTTTTTAGTATATTTCTATTAGTTTTTAGTTAAAATTCACTTTTCTGGACTTTACTATGAGTTTGTGTGTTTTTCTGTGATTTCAGGTATTTTCTGGCTGAAATTGAGAGACCTGAGCAAAAATCTGATTCAGAGGCTGAAAAGGACTGCAGATGTTGTTGGATTCTGACCTCCCTGCACTCAAAGTAAATTTTTTGGAGCTACAGAAGCCCAATTGGTGCGCTCTCAACGACGTTGGAAAGTAGACATCCTGGGCTTTCCAGCAATGTATAATAGTCCATACTTTGCCCGAGATTTGATGGCCCAAATCGGCGTTCAAAATTAGCTCAAAACTGCCCGGCGTTAAACGCCGAAACTGGCACAAGAATGGGAGTTAAACGCCCAAACTGGCATAAAAGCTGGCGTTTAGCTCCAAGAGAAGTCTCTACATGAAAATGCTTCAATGCTCAGCCCAAGCACATACCAAGTGGGCCTAGAAGTGGATTTTTATGTCATTTACTCATCTCTGTAAACCCTAGGCTACTAGTTCTCTACAATAGGACCTTTTGCTATTGTATTTTCATCTTTGGATCTTTAGATCTTTTGGATCACTTTAGATCCTTTGATCATCTTTGGACGTCTAGTTCTTAGATCATGGGAGGCTGGCCATTCGGCCATGCCTAGACCTTGTTCTTATGTATTTTCAACGGTGGAGTTTCTACACACCATAGATTAAGGTGTGGAGCTCTGCTGTACCTCGAGTATTAATGCAATTACTATTGTTCTTCTATTCAATTCGGCTTATTCTTGTTCTAAGATATCACTTGTTCTTCAACTTGATGAATGTGATGATCCGTGACACTCATCATCATTCTCACCTATGAACGTGTGCCTGACAACCACCTCCGTTCTACCTTAGATTGAGTGGATATCTCTTAGATCCCTTAATCGGAATCTTCGTGGTATAAGCTAGAATTGATGGCGGCATTCAAGAGAATTCGGAAGGTCTAAACCTTGTCTATGGTATTCTGAGTAGGATTCAAGGATTAAATGACTGTGACAAGCTTCAAACTCCTGAAGGCTGGGCATTAGTAACAGACGCAAAAGAATCAATGTACTCCAACCTGATTGAGAACCGACAGATGATTAGCCGTGCCGTGACAGGGTGCGT
>NC_029773.3:63698397-63703405 GCF_000817695.3 Arachis duranensis
TATCTCTTGGATTCCTTAATTAGAATCTTTGTGGTATAAGCTAGAATTGATGGCGGCATTCAAGAGAATTCGGAAGGTCTAAACCTTGTCTGTGGTATTCTGAGTAGGATTCAATAATTGAATGACTGTGACGAGCTTCAAACTCCTGAAGGCTGGGCGTTAGTGACAGACGCAAAAGAATCACTGGATTCTATTCCAACCTGATTGAGAACCGACAGATGATTAGCCGTGCTGTGACAGGGTGCGTTGAACATTTTCACTGAGAGGATGGGAGGTAGCCACTGACAACAGCGAAACCCTACATACAGCTTGCCATGGAAAGGAGTAAGAAGGATTGGATGAAGACAGTAGGAAAGCAGAGAGACGGAAGGGACAAAGCATCTCCATACGCTTATCTGAAATTCTTATCAATGAATTAAATAAGTATCTCTATCTTTATCTTTATGCTTTATTCGTATATCATCCATAACCATTTGAATCTGCCTGACTGAGATTTACAAGGTGACCATAGCTTGCTTCATACCAACAATCTCCGTGGGATCGACCCTTACTCACGTAAGGTTTATTACTTGGACGACCCAGTACACTTGCTGGTTAGTTGTGCGAAGTTGTGATAAATAGTTGAGATTGCAATTGAGCGTACCATGTTGATGGCGCCATTGATGATCACAATTTCGTGCACCACTAATGGACAAGCAGAAGCTGCCAATAAAGTCATACTAGTCGGGTTAAAACGGAGGCTACAGGACGCAAAGGGAGCTTGGGCTAAAGAGCTCCCACAAGTCCTATGGGCATATCGAACAACTCCACATTCCACCACAAAGGAATCACCTTTCCGATTGGCTTATGGAATGGAGGCAATGATACCGGTAGAAGTTGAAGAAGGATCTTCCAAAATGATCCTCTACAATGAAAAAGCTCATCCTAAATGATATCGAAACAAGTCGATCGGGAGAAGGAAAGCTAGCAGCTAATTGGAAAGGATCCTGCCAAGTCACGAAAGTACTGGGAAAGGTCACCACAAAGTGTCCGACCTCGAGGGGCGAGAGCTACCAAGGTCATGGCATGCCTGCAAAAGGCGCCAGGCCGAGAGCTAAAAGATTGCCTGACCTAGAAGGGTAAGCACTAACATGTACACACTCTTATTCATATCCTCATTTTATTGTTTAAAAGTTCGCAGATTCCCTAAAAAGTTTCCTACCAAGACGTCCGATTACGACAGGTCGGCAAGGTGAAAACCAAATTCACCGCCCGATCACGACAAAGGTCGGCATGGTGAAAACCAAATTCACCGCCCGATCACGACAAAATCGGCAAGATGAAAATCAAATTCATCGTCCGATTTCAAAGCGACATGTCGGCAAGGTGAAAACCAACTTCACCGCTCGACCATGATGAAAACCAAATTCATCGTTTGATTTTGACAAAGGTCGACAAAGTGAAAACCAAATTCACTGCTCTACAAGTTCTCAAGACGCATTAATCTGAAGCATTCATCGTTCGATTATAAAGCAACAGATCAACAGAAAGTGAAAAACATTTTCACTGTACGATCAAGACAGGAATGATCATCCGAAAAAGGTGAAAACGCAATTCACCTAAAGGACGATCAAACCGGGACAGAAACCACCATCTACAAATCGGCAAAGATGAACACAGAATAATGCAAGAAATTATCGAAAGTGATCCCAAAAAGAACCTGACGAGGTCTTATGGATTGCTATATAATAACTTAAAATGACTGGCCAACACTAAAAAGTCAGACCAAGTCAACCCAAGTTCTCAGCAAATCCCTGGAAAGAGGTCTGGCCAACCCTATTAAAGAGGAATTGCTATAACTTAGAAGAGATCGACCTAACGAAGTCGGTCTCCTACAAAACAAGTTATAAAAGTAATCCCTGAAAGAGACCTAACAAAGGTCCAAGAAAGAGGATTACAAAAATAACTTAGAAGAGATTGACCTAACGAAGTCAGTCTCCTACAAAACAAGTTATAAAAGTAATCCCTGAAAGAGACTTGAACAAGGTCCAAGAAAGAGGATTACAGAAATAACTTAGAAGGACCCGACATGACAAAGTCGGCCCCAAGCACAAAAGTTATAAAAGTAATCCCTGAAAGAGACCTGAGCAAAGTCCAAGAAAGAGGATTACAGACATAACTCAGAAGAGACCGACAAGAAGAAATCGGACCAACGAAAGGAACATCTTGGATCGACAAGAAAAAGTCGGACCAACAAAAGCTACAGCTTGGACCGACAAGAAGAAGTCAGACCAAACGAAAGCTACAGCTTGGACCGACAAGAAGAAGTCGGACCAACGAAAGCTACAGCTTAGACTGACAAGAAGAAGTCGGACCAACAAAAAACGTGCACTAAAACGGACATAACTCCGCCCAAAAAGCCACGGCTCCACGACAAGGCTATCAAAATTGTTCAGAATGACTAAAAAGTGTTCTACGAGAACACTAAAAAGTCATCGAACAAGTTAGCCCCAAGGACCACCTCGACCAAGCAGAAAGTGGACAAAACCAGAAGTGATCAAGAGAGGTCGGACAACAAAGTACCGACAATCTACAAAGATCCACAAAAGGGATAAAGACATCTCGCAAACGGGCAGAGGAAGTCCAAGAATACTTTGCTAAAAGGTACGAAGTCTTGAAAAAAGACATTACTTAAAAGGAAAACGCACAAATCAAAACGGCGCTAAAAAGTCATCCAAACAGACTATAAAAAGGTTCCCCATCGGAACACTACCTAAAAAGTTGTTTGATTATGACTAAAAAGCCCGAGCAGTGAAGACAAGCAAGTCAGAAGAAAGCTGAAAAATCCCTTCAACAAACAAAAAGGGGCAATACCAGACTCGCACAAAGGAGAAACTACTCAAGATCGACCAAAGTCAGGATGCTTGAGCACGACTTCCTCAAAGAGATCGAAGCTCTGAAAGCACGATCTCACGGAAAGGTCCAAACTCAAGCAGGGGCAAAGTCATACAGGTTGACGTCATCTAAGAAGAGGTGCAAGTACGATCTCAAAAAAGAACAAGCCAAAAGGTTGGAAAACAATTTAAGGCTCAAACGTGCTTAGCCAAAAGGGATACAACTCCACTCAAAGAAGGCATAATCTCAAACAGGGCTACGAACGTCATCCGAGACTAAAAAAGGTTCTATATAAAGAACACTAAAAAGTCATTGGACAAGTCACTAAAAGCCCAGATATCAAGCCGCAAGGATAATTTCGCCAAAGCAGAGAGTTGTCAACACAAACTTAAAGCAACGCATGATCCAGAAAGGCAAGGGTAGAAAACCCACACTACCACTCAAAAGAGGTTGGACTGTGATGTACCAAACATCTGCAAAAATTGCAAAAGCAATAAAGAAACAAGCTAGACAGATGCTTGAGCACGACTTCCAAAAAGATCGAAGCTCTGAAAAGCACGATCTCACGGAAAGATCGAACTCAAGCAGGGGTACTGTTCATACCCTGGGTCAAGCTGTCCGACCTGGGATGTTTAGCGACAAGCCGACCGACCTCTTCAGGTCAGACTATCCGACCTCTTCTCAAAGAGCTTGGCCAAATCGCCATAGGAGCTCAAAGCAGGCCCAAATAAAGGAGCATGGCCCAAATCTAAAGGTGGTCAGAGCTCAGAAAGATAAGGCGGTTCCCTTGAAGATAAGCTAACCTCACTCAAAGATAAGATAAGATAAGATAAGATAACTAACTTATCTTATCTAGAAAGGTCACTCCACACCTCTATAAATACACTGGAGCACCCAGGTATAACTCATACTTTGATTCTACTCAATACCTGCTTAATACCCTTGCTAACTTAAGTATCGGAGTCCCTTGCAGGTACCCCCCACCCTCCGGGGATGAAGGATCAGCAACACTTTCAGCCCCACGAGTCGGACACACCAGCTCCGATCACTATACACCTGCCGGACATGTCAGCTCCGACCAAAGCAGAAGATCTCGATTGAGAGCGACTTACAGTTTCAGGTAACCCCCGGAACACCTACCGAGACAAAGATAAAGAATCCAAGAAAAAGGAAGATCGCTCCGGGGAGAAAATCAAAAAATATCATAACTACACCCCTCTTAGGGTATCCTTGGTAGATATTTACAAAGAAGTCTGCTATACGGAAAAATACCCCCAGCTCGGCCACTCAAAGGCAAAAGAGGAGGAGGAAATCGAAACGAATACTGTGAGTATCATCGAGTCCGAGGACATTCCACCAATGAATGCTTCGACTTGAAAAATGTCATAGAAAAATTAGTAAAAGAAGGAAAACTATATCGGTTTTTGGCCAACCGGGATGAAGAGCCAAGAAAAAGAAGAAGGGATGAAGATGTCGAATGGTCTGAGCGATCACCTCGCACACCGGAAAGACACGTCCACATGATACACGGAGGATTACGGGAGGAGGAATCTCCAAATCATCCCGCAAGCGACACCTCAAAGAAGTATACCATGTCAAAGGAAATAAGGAGGCGCCAGACATCCTAGCAATTATGTTTACCAAAGAAGACGTTGATGTGTGGAAAACGATCCAACACAAAACTCACCGGCAAGTGTACCGGGTCGCATCAAGTAATAATAACTCACATGAGTGAGGTCGATCCCACAGGGATTGAAGGATTGAGCAATTTTAGTTTAGTGGTTGATTTAGTCAAGCGATTCAAGTTTTAGTTGAGTGATTTGTGTTTAACAGAAAGTAAATGACATTAAATGTAAAGGGGGAAGGGAAAAGTGCAGTAAATTGAAGAACAGAATTGTAAATGTGCAGAATCTTAAAGAGCAAGGAAGTAAATGACTGAAACTTAAAGTGCAAGAAACTTAAATTGCAGTAACTTAAAGGGCAAGAAAGATAAATGACTTGAATATAAAAGGGAATTGAGGAATGGGATTGCAGGATCTAAACAAAGAAGAAGTAAACTGCAGCAATTGATTGAGCAGAATTTAAATCAGAAGCAAATAGCATTCAAACAGAAAGAAAATAAAATGCAGCAGAG
>NC_029773.3:63706040-63709657 GCF_000817695.3 Arachis duranensis
TTTTTGCCCTTCAAGGATCTGTGCTTGAAATTCTTGCTGCTGAGTCATCATTTGTTGTTGCCATCTCTCTTGTTTCTCCTCCATTTGATGCTGCCAAGCTTCTCGTGCTTCTTTTTCTTTCAAGAATTGCTCCATGAATTCAGGATGGGGCTCTAGATATTTCTCTTGGCCCTCTTGATTTTGGCCTTGTTCGGCCTGCATAAGTTGGTTGTGACCTTGTTGAGCCTGCATGAGCTGCTGAGATAATTCATCAATTGATCTTTGCAATTGGCTCATATCAATGGCCTCATAAGCTTGATTTCGTCCTTCCTCTCTTTGTGATCTCCTTTGTCTAGGAGCTACTACCCCTTCTTGATTTTCTTCTTCATTAATTCCCTCCATGCTCTTCTTGGTAATCCATTTTCCTACCTTCACTTTTGTTATGTCCTCATCTTCAAAAATTACATTAGCTCTGTTACATAGCCTGAGGATGGTACTTGGATGTCCAAGACCTTTTGACTTGCTTGTGCTATCGGCCATTTCTTGAATGCTGTCGGCTATGAGTTGTGCAACATTGATTTCACCCCCATGCAAGATGCAGTGTGTCAAGAGAGCTCGTTTGATTGTGACCCAAGAGGCATTTCCAGTAGGAAGAATAGACCTCCTCACTATCTCAAACCATCCTTTAGCCACTGGGGTAAGATTTACCCTCCTTATGTGACTTGGAATCCCCTTTGAATCTCTTTCCCAATCTGTATTTTCCATGCATATCCCTTGCAGGATCTCATCAGGATTATTTTGTCGTTGCAATCTATCCTCATAACTAAGCTCTGGATAGGTTATGGTTCTCAACTTGAGAGCTCTTGTGATAGCAGCAGGGCTAAAACTCACTTCAACCCCTCTGACATAACTTGTGTAGGGAGCACTATTTTTGTTTTCTTTGGCAGCATTTGCATAGAACTCCTTAATCATTACTGCACTGATGTCAGTCAGGGGAGCACACAAGAGTTCCCACCTTCTTTCTCTTGTAATTTGCTTCATGATGGGGTATTCTCCTTCCCTCAAATCAAGGCCTTTCTCATAAATGACATTCTTTGCCACCATGAACCTATGATATCTCCCTTCATGGAATTGGGATCTAAATTTGGTTGCATCAAAGGTTGGGGGATCGGTTATCATAGGCTCTTTTCCGGCCTTCTTTGTGAGCTTGAGGAGGCCATTAGAATTAAAGTGAAAAGAAGGAAGAAGTGAGAGTAGAAGAAGAAATATGTGATCTTCAAAAATTACATTAGCTCTGTTACATAGCCTGAGGATGGTACTTGGATGTCCAAGACCTTTTGACTTGCTTGTGCTATCGGCCATTTCTTGAATGCTGTCGGCTATGAGTTGTGCAACATTGATTTCACCCCCATGCAAGATGCAGTGTGTCAAGAGAGCTCGTTTGATTGTGACCCAAGAGGCATTTCCAGTAGGAAGAATAGACCTCCTCACTATCTCAAACCATCCTTTAGCCACTGGGGTAAGATTTACCCTCCTTATGTGACTTGGAATCCCCTTTGAATCTCTCTCCCAATCTGTATTTTCCATGCATATCCCTTGCAGGATCTCATCAGGATTATTTTGTCGTTGCAATCTATCCTCATAACTAAGCTCTGGATAGGTTATGGTTCTCAACTTGAGAGCTCTTGTGATAGCAGCAGGGCTAAAACTCACTTCAACCCCTCTGACATAACTTGTGTAGGGAGCACTATTTTTGTTTTCTTTGGCAGCATTTGCATAGAACTCCTTGATCATTACTGCACTGATGTCAGTCAGGGGAGCACACAAGAGTTCCCACCTTCTTTCTCTTGTAATTTGCTTCATGATGGGGTATTCTCCTTCCCTCAAATCAAGGCCTTTCTCATAAATGACATTCTTTGCCACCATGAACCTATGATATCTCCCTTCATGGAATTGGGATCTAAATTTGGTTGCATCAAAGGTTGGGGGTTCGGTTATCATAGGCTCTTTTCCCGGCCTTCTTTGTGAGCTTGAGGAGGCCATTAGAATTAAAGTGAAAAGAAGGAAGAAGTGAGAGTAGAAGAAGAAATATGTGTTGTGTTTGGGGTGAACTTTGGTTCGGTTTTGATGTGTGAGGTAAGGAAATTAAGTTGGTTTTGGAAGTGGAAGAGAATATGGTCTTAATGTGAAAATGGCTTGAATAAAGGAAAGTGTATGCCGTGTTGGTGCAACGGCTATTTATAGGCCATGTTTCCAAGCTTTTCAACAAAACCACAATAAATGAATGAGGAGGGGACCGTGAGTGTTCATGAAGGGCTGAGATTGGTTTGCTCATTTGAAGAATGCATGAGATGGACGGCTTGCATGCATGGTTGAGGCTTGACGAGGATCCTCCTCCTATTGGTTGCATGCACTTCGGTGTCCAATGTTGCATGCATGCAAATTCTGCTCCCAATGAATGCGTTCTCCTAGGCACATGTGACCTCCCTCACATAGCTCCTCCTAGCCGTGACCCTTCCTTGAGTTTTGTCTTGATCTCTTTCTCCTGCAAGAATCAAGATAGCTAGCTTTAGAACATTAATATGGCCGTTGGCAATTAATTTGTATTAAGAGAAATATTAAAATTTTTTTATTATTATGAAAAATATTTTTGTGGTCAATTATGTCCCTTAATTAAAGATGTTAAAGGTTGGTGAACACCAAACTTATCTTTTATTTAGGGAATGGCTTAGCAATTGCAAACCAATCTCATAATTGATGTAAAAAAAAAAAATTGATGTATGATCCCTTGTCTGTATGGTTTTGAGTCCATGATTGGAAAATGATCCTCTGATTATGCAGACACCAAACTTAGTGTTTGGTCACATGCTTTATCAAAAGACTTATGCATATGCTTTAAAAGGCAATCCTCTTCTTTAAACATTGAACTTGGGTGTGCCTTAAGGTACACCAAACTTAGAAATTTGCCATGTGCTTCAAAATGACATATGCATTTACCAGGTATGAAAATTCAAAACCATATTTAGAGGAATCATAGCTTATTAAATAAAAGAGACAACAGAATTCTTAAACCATGGGTTGCCTCCCATGAAGCGCTCTTTTATTGTCATTAGCTTGACATTAACCTCCCTTTAAGGTGGTTGATATTGATGATGTCTCAGCTTGTCACCTCTCACTGTCAGCTTTCTCTGAGTGCTTTGATGCTCAATTTCCATATGCTCAAGAGAGAGAATTTGGTTGACAGTGTAATAATCTTCTGCTCCCTGCTGTTGGTATATTAATTGCACCTTATCACCCTTAGAGAATCCTTCAGTTGGGATTTTCTTGTTCTTCCACCCTTTGTGAGCCTTTTTCTTGCTCTTCACCTTTTTCTTGCTTGTTGATCTTCCTTTCTTGGCAATGACTTGAGTTGTGATGCCTTCCTTTTTGCTGATCACCCCTGCTTCCTTGTGAATCCCCTTTTCTTCTTGTATCTGTTTGTTTATCTGTTCCACTTCCTTTTCAGTGGATTGCTCTGAAAGAAGGTCATCACTCATTCTGCTTGTTTCTTCATTCCTTTGTGATGCTGGGAAGACTTTCAGGATGATGCTCTCCTCATGCATCCTGAGGGTTAACTCTCCTTGCTCTATGTCCACAAT
>NC_029773.3:63710424-63710888 GCF_000817695.3 Arachis duranensis
TTCCACTTCTCAGTTGCACAACCTTGCATTCTTCCTTTGGGTTGGGAATGGTGTCACTAGGTAGTGAACTTGATGGTTTTTCAACAGAGATCTTCTTAGAGATTTGTCCAATCTGCCTCTCTAGGTTCTTCATGGAGGCTTCTTGATTTTTGTTTGTCAATTCTTGGTTCTTCATTAGTTTCTCCAAGAGTAGCTCTAGATTGGTGATTCTCTGTGAGTCTTGGGAGATGGTTTGATTTTGGGGTGTTGATGCATGAATATAAGTGTTTTGGTTAGTTGGGTGGTTATTGGTTAGAATTTGGGTAGTTGTTTTGTGGTTTTCTGTATGAGTTTTGGTTAGTGTTTGGCTGGGAGTTATGGTTTGTGTTTTTCCAATTGTTTTGGCCTGTGTTTCTTTGCCATGGTTGTTGGTTTTTGGTATGGTTGTCTCCCCATCTAAGGTTGGGATGGTTCTTCCAAGATGG
>NC_029773.3:63713033-63720962 GCF_000817695.3 Arachis duranensis
CACTTTCTATTCTTGGATAATGGGATTTGGATGGGCTTTTGAATTGGTGAAGAAATGAATTCAAATGAATTTTTAATTTGAATTTTGGCCCAAAAAGTCACTCCCAGGAGGCTGCCCTGCCCTTGTGGAGGGCAGGGCAGAAAAATGAAGCTTGGTGCATGGATTTGGTGCGGCCATGTGCGAGTTAGTGCGGCGTGTTGTGATTCTGGCGCGTCCTGGTGCGAGTCTGGCACGAGGTTGGTGCGCCAGAGGCTGCCCTGCCCGCGCCAAGGGCAGGGCGGGAAAGTTTGGTGCGCCAGGGAGCGTTAGTGCGTGCGGATGGTGCTGCCAGGGGGCGTTAGTGCGTGCGGATGGTGCTACCAAGAATGAAAAACGCTGCCCTGCCCGTGCCAAGGGCAGGGCAGGATCGGTTTGGTGCGCCAGGGAGGAAACGCGCGCGCCAGATGCTGCCAGGACGAGGAAATTGGTGCGCCAGAGTGAGAAATGGTGCGCCAAGACCGTGCCAATTCAAATGCTGCCCTGCCCGCGCCAAGGGCAGGGCAGGGTTGCCATATTGCACGCCCGTGTTCGAACCTGGGCCGATGCAAACACTCTTCTTTTTCTCTTGGCTTTTTGGCACGCTAGTCACCCTTAGTCTTTGGCTTCCTCATGGTCCCTTGCTCGAGCCTTGTAGCATGCATAGTTGATATTTTCTTCTTGATTTTCTTCCTCATGGAGCCTGATTCTGCCCTCCACAAGGGCAGGGCAGAGTTTGCTTCTCTTGGTTCCAAGGCATCATTTTGTGCTCTACCCTTGGAGTGGGCAGGGCAGAGTTGCCTAAGCTTGCTTGGTCACTTAATGCTGCCCTCCTAGAGGGCAGTCTGCCCTTGTGGAGGGCAAGGTTGCTTCCCTCATTAGTTGCGGCACGCTTCTCTCCTCTTTGGCCATGCTTTCCTTTTCTTGTGTCACGCTTCTTAGGCCACGCTTTTCATTTTCTTTTCTTTTCTTCACCTAAAATAAACCACACAACCACTCAAAGTATCACTAAATTCAAGAGGCTTATAAATCAATTAAAATGCAATTAAAATTAGCTTAAACCTCATGATTTAACATTAATTTCATGGTGGTTGTTTGATTTAGAGAAGTTGTGCATTTTCACTCCAAATCACTTACTTAGGATGCAAGAAAGTGCATAAATGCTAACAAAACAAGTGAAATTAGCTTGAAAAATGGGTATATGATGACTTGTCATCAGACGTATCCAGAATCATCTCAGGACATGACGACCCTATGGTCATCACTATCATACTGGCAAACGCCAACCTCCACTATAAATTAATTGACCAAGGAAGCTCCGCCGACATCTTATTCAAAACTGCCTTCGACAAGCTCGGCTTAGAAGAAAAAGAGCTAAGAGCATACCCGAACAGCCTGTTCGGAATTGGGGATACCCCAGTACAACCACTGGGATACGTATCGTTACATACAACCTTCGGAAAGGGGAACCAATCCAGAACACTCAAGATAGACTACATTGTGGTCAACGTAAGCTCAGCCTACAATGTCTTAATAGGTCGGACAACGTTAAACCAACTCGGCGCAATAGTTTTAACTCCACATCTATGTATGAAATTCTCAGCTGCAGAAGGAATTGCTACAATAAAAGCAGATCAAAGGATGACACGTCGCTGTTATAACGAAAGTCTAAACCTCAGAGGCGAAGGAGAAGAGTTCCACACAATCGAACTTGGTGGAGTTCAGAGACAAGAAGAACTCCGACCACAGCCCAAAGGTGAAGTAGAGAAAGTTCAGATCGGAGACACCTCGGATAAGACAACTAATATTGGCACAATCCTGAAAGGAGACGAAAAGGAATCACTCATACAGTTCCTACGAGATAATGTTGATCTCTTCGCATGGAAAGCCACCGACATGCCAGGCATAGATCCCGAACTAATGAGCCACAAGTTGGCAGTATATTCGGGATCCCGGCCGGTACAACAAAGGCGAAGAAAACTCGGACCAGAACGGTCTCAGGCTGTGGCAGAACAGGTGCAAGCACTGCTAGAGGCAGGATTCATAAGGGAAGTTAAGTACCCACTATGGCTAGCAAACATCGTCTTGGTCAAAAAGTCAAATGGGAAGTGGTGAATGTGCACCGACTACACCGACCTCAACAAAGCCTGCCCAAAAGATCCTTATCCACTCCCAAGCATCGACGCTCTAATCAGGATATAAGTATCTCTCATTTATGGACGCATGGATACAACCAGATCCCAATGTATCCACCGGATCAAGAAAAAATCTCGTTTCTAATACCCAAAGCAAACTATTGCTACATCGTAATGCCTTTCGGCCTTAAGAACGCAAGAGCTACTTATCAAAGGCTAATGAATAAGGTCTTCTCAGACCACATCGGAAAAATCATGGAGGTCTACGTAGATGGCATGTTGATAAAGACACAAAGTGAAGAGACATTACTGACCGACTTGGTTCAAGTGTTCGACACCATACGAAAGCATGGCATGCGACTTAACCCGGCCAAATGCACCTTCGCAGTGGAAGCAGGTAAGTTCTTGGGCTTTATGCTCACACAAAGAGGAATCGAGGCAAATCCAGATAAATGCCAGGCTATACTCAACATGAAGAGTCCAACCTGCATCAAAGAGGTACAATAACTCAATGGGAGATTGGCAGCCTTGTCCAGATTCTTAGCAGGGTCACCGATAAGATCCCTCCCTTTCTACGCTACTTTAAGGAAGGGAAAAAACTTCGAGTGGACAACGGAATGCGAGCAAGCCTTCCGAGACTTCAAAGAATTCTTGGGACGACCACCTATCCTATCTTGACCACGAGAAGGAGAACCACTCATATTATACCTCGCAGTAGGAAGTCGGGCAATAGCCTCAGCACTAATTAGAGAAGACGAGGGTGGGCAACAACCCGTCTACTTCATTAGTAAAGCACTGCAGGGGTCAGAGCTAAACTACCAGAAAATAGAGAAGTTTGCCTACGCTCTTATACTAACATCCCGACGACTTCGCTCGTACTTCCAAGCTCATACCATTAAGGTTCGGACCAACCAGCCCATAAAGGGGATATTGCAGAAAATAGATCTAGCAGGAAGAATCCTACAATGGGCAATCGAATTGTCTGAGTTCGACCTCCAATACGAGGCACGGACAGTCATTAAGTCACAATACCTAGCCGACTTCATTGCAGAATTCACAGACACCCCGGAGATCCCCATAGAGTGGAATATATACATGGCTGGTTCCTCGAATAAAACCGGAAGCAGTGCAGGTGTGATAATCGAAAGCAACCAAGGAACCCAACTTGAGCTTTCCCTCAAATTCGGATTCCCGGCCTCGAACAACCAGGCAGAATATGAAGTGTTATTAGGTGGTTTGAAGCTGGCTAGGGAGGTTGGATCTCAGAAACTCAACATCTACAGCGATTCACAAGTCGTTACCTCACAAATAACAGGGAGCTACCAAGCCAAAGACCCTACCATGAAAAAATATTTGGATAAAACCAAGGAACAGCTCGGACAACTCGGGGAATATAGGATCTACCACATACCCCGCGAGCAAAATGCCCGAGCTGACACACTCTCAAAACTAGCCAACACCAAACCAGGGGCAACAATAGAAGCCTCATCCAGGAAATACTGCAGAACCCATCAATATCGGAAGAAGAAAAAGTCCTAGCCATAACAGGTCGGGATCAAGGATGGATGACCCCCAAAATTAACTACCTCAAAACAGAAGCGCTCCCTACAGATGAAAAAGAGGCAAAGATGTTAAAAAGGGAGGCACAGTACTACACTATCATAAATAATACCCTATATAAAAGAGGGATCTCAGTACCATTGTTAAAATGCGTACCGAGCTCCAATACAAAGGGAGTCTTGGAGGAAGTACACAGTGGCTACTGAATTTGTAAAGACATGTCCACCATGTCAGAAGCATGCCAACTTTCACATCGCCCCGCCGGAAAAGCTCATCAGCGTGACCTCACCCTGGCCATTTGCAAAGTGGGGACTCGATCTTCTCGGGCCCTTTTTCCAGGGATCGAGACAAGTCAAATTCCTCATAGTAGGGGTAGACTATTTCACAAAATGGATCGAGGCAGAACCCCTAGCCAACGCCACTGCTCAAAGAAGTCGAAAATTCCTATATAGGAACATCATTACAAGGTTCGGGGTCCCATACTCCATCACCACAGATAATGGCACCCAATTCACAGATGCAGGCTTCAGAAAACTAGTGGTCGACTTGAATATAAAACACCAGTTCACCTCCGTCGAACATCCCCAAGCCAATGGACAAGCCGAAGCGGCCAACAAAGTCATAATGGCCGAGCTGAAACGGAGACTGCAAGAAGCAAAGGGAGCTTGGGCCGAGGAACTTCCGCAAGTCCTATGGGCATATCGAACAACCCCCCATTCTACTACGGACGAATCACCATTTCGATTAGCATACGGAGTGGAGGCAATGATTCCAATAGAAGTCGAGGAAGGGTCTCCCCGAGTAGTCCACTACAATGAACAAACCAACTCTCAACTTCAAAGAGAAGAGCTCGACCTACTTCCAGAAATCCAAGAAAGAGCTCAAATCAGAGAAGAAGCACTAAAGCGGCGAATGGCTTCCAGGTATAATCAAAAGGTAGTTCCAAGAGGTTTCGCTGAGAACGATCTCATCTTAATCCGAAATGATATTGGAACAACTCGACCCGGAGAAGGAAAGCTGGCAGCCAACTGAAAAGGACCCTACCGAGTCAAAGAAGTACTTGGGAAGGGCTACTACAGACTGTCCGAACTCGAGGGATGAGAACTCCTTAGATCATGGCACGCTTGTAACCTAAGAAGGTACTATAGCTAGGAAAGGTAAAAGATCTCATCACAAGATGCACTCTTTTTCCTAAAAAGGTTTTTTAATGAGGCATCAAGACTGAGATTTAATCCGACTTAAGGGTACGAAAAACTCCCGCATATATATATTTGCACTTTCTTTGAATAAAATACATTTCAGATATTCTACAAATTCCCAAGACGCATTAATCTGAAGCATTCATCGTCCGATTATAAATCAACAGATCGACAGAAAGTGAAGAACAGATTCACTGTACGATCTCGATAGGAATGATCGTCCGACAAAGGTGAAAATGCGATTCACCTAAAGGACGATCAAACTAGGACAGAAACCACCATCTACAAATCGGCAAAGATGAACACAGAATAATGCAAGAAGTTATCGAAAGTGATCCCAAAAAGAACCTGACGAGGTCTTATGGATTGCTATATAATAACTTAAAAATACTGGCCGACACTAAAAAATCAGACCAAGTCAACCCAAGTTATCAGCAAATCCCTGGAAAGAGGTCTGGCCAACCTTATTAAAGAGGAATTGCTATAACTTAGAAGAGATCGACCTAACGAAGTCGGTCTCCTACAAGACAAGTTATAAAAGTAATCCCTGAAAGAGACCTAACAAAGGTCCAAGAAAGAGGATTACAAAAATAACTTAGAAGAGATCGACCTAACGAAGTTGGTCTCCTACAAGACAAGTTATAAATGTAATCCCTGAAAGAGACCTAACAAAGGTCCAAGAAAGAGGATTACAAAAATAACTTAGAAGAGATCGACCTAACAAAGTCGGTCTCCTACAAGACAAGTTATAAAAGTAATCCCTGAAAGAGACCTAACAAAGGTCCAAGAAAGAGTATTACAAAAATAACTTAGAAGAGATCGACCTAACGAAGTCGGTCTCCTACAAGACAAGTTATAAAAGTAATCCCTGAAAGAGACCTAACAAAGGTCCAAGAAAGAGGATTACAAAAATAACTTAGAAGAGATCGACCTAACGAAGTCGGTCTCCTACAAGACAAGTTATAAAAGTAATCCCTGAAAGAGACTTAACAAAAGTCCAAGAAAGAGGATTACAAAAATAACTTAGAAGAGATCGACCTAACGAAGTCGGTCTCCTACAAGACAAGTTATAAAAATAATCCCTGAAAGAGACCTAACAAAGGTCCAAGAAAGAGAATTACAAAAATAACTTAGAAGAGATCGACCTAACGAAGTCGGTCTCCTACAAGACAAGTTATAAAAATAATCCCTGAAAGAGACCTAACAAAGGTCCAAGAAAGAGGATTACAAAAATAACTTAGAAGAGATCGACCTAACGAAGTCGGTCCCCTACAATACAAGTTATAAAAGTAATCCCTAAAAGAGACCTGACAAAAGTCCAAGAAAGAGGATTACAAAAATAACTTATAAGGGGACCAACACAAAGAAATCGGTTATGGGACGCTAAAAATACAAGCAAAAGCGAGAAAATCAAGAAACAAGTCGGACCCATACAGTCACAGCCTCAAAGGATCCAAGTTACAAACAATAAGTACAAAAGCAATCGAAAGAGGTCAAGCAGCAAGATTCCAACACTCTCAGAAACCAGAAGAGATACCATGTTAAAGCGCAATAAAAGCATAGTATAATAAAGCTTCAAGAGGCCACCAAAATCTACCTCAGAAAGCTACTTTTGTTTTCCAAAGTAAAAGTTGCCAGGCAGGCAACTAAAAAGCATCAGCAGTTAAATAAAACAATAAAATAAGTTCAAAAGCCCACAAATCGGGCTATTTACACAAATACTTAAAAAGAAGATCAGCAAAGATCGGAAGCCTTCCGGCAGCATCAGTACGGGGAGAAGGAGGGCGAGTCTGAATAGGCACAGCATCTACAGTTCCATCATCCCGGTTCAGAATCTGACAATCCGGATCAGACATAACTAGAGGAACCGAGGAGGTTGACACCTTGATAGAAGGCACTGGGGGAGGTTCAACATCATCATCGGGATCATCTGGGACAATCTTGCCATCCTTTACTACGTTATCAAGACTAACGAGAGTTAAATCGGCATCAGGAGCAACAATCCAGAACTGCTCCATTAGGTTCTCAGAGGCGGCAATCACGCTGCCCACAAAGTGACCCTGAAGCTCGGCATAATCAACCCGAGCAGTTTCCAAATCATCCCGGAGATGCACCAACTCCCTATAAGCTGAGACATAGCTATCCTTGTGCTTCAGTGCCATGTCCTCAGCGAACTTCAAAGAAATAGCCAAGGCAATAGAGCTGGCCTTCTCACCCTCCAGTTCCTTCTCTACCTTCACCAACTTCACCTCCAACTCATCCTTCAGACCCTTGATCCCATCAAATTCTGATTTGGCCTCCTCCATGAAGGATTTTGTGGCATGAATCGGGATCCCCTGAACAGTTCGAAAAATAGCTGCACCCATATGTGACATTTTCACACTACTTTTGGTGATAAAATCCAGATGCTGAAGAAGAGACACATCATCCATGGAGAGCCCACCATATGGGGCAATTTGCTGGTCAACAAACTCGACAGCATCAAAATCCGGGGCATCCAGGTTAAAGGGCTCGGATATTTTTTGCTTTTTTAAGGTAGAACAGAGGTGGTTGTCAGTCACATGTTCATAGGTGAGAATGAAAGGTCTAGGCATGGCCGAATGGCCAGCCTCCCATAGTGATCAAAAGATCTAAAGAAAAAGGTTCCAAAGATCAAAAGATGAAAATACAATAGTAAAAGGTCCTATATATAGAAAACTAGTAGCCTAGGGTTTACAGAGATGAGTAAATGACATAAAAATCCACTTCTGGGCCCACTTGGTGTGTGCTTGGGCTGAGCATTGATGCATTTTTGTGTAGAGACTCTCCTTGGAGTTAAACGCCAGCTTTTATGCCAGTTTGGGCGTTTAACTCCCATTTTGGTGCCAGTTCCGGCGTTTAACGCTGGAATTCCTGAGGGTGACTTTGAACGCCGGTTTGGGCCATCAAATCTTGGGCAAAGTATGGACTATCATGTATTGCTGGAAAGCCCAGGATGTCTACTTTCCAACGCCGTTGAGAGCGCGCCAATTGGGCTTTTT
>NC_029773.3:63721055-63725589 GCF_000817695.3 Arachis duranensis
GTCCTTTTTAGTCTCTGAATCAGATTTTTGCTCAGGTCCCTCAATTTCAGCCAGAAAATACCTGAAATCACAGAAAAACACACAAACTCATAGTAAAGTCCAGAAAAGTGAATTTTAACTAAAAAATAATAAAAATGTACTAAAAACTCGACTCAAACTACTAAAAACATACTAAAAACAATGCCAAAAAGCGTACAAATTATCCGCTCATCAAGAGACACAAAAATCATCAAAGCCACTATCTTTCTACAGTCTACCAGCAAAGAGCATTGTCAACAACACCAAGCAGAAAATTGTCAAAAACACAGCCTTTTGCAGACTCAAGCAAAAACCCTAAAAAGTATCAAGAGGAAGTCAAGAAAATGCACTCCAAGCAAAAAGCAAACTATAGGTATCATTATCTCCCACAAAGGTACATCAATAAGGATCTTTTGAAATTAAGAAGCAAGAGACAGTTTTTCCAAAAATAACAGTCAGAAGCAACAATAGAACATGCAAACCCCTGAAAAACCACAAAAAAGAAACACCAGGAATACGCGAAGAAGAAAAAACACATTACAGCGACAAGAAAACACAAGATCATAAGAAAGGTCCAAACTTTTTCGACATTCAAGAAAATATCAACAATTTACCAGAGAATTAAAGACAAAGCAAAACGAAAAGAAAATAGAACCAACCTGGAAAAAAGCAGGAAGCTTCAGAAAAGTTAGAGATGGAGAGACGGAATCACCGATCACTGAACGACGCCGCAACGCAAGAAAAGCAAAATGTGGGCGAAAGACAGAGAGCGAGAGAACGAAGGGAGAAGTTACGAAGAGGAGCGAAGAAGGGAAACTGTTTTCTGATCGCAAATTTAAAATAAAAGGCCACATGGAAAAACGGGGCAATTAATACCAATTAATGAAGGTATTAAACCCTTGCACGTTCCCAAAAGCGCTTATATAAAAGCACGCGCTTTTTGAGAAAAACGTTCCACATTCAAAAAGCTTCAACAAAGGAATCGACAAAATGCTTGAGTTCGGCTTCACTATATAAGGACCGAAGTCAAGGACTCGACCTCAAAAAAGAAAACCGAGCTGAAGCAGGGGCACTGTTCATACCCTGGGTCGAGCTGTCCGAGCCAGGATGTTCAGTAGCATAGCGATTGACCTCTTTAGGTCAAGCGGACCGACTTCTTCGTAAAGAACTCGGCCAAATCGATAGGAAAGCCCAAAGAAGGGCCCAACTCAAGGAATACGACCCCGATCCAAAGGCAGCCCAAGCCTATAGAGATAAGGGCGGTTCCATGGAAGATAACCTGACCTCGACAAAAGATAAGATAAGATAAGATAACTAACTTATCTTATCCAAAGAAGGTCACATCTCACCATTATAAATACACTGGAGCACCTAGGTATAACTCATACTCTGATACTACTCAATACCTGCTTAATACCCTTGCTAACTTAAGTATCGGAGTCCCTTGTAGGTACCCCCCACCCTCCGGGGATGAAGGATCAGCACCATCACCAAGTCCAACAGGTCGAACACAACGGCTCCGCCCCACATAGAAGATCTCGTCCGAGATCGACCTATAGTTTCAGGTAACCCTCGGAACAGTCACCATACCAAAATAATACCAAAACACCAATATCAATACAACAAACCTCTCTATCATTTCTCAAGCATTCCAACCTCTAAATCATTTATCCTTCACCTTAGCAAATCATTCAAAAATTACAAGTCCAACCTAAAATCACATTAATAATCCTAAATTTCCATTAATTCTCATCATCATCATCATATTCATTCACATGCTCATCAATATTCATCATTAACCTATAACATCACATTCAATCTCCACTTCAACATTCTCATATCACACACATTTACAATTCTCAATAGCAATTCAATCATTCATACAAATTCAATCTATCTTAAGGTAACTAGCCTAAATCTTATGCAACATTACATATTAACTAAAGAAACCGAAACCATACCTTTGCCGATTTCTTCCAAGCACAAAATCACCACCAAAACCTCATATGCTCAAGCTTTTAGCTTAGCCACCAACATCAACAAGTCCCAACCGCAATATAACAATTCTAAACACTTCAATTCTTCAATTCAACTCCCATTCAAGCTAGTTCATATAATATACCCAAAAATTAATACTAGGGTTCACATATATGACAAACTACAAGGGTATATAGCTTTCTTACCTTACCCACTATGGATTAGAGCAAAATCTAATAATTACCCAATACTAGTTTGCACCTAAACAATCAAAATCACAAAATCTACTCAATCACTATAGCAAAAATGCGAAAATATGTGAAAGAGAGAACTGGAAAATAAATTGAAAGTTTTTTACCACTTTGTTTAGATAAAATTCAAGAGCTCGACGAAAGTTTCATGTGGCCGCAAATGGCATGCCAATCAGAACTCCAAAACGCAAGTTATGATTGAAACAAGATTGGGATGAATAGTAAAACCCTTCTCCTCTCTCTTCTCAACTCAGCTGCACCTTTCCCTCTTTGGTGGTGAATGAGGCTGAAATGCCTCATCAAAGTGTTTATATATTTTGGGTTTGGGCCCAATTTGGATCCGATCTAACCAATTTGCATTTTTGGTTCATTTGGCGTAACGTCGGGACAAAACCTTTAAAATAACTTATCGATTTTCAATTCTAAATATTTTTCTAAGTGTTTCTTCAATTTGTATTTTCTCATACATAGTATTGGACAAACTTAAGCCAGTATTGTAGGCTAAATTATCAGTACGCATTTTTATGCATTTTTGTAGCAGAAATTATATTTTCCCACTAGGAAAAATCCGCTGAATCCAATTCTCACCTTTAAATTTTAAAATTAATATTTCTAATTTTTTCAACATATTTCAGATGACTAAATTATTATTTATTCAAATTAATCGGTTAATAAATTTTTAGTTCTTACATCCTCCCCACCTAATTGATTTATTGACTATTTGAGAAGGTTGGGTATTCTAGTTTGTTGGTTGACTTAGTTGAATTGGTTTTTTATTTATTTATTGGAAGTGAATTGATATTAAAATTGGTTTGATATTTGAAATGATTTGACATTGGAATTGGTATGATTTTGGAAATAGCTGAGAAGAGTTTGAGAAATGGTTTGGTTGGGACGCGAGAAGGGTGGCAAAGTCTGAGTTTTAGAGGAGATGTTGTCGAAATTTTTATGAGAATTTGAAAGTTTTATTTTGGTTAATTGGATTGGAGAATTATTTTATTTGATTTTGATTTAACTAAAGAAAAGAGTGTGATTTGCGGTGTTTTAGCAAACTTTAAAGTGATTGTTAAAGAATAAATGGTTATGTTGTTTCAGTTAAGATTTTGATTTGCAAACAGGATGATATTTTGGTCTTTGAGAAAAAGCTTTGAAAAGTTTCTAGTGATTTTCAAAAGCAATTGACTTTTAATGGTTAAGCAGGGATGGAGATTTAACTTGCTTTTCAAGAGAATGAACTTGAAAATGGTTCATTTTTTGAATGCACTAAGTTTTTGGGTAAAAAGTGATTTTTTTTGTTACTTCAAAATGAGTTTTTCGAAAAGAAATAGTTTTGAAGTGTGAAAATAAGTTTTATGAGATATTTGGTTTTTGGAACTCCTTAGGTAGATGCAAGGATTGTGGTTCGCCCTACTTGCTTCGAGCTGATATTGGAACTCCCTGGGTAGATGCAAAGGTTGTAGTTCGCCCTACTTGCTTCGAGTTGAGATTGGAACTCCCTGGGTAGATGCAAGGGTTGTGGTTCCCCCTCTCCCACTTACTCTGGGATGATATTGGAACTGCCTGGGTAGATGCAGGGGTTGTAGTTCACCCACTTGCTCCGGGTTGAGATTTAAGACAGTTTGTTAACCCTCCATTGCAAGATGTAGCTGGACACTTAAACCTTCCTGGATGATTCTCCCAAGAGAAGTTGATGAATAAGAATACCTCTTGGGGATGTGCGCACCGAGGAACTGTCTAGGGTTCGCAACGAAACATGTCGGATTTTGGCTTATAAACGACAGATGAGCTCATTGGTCGTAGGGCAGGTGGTGGACGAAATTGTATCTCTTTATAGAATATGATAATAGAGCCTTCGTCCAACTAACCAGCAAGTGCACTGGGTCGTCCAAGTAATACCTTACGTGAGTAAGGGTCGATCCCACGGAGATTATTGGTTTGAAGCAATCAATACTTATTTTATTAATCTTAGTCAGGAGACTAAAGAAGTTATTTGGATTTATTTGTAAAAAAGCCAAACTACAAATTTCATAAAATTGTAAGTTAAAATAATAGAGTTACTTGTTGTGCAGTAATGAGAAACATGTTGGAGTTTTGGAGATGCTTTGTCCTTTGAATTTCTACTTCTCCTTGAAATCCTCTTCTCACACGCAGGTTCCTTCCATGGCAAGCTCTATGTAGGGTGTCACCGTTGTCAGTGGCTACTTCCCATCCTCTCAGTGAAAACGTTCCTATGCTCTGTCACAGCACGGCTAATCATCTGTCGGTTCTCAATCAGGTTGGAATAGAAT
>NC_029773.3:63727746-63734353 GCF_000817695.3 Arachis duranensis
TAAAAGTTGTTTAAATAGTAAACTAGTGTCCTAGGTTTACAGAAAATGAATAAACTAAGATAATTGGTGCAGAAATCCACTTCTGGGGCCCACTTGGTGTGTGCTGGGGCTGAGACTAAAGCTTTCCACGTGTGGAGGCCTTTCTTGGCGTCAAACTCCAGGTTATAACGTGTTTTGGGCGTTCAACTCCGGATCATGACGTTTTTCTGGCGTTTAACTCCAGACAGCAGCATGTACTTGGCGTTTAACGCCAAGTTACGTCGTCTATCCTCGCGCAAAGTATGGACTATTATATATTGCTGGAAAGCCCTGGATGTCTACTTTTTAACGCCGTTGAGAGCGCGCCATTTGGACTCCTTAAGCCCTGGATGTCTACTTTCCAACGCCGTTGAGAGCGCGCCAATTGGACTTCTGTAGCTCCAGAAAATCCATTTCGAGTGCAGGGAGGTCAGGATCCAACAGCATCAGCAGTCCTTTTTCAGCCTAAGTCAGATTTTTGCTCAGCTCCCTCAATTTCAGCCAGAAAATACCTGAAATCACAGAAAAACACACAAACTCATAGTAAAGTCCAGAAATATGATTTTTGCCTAAAAACTAATAATATTCTACTAAAAACTAACTGAAACATGCTAAAATCTACATGAAATTACCCCAAAAAGCGTATAAAATATCCGCTCATCAGCAGGCATGCATCATTTGGATTTATGTGACATTGTTTTGGTGTATATATTGTATTTGGTTTGCCAATGTGAATATTACTGTTTAAATACTTGCTATACTTGCTGTAATTGCTCTTGATTATGTTTGAACTTCATTACTTGTGATTGTGACTGGTTGGTTCAGATTATGGTGGTTGAGTGTTGGAAAGTTTGATTAGGAATGATTCTCTGATAAGTAGTGAAATGTTATGGTATATTATGTTTGATTTGGAGCTTTACAAATAAACTATTTCTGAAACTCCTATAGTGAGACTGTGTGGTTAGGTTCTCACCCGTCACAGATTTCTCCTTTCAAGACGAACGAAGGAGTTTATGGTGTTTTTTTGTGCATCTGATTATGTTGTATATTTACATATTAGTTATAGTTTTTTTCTCGCCTTTGTTATTATATTTCTATAAAGAGAGATAGGAATTGTGATTTTATGATATGTTTTTATAGTACTTGATTATATTATTCTTATATGTATAAAAGTGTTGTTATGATTTGTATGTATGTATGAATATGTGAAAAGAGAAAAATGTACTTTCGGTTTTCAAAGAAAAATCTGATGAGGTTTTTAGTTAAAGGCTCCTATTCTTTGATTAAGTATATAGAAGTCATCATAATATCCTTGCTATTAGAGTGGTGCAGCCAGAAGTGTGATATTCTGATAGTAAGGATGTTACATGACATTCTGGTAGTAAAGATGTTACGTTATGGTATTAAAGTAGTCTTTCCTATAGAGCCTTAAGAATGCACAAACTATGATTCAATTGCATACTTTGAGTATCTGTCATGTTGTAGGTCTTGTTCAGATGACGAGAGTTAGAGCTTTATGCACGTGACTGCTTATTGATTTAACTCTGTTAGTCTACCGTGCATATTTTATGGTATTTGATTTGGCCAACCTAATACTATTGATCTATGTATTTGGAAACATTAATGGAGTATCATAGACAATATATGAGTAATAGCTTATGTGAAACACAGGGCTTAGAAATCTTAGGTATTCTTCTTCGATTGGTTTGAATTGATGAGTGTGCTTGAATCGTGCCACTCGATCTTACGAATCGTTTATTCCTTTATTCTTTGTCTTGAGAATTCTTGTTTCATTGCCTTTTCCTGAAAAGTGATTGGTTCTTTTGCTTTATGTCTTGCATTCGCTTCCTTTGTGGACCATAGTTGTAATCATTTGTGAACTCTGTACTTCTCTTATTTAGCTTGAACCTATTTCGACCTAAAACACCATCTTTTTTTTATCGAAGTTTTTTGACTCATATTTCTTGATATGTGATTTGACACTCTATTCGGCATATCTAACCACGTCCATACATCTTTATTAACTTGCACCCTATTATGTTTTTCCTCATGTTTTAGTAAAATGATAAGCTATGTAATATTTTGTATATTATGTTAATTTTTTAGGACAAATTTTTTGTAAGTGGGGCAGAATGTAAGACCTCAGATTTTTTAAAATTTAAAATATGAGTTATTTGAGATTTTGAACTTTATTTTATGAAAGACAAGAAAAATATTTAGAATGAAAATCCGAGAACTTATTTTAAAAGGTTTTGGCCTAAGAAAGGACCAACGAGATTAAAATTGCAAACAGGCTCATGTTGGGATCAAGTCCAAGGCTTATAAGCCCTTCATTTAGGGCATTTCAGCACTCATTTCCCCCTTTATTATGAGAGCCACGGATAGAGAAGAGAGGAAAAGAAGGAAGCTTTTGTTTACTATTCATTACCACACTAAAATCTACATATCTTTCAATTTGGAGCTCCGATCGACGACTCGTTTGTGGCTATGCATTCGTCTTGAATCCCTCTTCGTTTCTATCTAAGCATTCTGGTAAAAAAATATTGAAATCTTTGCTCCATTTTTTATTTCTCTACTGAATTCGCATTTTGAGTATGTGGTGTTAAGATTTTTGTTATTTTGATGTTTAGGGGAAGCTTAACCACCAATTCTAGAAGAGTTTTAATCCAAGATTATGTCGTATGAGGTAAGCTCTCTCCCTTTCAATTTTCCCTATATATGCGATCCCTAGTTGAACTATGTGTGAAATTTGGTGAAATCAGAGTTGCTTGGTTGATTTTGTGCGAATTGGGTGCTTGGTGTGGTTGCGGAGCTTTTGTTGAGGCTTGATTTGACGCTTGGGCTGATTTTGGGTCGATTGGTGGAGACTTGGATGATTGATCAAAGCTTGGGTCTTTTTGGAGTGGAAATCCAAGTGTTGGAAAATCGCCGCCAACAAGGTAGGGGTTTTTCTTAAAACTATTTTATTTCTGAGGATTGTTATAAATCGATATCGTTATAAAATTATATTTTTGGTGATTATGTGAGTCTCATAAAATGATATGTATGATTGATGATGCGCTTGAATGATGAATTAGTATAAATATTGTGATTGACGATGGTTAAGAATGTATGTTTGATTAGTAAATGAATGTTGTGATTTTGATTACCTTGTGATGGGCTATGAAATTGAGTTGAATAAAGTTTGATGTGAGAGTTTGGGCCTACGACTGTGATAGGATGAGAAATCCCCTATTTGGTAAGTTGAGGTAAGCGGTGGCATTACCATGTGTGATATGTTGTTGAATAAATGAGTATGAATGGAATGATTGATTTGTTGGTTTCATTTTGATTTGTGAAGTTTAACTGCTATATGTTGAGAATTTGATTTGGTTTTGGTTAGTTAAGCTTGAATAATTAAGAAGTGATTGAGTATTGAGAAATATGTATTGTGAGTGTCTAGAAGTGGTCTGTGATGGTGTGGAATGGAGCGAATTGGAGGTTTTGTAAGAAAATGTCATTTTGGAGATTTTAGTAAAAATGAGTTTTTAACTAACTTCAATGGGCCATAACTTGGCGCTCAGAGTTCGGAATTTGATGAAATTTATCTTAAATTAAAGATAGTGGTGAGAGCTTTAAAAAGGTTTAAAAATGAAAGAAAATTGAATTTCATAGAGAAATTTATAAATGATTAAAAACTGGTATAAAAATCTGAAATATGAGATTATGGAGAAAACCAAAAAATTTTGTCGGTGTGCCTAGGCACAAGCTTGTGCGTGCGCACCCATCAGAATGAGTTTACAAGCCTGTGCCCACGTACAGTGTAATGCGTACGCACCCGTCAGGAATGACAGTTAGATCTGTGCGTAGGCACAGTTATGTGCGTGGGCACACACCCTGATTTCTTAAAAAAAACTCTATTTTTGACTGTTTAGCCTTCTTGACAAGCTTGTAAATACATGTAATCCCTAAATTTAAGTCTAATAACTTGTTTTTAAGCTCTGGATAGAGCGTGACTAAGTCCAATAAATTAAATTGAATTATTTCTAGATAAATACTTTGTTAAACCAGATGACATAGTTGCGGGGATGGAAGTTCGTGCCACCTGCAATGAGGACGGTGGTGTTATCCCACTAACGAGATAATGGAATTCATAATTGAAAAGAGATTGGGATTAATGAGCCTAAGCTTGATAAATTAACAATGAATTAGGGGTTAACGAGTTTAGTAACTTACTTATGATATTGCTAAAAGATATTGATGTTGACTGTTTATGGCCTGAATGACTAGATTGGTAAAGACAGAGGTTTGTCCTGCTTGCGCATTTATGATTAATGACGATTTTGTTTGAAAAGTATGGCGGGCACTACAAGTACTATATCCCGGAGCTAAGGGTGTGCGTGGTTCATTTTTTCCATAAACTGAACTAAAACTACTCTAAACTATTTTAAATGTTTTAAAAACTGAATCAAACTGCTTTGTCACATAAGAAACTGGTTTCTAATACAGTGCACCAATTTAAACCAGTTCATAAAAATAAAACCTGTTTTAATTGAAAAAACCAGTTTAAATTGGTTTATAGGCTAAAACTAGTTTTTACAATCCCTCTCTCTCCCTCCTTATCTCTCTCTCTCTCTCTCTCTCTCTCTCTCTCTCTAAATCAAAAGTTGCAAGAATCATAAAATATGCACATACTAAAAAACTAAAGCATTGTCTTACTTTTTGTTCAATGACAATGTTTAAAACATGATTAATATAGCACTAACCTAAATGAAGTTAAAATAAACTAATTCAAATCCAACACAATTTTGGCCATTTACAATATTCTAATCATCTTCTAAAGAAACAAACGTGCCAACATTTGTTGCAAAATTTCTCTCTACATAAAAAAATATCTTATTAATTATAAAAAATTAACAATTAGTAACAAACAAGCAATAAAAAAGGTATATTATCTTGTTTAGCATTTTCAATCTCTTCAAAATTTTCAAGTAGTCAAAAAGGCTCATCTATTACTCAATCTTGAGTGCATACAAGAGCTTCCATCATATATGGTGTCAAGGAGCTCCGATAAGGGTTAATAATCCTTCCTCCTGTAGTGTACACACTCTCAAAATCAACCGTAGAAACTAGTATGGCTAAAACTTCTCGAGCCATACGTGCAAGAATAGGGAATCGGGTTGAATTTTCCTTCCATCAACCCAAAATATCCAACTCTATCGACTTGTTTCTAGGCTCACAATCTTCTTTCAGATATCTATCAAGTTCATATTTAGCATTTGAATCACGCCAGTTGATTGCAAATAAATATTCAGGATATCATCTTTATCCTCTTCATTAATCATTGCATCTTGATTACTTTGAGACTCATCCTCTTTGCCTTGGTAGTGATTATAAAGGAAATTCAAGTAAATAGATAATTTTGACTTGAGTTCTCCTCCCTTTTTAACACCAAAGGACTAATCCAAAATCCAATTTACAAAATCCAACTTGTGACGTGGATCAAGCATAATTGCAATTAACAACAATATGTTAATGACATTTGGAGTTCCCCAATACTTATCATATTTCCTTTGCATCTTAGACGCCATTAGTCTTATGCTCAAATCAGTATTTTCACAATGCAATTTGATTTTTTTCGATGCTAAAGACGTCTTTCATGTATTTATTACTAGTGACATACAAACTTCCAGAAATACGCAATGTAGTATCATATAATATTTTCAAGAATGGTAAAATTGACTCCGCATAAGTCTAATAATCATCTATAAGCACACCATAAGATTTGTTCAGCTCATTTATATATTAATCATCTTGCAACTCAAGCAAATCAAATGCCACTTGAAGCTTCAATGCTACCTCCAACATTAAATATGTCAATTTCCACTGAGTTTCAACATCCAAACAAACAAGCCCTTTATAGTTGATGCTCTCCTACTCAATGCACGCTTTGAAGCTTTCACTTCTCATAGAGGTTGACTTGACATATTTTACTACATTGCGAATTCTCATAATCGAATCATCAATCTCTTTCAAGCCATCTGATGAGCGAATAATTTATACGCTTTTTGGCATTGTTTTTAGATAGTTTTTAGTAAGTTTGAGCTACTTTTAGGGATGTTTTCATTAGTTTTTATGTTAAATTCACATTTCTGGACTTTACTATGAGTTTGTGTGTTTTTCTGTGATTTCAGGTAAATTCTGGCTGAAATTGAGGGACTTGAGCAAAACTCTGAAAAAGGCTGACAAAAGGACTGCTGATGCTGTTGGAATCTGACCTCCCTGCACTCGAAATGGATTTTCTGGAGCTACCGAACTCCAATTGGCGAGCTCTCAATGGCGTTGGAAAGTAGACATCCAGAGCTTTCCAGCAATATATAATAGTTCATAGTTTATTCGAAGAATAACGACGTAACTTGGCGTTGAACGCCAAGTACATGCTGCTGTCTGGAGTTAAACGCCAGAAAAACGTCATGATCCGGAGTTGAACGCCCAAAACACGTTATAACTCGGAGTTCAACTCCAATAAAAGCCTCAGCTCGTGGATAGATCACGCTCAGCCCAAACATACACCAAGTGGGCCCCGGAAGTGGATTTATGCATCAATTAC
>NC_029773.3:63734532-63736235 GCF_000817695.3 Arachis duranensis
GGGGGCTGGCCATTCGGCCATGCCTGAACCTTTTACTTATGTATTTTCAACGGTGGAGTTTCTGCACACCATAGATTAAGGGTGTGGAGCTCTGCTGTACCTCAAGTATTAATGCAATTCCATTTTCTTTTATTCAAATCTCTCTTATTCTTATTCCAAGATATTCATTCGTACCCAAGAACATGATGAATGTGATGATTATTTGACGCTCATCATCATTCTCACTTATGAACGCGTGCCTGACAATCACTTCCGTTCTACAAGCAAACATTGAATGACTGTGACGAGCTTCAAACTCCTGAAGGCTGGGTGTTAGTGACAGATGCAAAAGAATCACTGGATTTTATTCCAACCTGATTGAGAACCGACAGATGATTAGCCGTGCTGTGACAGAGCATAGGAACGTTTTCACTGAGAGGATGGGATGTAGCCATTGACAACGGTGATGCCCTACATACAGCTTGCCATGGAAAGGAGTAAGAAGGATTGAGTTGAAGCAGTAGGAAAGTAGGCGTCCTTGAGCCATACAGTATCTCCATATGCTTATCTGAAATTCCCACCAATGAATCTGCATAAGTATCCCTTTTATTATTTCTTTGATTTTCTAAATTCCATAATTTTATCTGCCTAACTGAGATTTACAAGGTGACCATAGCTTGCTTCATACCAACAATCTCTGTGGGATCGACCCTTACTCGCGTAAGGTTTATTACTTGGACGACCCAGTACACTTGCTGGTTAGTTGAACGGAGTTGTGTCCACTCGTGCCAATTTCAAATTCCATAAAAGTACAACTTAAAGAATAGTGATCACAATTTCGTCCACCACCATCTTTCACTATCAAATTCAGGATATGGGCACAACAACGAATATGAAGATAGTCTCCCTTAAAAACTAGACCATTCCATGCATTTAATCTCTTTTTCAAGTATAAAATTGCACCATCATTAGAATTTGCATTATCAATCATTAGAAGTTGCATTATCAATAGCTCTACCAAGTACCTCTCCTAAATGACCCTAAACCCAAAAAAAATTCAATATCCTCTTTTGCAACTTCCAATCATCATCAATAAAATGTGGCGTTAGAGACATATAAGTCAAATTTGGACTCGAAGTCCAAGTGTTAGTTCTAAGGCACACTTTTTGACAATGATGAGAGAGATAATTTTGTAACTTTACTTTCTCTGTATCATAAAGAGAAAGTATATCACGGGCAAATGTAGTACGCGAAGGGATTTTAAACTTACGTTGTAAGCTATACAAGAGCCTTCGAAACACATTTCTTTCTACAAATCGGAAAGCTAGCTCTTCAGTCACAAACATTTCAGTGGGGATACTTCGAGATACTGCTTGGTAAAACTTGGTAACTGATGAGCGGATAATTTATACGCTTTTTGGCATTGTTTTTAGTATGTTTTTAGTATGATCTAGTTAGTTTTTAGTAGATTTTTATTAGTTTTTAGTTAAAATTCACTTTTCTGGACTTTACTATGAGTTTGTGTGTTTTTTTGTGATTTCAGGTATTTTCTGGCTGAAATTGAGGGTCCTGAGCAAAAACCTGATTCAGAGGCTGAAAAGGACTGCAGATGCTGTTGGATTCTGACCTCCCTGCACTTGAAGTGGATTTTCTGGAGCTACAGAAGCCCAATTGGCGCGCTCTCAACGGCGTTGGAAAGTAGACATCCTGGGCTTTCCAACAAT
>NC_029773.3:63737258-63737868 GCF_000817695.3 Arachis duranensis
TATTACTTGGACGACCCAGTACACTTGCTGGTTAGTTGTGCGAAGTTGTGTTTATGCCATGGTATTGAACACCAAGTTTTTGGATTCATCACCAGGGATTATTTGAGTTGTGAAAAGTATTGATCACAATTTCGTGCACTAAGTTTTTGGCGCCGTTGCCGGGGATTGTTGAGTTTGGACAACTGACGGCTCATCTTGTTGCTTAGATTAGGTATTTTTCTTCAGAGTTCTTAAGAATGAATTCTAGAGTTTCATGATGATCTGTTGAAGTCTGGCTGGCTGTGAAGCCATGTCTAATTTTATTGGACCGAGGTTTCGACTTATCATCACAAGAGCTTGTTGATTTTTATCAATCTTGCTGTTGGAGCAATGATCTGCTAAGGCTTGGCTGGCCATTGGCCATGTCTAGTATTTTGGACCGGAGCTTTCTTTGAAAGCTTGGCTGGCTATGAAGCCATGTCTAATTCCTGGACCGGAGTCTTAGACTAGCATTGCAATGATTCCTGGAATTCTCATTAAGAATTTTGATATCTTTATTTTCTTTTCAAACTTAATTTTCGAAAAAAAAGCACAAAAAAAAATTTACAAAATCATAAAAACCAAAAATATT
>NC_029773.3:63738107-63738551 GCF_000817695.3 Arachis duranensis
TCAGTGTCAGCAGTATACAAACTGCTAAGTTTGGTGTCTTGCATGCATTGTTATTTGATTTTAGTTGCATTTTGATTATTCTTTATTATTAAAAATCCAAAAATATTTTTAATTTGTGTCTTTTCAAGTCAATAATACAGAGGATTGAAGATTCAGAACATTCAGCAGAGGAATTGCACAGAAAAAGCTGGGCGTTCAAAACGCCCAGTGAGGAAGGCAAACTGGCGTTTAAACGCCAGCCAGGGTGCCTGGCTGGGCGTTTAACCCCAAAAGGGTAGAGTTTTGGGCGTTAAACGCCAGAATGTGCACCATTCTGGGAATTTAACGCCAGGATGGCACAAGAGGGAAGATTTTGTTTTCAAATCAAATTTTTTTAGTTTTCAAAATCTTTTCAAAATCAAATCTTTTTCAAATCAAATTTTTTCAATCAAATCTTTTTCAAAG
>NC_029773.3:63738718-63739088 GCF_000817695.3 Arachis duranensis
TTTCAAAATCAAATCTTTTTGATTTCTAATTTCAAAATCTTTTTCAAAAATCACTTGATTTCTTTTCCACTCTTGGTTTTCTAAAATCAATTAGTGTTTTTCAAAATGTTTTCAAAATCCTTTACTTAATTTTCGAAAATTACTTCCCCTCTTCTCACATCCTTCTATTTATAGACTAACACTATTCCTTAATGCACAATTCGAACTCTATCTTTCTTGATAAGTTCGAATTTTCTACCTCTCCCTTCCATTTTCCTTTTCCTCTGACACCTCAAGGAATCTCTATACCGTGACATAGAGGATTCCACATTTTCTTGTTCTCTTCTCTTTCATATGAGCAGGAGCAAAGACAAAAGCATTCTTGTTGAGG
>NC_029773.3:63741200-63742027 GCF_000817695.3 Arachis duranensis
ATAGTCCTAGAGACTGGGAAGTGCATGGATGAATCCATCATCCTTGGCAGACCCTTCCTAGCCACAGCAAAGGCTGTGATTGATGTTGACAGAGGAGAGTTGATCATTCAAGTGAATGAAGAATCCTTGGTGTTTAAGGCCCAAGGATATCCCTCTGTCATCATGGAGATGAAGCATGAAGAGCTTCTCTCAAAACAGAGCCAAACAGAGCCCCCACAGTCAAACTCTAAGTTTGGTGTTGGGAGGCCACAACCAACTTCTAAGTTTGGTGTTGAACCCCCACATTCAAACTCTAAGTTTGGTGTTGGGAGGTTCCAACATTGCTCTGAGTATCTGTGAGGCTCCATGAGAGCCCACTGTCAAGCTAATGACATTAAAGAAGCGCTTGTTGGGAGGCGACCCAATCTTAGAGAGCCTTCTGTCAAGCTACTGACAGTAAAGAAGCGCTTGTTGAGAGGCAACCCAATGTTATATTTTATCTATTTTCCTTTGTTATTTTATGTTTTCTGTAGGTTGATGATCATGAGAAGTCACAAAATCAATGGAAAAAGCAAAAACAGAATGAAAAACAGGAAGAAAAACAGCACACCCTGGAGGAAGAACCTGCTGGCGTTTAAACGCCAGTAAGGCTAGCAGATGGGCGTTTAACACCCAGTCTGGCACCATTCTGTGCGTTTAACGCCAGAAATGGGCACCAGACTGGCGTTAAACGCCAATAAAGGGCAAGAAGTTGGCGTTAAACGCCAGAAATGGGCACCAGCTCGGCGTTTAACGCCAGAATTGGCACAAAGAGCAATTTTGCTCACCACTTGGTGCAGGGATGACTA
>NC_029773.3:63742233-63742797 GCF_000817695.3 Arachis duranensis
AACCCCACCTACCCCACCATTCAAATTCAAACCACTTTCCCTCCCAAACCCACCCATACATGACCGAACCATAACCCTCCCTCCACTCCTATATAAACCCTTCTTCACTCCTTCATTTTCACACAACCTAAACACTACTTCTCCCCCCTTTGGCCGAACCACAAGGCCATCTCCATCTCCTCTATTTCTTCTTCTTCTATTCTCTTCTTTCTTCTTTTGCTCGAGGACGAGCAAACCTTTTAAGTTTGGTGTGGTAAAAGCATTGCTTTTTGTTTTTTCATAACCATTTATGGCATCCAAGGCCGGAGAAACCTCTAGAAAGAGGAAAGGGAAGGCAAAACCTTCTACCTCCGAGTCATGCGAGATGGAGAGATTCATCTCAAGGGTGCATCAAGACCACTTCTATGAAGTTGTGGCCTTGAAGAAGGTGATCCCCGAGGTCCCTTTCAAACTCAAAAAGAGTGAATATCTGGAGATCCGACATGAGATCCGAAGGAGAGGTTGGGAAGTTCTTACCAACCCCATTCAACAAGTCGGAATCTTAATGGTTCAAGAGTTCTATGC
>NC_029773.3:63743025-63744324 GCF_000817695.3 Arachis duranensis
GACAAGCCCATCACTAAGAAGAGGATGGAGCAAACAAGAGACCCCTCTCATCATCAAATCCCTGAGATGCCTCAAGGGATGCACTTTCCTCCACAAAAGTATTGGGAGCAACTAAACACCTCCCTAGGATAATTGAGTTCCAACATGGGACAACTAAGGGTGGAGCACCAAGAACATTCCATCCTCCACCATGAAATTAGAGAAGATCAACGAATCATGAGAGAGGAGCAACAAAGACAAGGAAGAGACATTGAGGAGTTCAAGCACTCTATAGGATCTTCAAGAGGAAGAACAAGCCGCCATCACTAAGGTGGACCCGTTCTTTAATTTCCTTGTTCTTTATTTTTCTGTTTTTCGAAAATTATGCTTATGTTTAGCTATGTTTGTGTCTTGTGATCATTAGTGTCTTAGTGTCCATGCCTTAAAGTTATGAATGTCCTATGAATCCATCACCGTTCTTGAATGAAAAATTTTCTTAATTGAAAAAGAGAAGAATTGCATGAATTTTGAATTTTATAACAGATTAATTATTTTGATGTGGTGGCAATACTTTTGTTTTCTGAATGTATGCTTAAACAGTGCATATGTCTTTTGAATTTGTGGTTCATGAATGTTGGCTCTTGAAAGAATGATGAAAAAGGAGACATGTTACTGAGGATCTGAAAAATCATAAAAATGATTCTTGAAGCAAGAAAAAGCAGTGAATACAAAAAAATGGAGAAAAATGAAAAAAAAAAAGAGGGAGAAAAGAAAACGAAAAAAAAGAAAAAAAAAAGAGAAAGGAAAGAAATAAAGTTGTGATCCAAGGCAAAAAGAGTGTGCTTAAGAACCCTGGACACCTCTAATTGGGGACTCTAGCAAAGCTAAGTCACAATCTGAAAAGGTTCACCCAATTATGTGTCTGTGGCATGTATGTATCCGGTGGTAATACTGGAAGACAGAGTGCTTTGGGCCACGGCCAAGACTCAATAAGTAGCTGTGTTCAAGAATCATCATACTTAACTAGGAGAATCAATGACACTATCTGGATTCTAAGTTCCTAAAGAAGCTAATCATTCTAGATTTCAAAGGATAGAGTGAGATGCCAAAATTGTTCAGAGGCAAAAAGCTAAAAGCCCCGCTCATTTAATTAATACTGATCTTCATAGATGTTTTTGGAATTCATTGCATATTCTCTTCTTTTTATCTTATTTGATTTTCAATTGCTTGGGGACAAGCGACAATTTAAGTTTGGTGTTGTGATGAGCGGATAATTTATACGCTTTTTGGCATTGTTTTTAGTATGTTTTTAGTATGTTT
>NC_029773.3:63745088-63750437 GCF_000817695.3 Arachis duranensis
GGGCGTTAGTGACAGACGCAAAAGAATCACTGGATTCTATTCCAACCTGATTGAGAACCAACAGATGAATAGCCGTGCCGTGACAGGGTGCGTTGAACATTTTCGCTGAGAGGATGGGAGGTAGCCACTGACAACGGTGAAACCCTTGCATACAGCTTGCCATGGAAAGGAGTAAGAAGGATTGGATGAAGACACTAGGAAAGCAGAGAGACGGAAGGAACACAGCATCTCCATATGCTTATCTGAAATTCCCACTAATGAATTGCATAAGTATCTCTATCTTTATCTTTATGTTTTATTCATCATTCATAATCATTTGAGTTTGCCTGACTAAGATTTACAAGGTGACCATAGCTTGCTTCACACCAACAATCTCTGTGGGATCGACCCTTACTAACGTAAGGTTTATTACTTGGACGACCCAGTACACTTGCTGGTTAGTTGTGCGAAGTTATGTTTATGCCATGGTGTTAAACACCAAGTTTTTGGATTCATCACCGGGGATTATTTGAGTTGTGAAAAGTATTGATCACAATTTCGTGCACCAGTAACACTTGGTGAGGATATAACACCACTTGTTCCCCCTTCTATCATTTGTCTCTTGCTTTGTTTGTTGTCCACGTCAAAGCATCGCTTCCAATGTTGCCGCATAGCACTTGTTTCCCCACATATTTTATTTGATTGTTACAGTTTTTACATCTTGCATACTTCTCTATACCTTTGACTGGAATGAAATGTTTCCATATTTATGATCGATTCTTATGCCCAGAAAATCCACTAGGTTGAGGAGGTAATGAGGGATTAGCAAGAGGAGCAGCAAGATTTGAATGCTCTTCTCCCTCAGACAATTTTAATATGAGCAACAAACCTAATTGTAAATTAAGTAACTAATAGAAAAGACACATGTGACATCTAGTCTACTTTAATAGAAAATGGCAGTGATAAGAATCGGGATCATAAACAAGACGAGCCTAATCTTGTAGAACAAATCACGTAAACATTACAAGAAGCAAGAAACGATTGTACATCATTATTATTGGTTACACCTAATTTTAGAATTTTGGACAATGCTAGTAGTTTGAGAATTTTTAATAGTGGTAGACATAAATGTTTTCAACTAATCAGAAATCCAGACTCAATGCTAATGATTAACCGAATTATATAACAAGTTAACAAATTTTAACTATCACATGTTCACAACTACAAAGCTCTAAAAAGGAAAATAAATAAATACATAAATAAATAAAATGGCACAAACTATGAAGTAATAAATACATTATTACATGATAACAGAGTTACTTAGACCTAGTTTGTAAAATCACTTATATAGGAATACATATATAATAGACATGTTTAGAACTTACCTTTTCTTTAGCAGTGCTCTTTAGAAAAATGCCTCCGAAAATTGAAAGCCGCATAGACCAGTTTGCAAGTCATCAATGCAAGGGCATTCTAGAGCTCCCTGAGCTTTTGCCTCATCTAGTTTACAACAACATCAACAATAAGCAAATGTAAGAGTACTAGCAGTGAATGAATTAAAGTGTAAATTGGTCACTATTGATGCTGAGACAAAGCAAATGCTTCATTAAGCAAAGGACTCCAAATGTAATAACCATGGATTAAGACAAGCTGATTGGCCAAGGGCATATCAGATTTCAATTTATATAATAGAAGTTATTTCACCAAGTCATTATCAATGATAGATAACATAATTCTAGGTAGCACTAACAAGTTCATTGCATTAACATTAACATTATAGATTAGTTACCAGTAATCAACTCTAACATGCACCAATATCGCTTGTATTATCTCAACTTTTCTCATTCTATCAAATCTACATTCTTATTTCTTCAATGCATCAAACCTTAACTACTTATGAAAAATGGCAATAAATCACGGGTAACTGTAAAAATGGGTAACTGTAAAATTGAAATGTAGTTGTTATATTCCCCTGCAATAAGAATTAAATTAAAATAGAAATGGGTAACTGTAAAAATGGCTTACTAATTGACTATGTAAAAAAGTATTGTCTCCCCTGCTTCCAATCATAGTAAAACATAATGATAAATACAAATAATAAACTCAAGCTAAAAAGTGTAAAGAAGGAAATTAAAAGTAAAGAGAAAAGAGATTACATACTTTGTTAAATGGTAGTAGCAGGGGCTGGTAGCGGCGGTGATAATGGCGGTGGTGGGTTGGTAGCGGCGACATTATCACTATAGTCATAAACAGAGATGACTTATCCGTCACACTTTATTAACGATACTATGTTAGAAGTTGTAGAAGTTGACGATAGTGAATGATGCCAGAATCACAGAACTGCCCTACGGAGAGTTGTTTGATGACGGTGGCGGTGATGCTACCAGTGGTGGCCTAGTGGGTTGGTAGCGGCGGAAGCAGGGGAGAGACGAGAGAGGAATGTCGTTGGCCATTGCTGTGTTAGAAATTGACGATAGTGAGCGACAGATAGTAGTTCGACGATGGCGACTGTGACGGTGGCAGTGGTGGGTTGGTTGTGACGACAACAGGGAGAGACGAGAGAGGATGCTGAAACGACGACTAGGGGTTTTCACTTTTTTCAATTTTTTTAGTTTTAAAGATTGAAGTTATTGTTGGGAATAAACTAGTTTTGATTTGGTTTAAAAATAAACTAAATCATAAAATCTAGTTTTTAGTAAACTGGTTTTTATAAAAACTATAGTTTCAGTTCAGTTTTTATTTGAAAAAATTGGTTTATTTAAAATAGTTTCAGTTTAGTTCAGTGAAACTAGTTTTTTTGCACACCCCTACCCGGAGCTAATAGGCACATTGGGATTGAGGATTCCCTCTCTTAATGTGGTAATGATGTGTTTGATGATGATAATTATTATGATTGAAAATTGTGTCGAGTACTATATCCCAAGAGTGTGCCGGATACTATATCCCAATAGTGTGCTAAGTACTATATCCCCGAGAGATGGTAATTATGATTATGATGGTGTTTGATTGAGAAATGATTATATTAAGTTGAGATTTTGCTTTTGATCTTGGTAGTGTATGATCTATTTCCCATTTTGGTTGCATCATACTCTCTCTCTATTTATGAAGTGTGGCAGACACTATATTCCAAGAGTGTAGCGGACACTATATCCCAAGAGTGTGACAGTTACTATATCTAGGGATGGCAACGGATACTCATGAGAGCGGGACATGATCGCTACCCCTGCCTCCATTATCCGTCCCTATACCTGCCCCATCCCCGCGATGGGTAACGGAGACCCCATATTCGTCGGAAACTTAAGTCTCCGCGGATTTTGTAAAAAATAATAAAAATTGAAAACAAGAAAAAAATTAAAAAAATAAAGATAATCCTCAATTATCATTACATACATATATAATTTTCATAGTCTTTAAAAACTTAAATAGCAATAACCAACAAATATAAACTTCCAAACATATCCATAAACAACCAAACATATCCATAAACAATAAACAATAAACAAAGTCTTTTATTATTAGTTGTCGTATTAGTTGGAGGTTCTTGAGGTTGAGATTGAGGAGCCTCTTGAGTAGTTTGAACATTAGTGGCCATAGGTTCTTCTGATGAAGTACTTTTCTCAAGAGTATTACTCAATGCATAAGAGGAAGACATTCTATAAAATCACAAAACAATAAACTATAAACACATACACACAATAATCCACAATAAATCACATAAATCAAATTATAGAGAATAATACAGAGAACAAATCACAGAACATAAACTATAATCACATACACACAATAATCCATAATAAATCATATAAATCAAATTACATAGAATAATACATAGAACAATTCACAAAAAATCACAAAAATTAAATCATATACATCACAAAAGACACATAAATTACAAAAATCACAAATAAATATAAATTAACACTGCTACTGTACGTAACAAATAATCAAAATAACAAATTATAACATAAAGACATAAATTTCAGAATCAGCTTCAAAATCAAAATAAATAATGAAAATTTTAGAATCATAGAAACCAGAATCAGCAATTCAGCATCAAAAATATAAATTATACTTAACCTAACTCACAGAAATTATAACAAATGCTTCAAAATCAAAGCAAATAATGAAGATTTCAGAGTTTTGTGACTTACCCGACGGAGAAGAGGCGACGATCGGCAAAGAGGAGACGACTGGAGAAGAGCGACGACCGGTGAAGATGCGATGATCGGCAAAGATGCGACAATGAGAAGACACGACGACGGCAAAGATGACGGGCTCCCTGTTGCTGTGTGCGTGACGGTGACCTCAATAGTGCGTGACAAGTGGTGGTGAGGGACTGAGGGGGTGAAAAGTAGCGGTGAGGGACTGGGAGGTGAGAGGTGGCAGTCGACAGTGGTAATGGTAAGACCGTGAGTGGTTCAGCATTTGTGAGAGGAGAGGATGAGGGTTTGAGGGTGAAGAGTTCAGACTTGAGACTTTGAGGGAATTGTGAGAGTGATGGCTAGCGGTTACACTCAGCCTCATATATGGCATATATAATAAGGGGAATTCTAGTTTTTTTACATATACGGGGGTTAAACGGGTTTCCACGGGGCGGGAACTTCAATCCCCATCCCTGCCTCGTTTATTATATGGGGTCTCGTGCCCCGTCCCCACGAGTAAAAAATTGTCCTCGTATCCGCCCCTCGGCGGGTAAATCTCAGCAGGTACCCACTCTGCCGGGGATTTTTGCCTTCTTTAACTATATTCCAAGAGTATGGGAGCACTATATATTGGGCAGTGTGGCGGCACTATATGCCAAGAGTGTGGTGGACACTATATCCCAAGAGTGTGGTGAGCACTATATCCTAGTAGTGTGTGAGCACTATGTCCTAAAAAGATATCAAGCACTATATCCCAAGAGTGTAGCAGGCACTATATCCCAAAAGTGTGGTAGAAACTTTATTCCAAGAGTGTGAAAGTGTAACAGAGAGATGGTGCGCGAAATTGTGAACAATACTTTTCACAACTCTCATAATCCCCGGTCATGAACCCCAAAGACTTGGTGTTCAATACCATGGCATTACACAACTTCGCACAACTAACCAGCAAGTGCACTGGGTCGTCCAAGTAATAAACCTTACGCGAGTAAGGGTCGATCCCACGGAGATTGTTAGTATGAAGCAAGCTATGGTCATCTTGTAAATCTTAGTCAGGCAAACTCAAATGGATATGTTGATGAACGAAAATAAACAATAAGATAAAGATAGAGGTACTTATGTAATTCATTGGTAGGAACTTCAGATAAGCGCATGAAGATGCCTTCCCTTCCGTCTCTCTGCTTTCCTATTGTCTTCATCCAATCCTTCTTACTCCTTTCCATGGCAAGCT
>NC_029773.3:63752409-63753668 GCF_000817695.3 Arachis duranensis
CAATATTTGATTCGCTTGACTAAATCACCCACTAAACTAAAATTGCTCAATCCTTCAATCCCTGTGGGATCGACCTCACTCATGTGAGTTATTATTACTTGATGCGACCCGATACACTTGCCGGTGAGTTTTGTGTTGGATCGTTTTCCACACATCAAGTTTTTGGCGCCATTGCCGGGGATTGAAATACAGTTTTTGGCGCCGTTGCCGGGGATTGAAATAGATTGACAATGATTAAGTGAAGTGGAGGTCTAGATTAAGCATTTTCTTTTCTTTTTCTGTTATTTTAACTCTCACTAACACACTAACTGCTTGAATTTTTGCTTAAACTAACCAAAACCTCATTCTAGCAATAGATTGAAGTTTCATTAGCTTTCTGGGTTTGTGTGTTTATTGCTGTGTGTGTGTATGTCAGGTACAAGGAGATCTTCTCCTATCATCTCTGAAATTGATCCAAGGACTCTTCGGAGAATAAGAAGAGCTGAAAGAGGGAAGTTTATTGTTGGGGAAGAAGAAGAATCTGAGGAAGAATTCCAAGATATGGAAGGAGATACTAGTCAACCAGGAGATGGAGCCAACAATAATTAACAACAGAGAAGGGTCTTGGCTTCATACACGTTTGCAAATGCTAAGCATTGTGGGAGTAGCATTCTTCCTCCCAATGTCAATGCAAACAACTTTGAACTCAAGCCACAACTCATCACTCTGGTGCAAAACAATTGTTCTTTTGGAGGAGGGCCTTTGGAGGATCCAAACCAACATTTGTCCACCTTCTTGAGAATCTGTGACACAGTGAAGACAAATGGTGTACCTCCTGATAGCTACAAGTTGCTACTCTTCCCATTCTCTCTCAGGGATAAAGCAACTCAATGGCTAGAGACCTTTCCAAAAGAAAGCATCAACACTTGGGATGACTTAGTGAGCAAGTTTCTTGTCAAATTTTATCCCCCTCAAAGAGTCCTAAGGTTGAAGACAGAAGTTCAAACATTCACTCAATTGGAGACCGAGAACTTATATGAAGCATGGGAGAGATATAAGGCTCTATTGAGGAAGTGTCCACCAGAGATGTTCACTGAGTGGGATAAGTTGCAAAACTTCTATGAGGGACTCACTCTTAAAGCTCAAGAAGCTCTTGATCACTCTGCCGGAGGCTCTTTACAACTCATGAAGACCACAGAGGACGCTCAAAACCTAATTGAGATGGTGGCCAACAACCAATATTTCTTTGCTCATCAAAGACAACGCCAACCATCACAGAG
>NC_029773.3:63754703-63758572 GCF_000817695.3 Arachis duranensis
AAACCATCAACAAGGACATAACAACCAAGAGTGCTTCAGAAAAGCTCACAGAGGAAGATAACAAGCCACAGAATTCAAAGAAAGACAAGCAAATCATGGAGGAACCAATTCCAGAACAGCATCAAGTGGCACCACTACCTTATCCACAAAGATTCCACAAGGAAACAAAGGACCAGCACTTCCACAAATTTCTTGAGACTTTCAAGAAGTTGGAAATCAACATACCTTTGGCAGAGGCTTTGGAGCAAATGCCCCTGTATGCTAAGTTTCTAAAGGAGCTCATCAACAAGAAAAGAAGATGGGATGAGCAAGAAACCATAACGATCACTGAGGAATGCAGGGCCTTGATTCAAAAGGGGCTTCCCCCCAAACTTGAGGACCCAGGGAGCTTCCTGTTGCCATGCACCATTGGAGAATTAACCATTACTAAAGCAATGTGCGATCTGGGAGCAAGTATTAATTTAATACCATCCTCCCTGGTGAAAAAGTTGCACATAGAGGAAGTCAAACCAGTGCAAATGTCCCTGGAGCTGGTAGATAAGTCAATAGTGCACTCTAGGGGTATAGTTGAAAACCTCTTGGTTAAGGTGGACAACCTCATATATCCTGCTGACTTTGTGATTCTAGAATCAGATGAGGATGATGGAGACTCTGTTATACTAGGAAGGCCATTTTTGGCAACTGCAAGAGCCATCATAGACATAGAAAAAGGGGAGTTAATTCTCAGAATGCATGATCAGAAAGTCATTCTGAAGGTCCTACCAGAGGAACAGTTTAGTGAAAAGAAGAAAGACTGTGTGGACATTGATAAGGGAGGATCACAGCTGAAGGAAGAAATTGACAAGGAAAATCACAGCAACACCCTAAAGCCAAGGATTATGCAAATCAATGAAGAAGCCCAAGAAGATATTGAAATACTAGCTACTGAGAAGAGATATCCTCAAAAGAAGCCCATGGCCAGAAAAGAAAGGTCAACAAAAGGAAAGATGAAACACAGGAACAAAACAAAAAGGGGTTGGAAGAACAGAAAAATCCCAACAGAAGGATTTGCCAAGGGTGACAAGGTACAACTTGTGTATCAACAATTGGGAACAAAGGATTACTACACTGTTAATCAAATACTTTCTCTTGAGCATGTGGAAATTGAACATCAAGACACTCAGAGAAAGCTGACAGTAAGGGGTGACAAGTTGAGACACCACCAACATCAACCACCTTAAAGGGAGTTCAATGTCAAGCTAATGACAATAAAAGAGCGCTTCATGGGAGGCAACCCATGATTTAAAATTTCTGCTTTCTCTTTAATAAGCTATGATTTCCTGAGTATGATTCTGAACCTCCATATTTGATAAATGCACACTTTATAGCATAGGTCAGAATTCTAAGTTTGGTGTCCCTTATGGTACACTAAATTTCAACTTTCCAAAAAAGAAAGGGAGCCATTTTTAGAACATATGCAGAATTCATTTGAATAAAGCATATAACCAAACACTAAGTTTGGTGTCTGCAAGTGCAACAAAATTCATAAAATCATTTACCACTTATGGAATCAAAAGCATACAAACAGGATCATGCATCATAATTATTTTTTTTTAAAAAAAGAAAATGTCAATTGTGAAGAATGGCTGATAGTTGTTCGGCCATCCCCTTCATAAAAGAAAAGTTTGGTGTTCACCAACTTTCAACATCTTTAATTAAGGGACACAATTGACCATAAAAATATTTTTATAATACACAAAACAAAACAATTCTTTCTCTTTAATACAAATTAATTGCCAACAACCTTATTAATGATCTAAAGCTAGCTATCTTGATTCTTGCAGGAGAAGAAGATTAAGACAAAACCAAGCTAGCTATCTTGATTCTTGCAGGAGAAGAAGATTAAGACAAAACCCAAGGAAGGGCCACGGCTAGGAGGAGTCATGTGAGGAAGGTCACATGTGCCTAGGAGAACGCATTCATTGGGAGCAGAATTTGCATGCATGCAACATTGGACACCGAAGTGCATGCAACCAATAGGAGGAGGATCCTCGTCAAGCCTCAACCATGCATGCAAGCCGTCCATCCCATGCATTCTTTGAATGAGCAAACCAATCTCAGCCCTTCATGAACACTCACGGTCCTCTCCTCATTCATTCATTGTGGTTTTGTTGAAAGGTTTGGAAACATGACCTATAAATAGCCGTTGCACCAACACGGCATACACTCCCCTTTATTCAAGCCATTTTCACATTAAAACCATATTCTCTTCCACTTTCAAAACCAACTTAATTTCCTTTCCTCACATATCTAAACAGAACCAAAGTTCACCCCAAATACAACACATATCTCTTCTTCTACTCTCATTTCTTCCTTCTTTTCACTTTAATTCTAATGGCATCCTCAAGCTCACAAAGAAGGCCGGGAAAAGAGCCTATGATAACCGAACCCCCAACCTTTGATGCAACCAAATTTAGATCCCAATTCCACGAAGGGAGATATCATAGGTTCATGGTGGCAAAGAGTATCATTTATGAGAAAGGCTTTGATTTGAGGGAAGGAGACTACCCGATCATGAAGCAAATTACTAGAGAAAGAAGGTGGGAACTCTTGTGTGCTCCTCTGACTGACATCAGTGCAGTAATGATCAAGGAGTTCTATGCAAATGCTGCCAAAGAAAACAAAAATAGTGCTCCTTACACAAGCTATGTCAGAGGGGTTGAAGTGAGTTTTAGCCCTGCTGCTATCACAAGAGCTCTCAAGTTGAGAACCATCACATATCTAGAGCTTAGCTATGAGGCTAGATTGCAACGGCAAAATAATCCTGATGAGATCTTGCAAGGGATATGCATGGAAAATACAGATTGGGAGAGAGATTCAAAGGGGATTCCAAGTCACATAAGAAGGGTAAATCTCACCCCAGTGGCTAAAGGATGGTTTGAAATAGTGAGGAGATCTATTCTTCCTACTGGAAATGCCTCTTGGGTCACAATCAAAAGAGCTCTCTTGACACACTGCATATTACATGGGGGTGAGATCAATGTTGCACAACTCATAGCTGACAGCATTCAAGATATGGCAGATAGCACAAGCAAGTCAAAAGGCCTTGGACACCCAAGCACCATCCTAAGGCTATGTAATAGAGCTCATGTCGTTTTTGAAGATGAGGACACAACAAAAGTGAAGGTAGGAAAATGGATTACCAAGAAGAGCATGGAGGGAATTAATGAAGAAGAAGATCAAGAGGGGGTAGTGGCTCCTAGACAAAGAAGAGCACAAAGAGAGGAAGGACGAAATCAAGCTTATGAAGTCATTGATATGAGCCAATTGCAAAGATCAATTGATGAATTATCTCAGCAGCTCATGCAGGCTCAACAAGGTCAAAACCAACTTATGCAGGCCGAACAAGGCCAAAGTCAAGAAGGCCAAGAGAGATATCTAGAGCCCCATCCTGAATTCATGGAGCAATTCTTGAAAGAAAAAGAAGCACGAGAAGCTTGGCAGCATCAAATGGAGGAGAAGCAAGAGAGATGGCAACAACAAATGATGACTCAGCAGCAAGAATTTCAAGCACAGATCCTTGAAGGGCAAAAAGAGCAATACAAAGAATTCAAGGAATCATATGACAAGCTGTATTTCAGTCAAGCTAAAGCATCGGAGTATAGTCACAACCTTTATCAATGGAAGAATGTTCATCATACTTTGGGAGAAGTTAGACATGTACAAAGAATGGAGTATGATGAAAACATGCAAGCAAGGTTGGAGTACTTGACCCACAATTTGCCAACACTCAATCCTGAGATCAAGCCATTTGAGCAATGCCCTGAATTTTTAGCCAAGCAACAAGCAAAATCTCGTCAATACACTGAGTCAACCTTTAACACATTGGA
>NC_029773.3:63758730-63759750 GCF_000817695.3 Arachis duranensis
AGAAAGAAGAAGAAGGGAGAATCAAGCAGCAGCCATGACCATTAGAAGGTGGCAAAGTTCTTTCATTCCCCCTCTTTCAATTTTCTAATAAGGAGATGCATGTCTGAAACATGATATGCCTCCATCATTCATTTTCCTTTGCTTTATGCATTTTCTGTTCTTTGCTGTTCATTTTAGTTAAGTTAATAAATAGCTAGAAAAATGTCAAGTTTGCATAATGCTTGTATCCATCACTTAGCTTTAAATCTTGCTTTGTTTCCCAAACGCTTAAATAAAAGAGTTTGGTTTGAATTAAAGAGTAAAATATCCAATGTTGCATGAGTATGAATGGAAGTTGGTGGTGGCACATGTGTTTGATTAAATGCATAACTCATGAAATAAGTGTTGCATAATATCATTCTCATTCAATTGTAAGTTAGCTTGCTATTACAAAGACTCTTATTAATAAAACACCCTTGGTAACAAAAACAGAAAGAAAAGGAAGAAAGAAAAAGCCAAAATGGCAAGAAAAACAAAGAATAAAGGTTGGACACCAATGGTTTGGACCCTAGGACAAATGCCTGTGGTGTTCTTGTACTGAGATCTGCTTGGATGAGTAAATTCTAAGGGGTATTTTGAAACCCGGTCACTTAGATCAACTGATTTGGGATGGCCAATTGAAAATCCACAATAAAGAGCAACTCAGATACAAAGCACTTAGTGATCCAAAGAGATGCTGGGCATCAATGATCCTAGGAAGAATTAGTGAGCTAAGTGTCTGTGGTGGAAAGATGTTGAGCAAAATAAAAGAAAATGAAGCCAAAGGCTAAGCTGCAACATTTAACACCAAACCTCTTAAAGAATAAAAAGCTTGTTAAAGCATTATAAGCCAAGGGGAGTGAGTAAAAGGAGAGTCTTATAACAGCAAGTTAGCAAACCTTTGATGCAAGATATGTATTATGCAGCAGCAACAATAAATGAGTATCATTGTCTGCATAAATGCCCCATAAATTGAAGTTCTGCTATCTGCATAATAAGGAT
>NC_029773.3:63762565-63763288 GCF_000817695.3 Arachis duranensis
TTCTAGTATTACCACCGGATACATACATGCCACAGACACATAATTGGGTGAACCTTTTCAGATTGTGACTCAGCTTTGCTAAAGTCCCCAACTAGAGGTGTCCAGGGTTCTTAAGCACACTCTTATTGCCTTGGATCACAACTTTATTTCCTTCTTTTCTTTCTTTTCTCTTTCTTTTTCTCTCTTTTTTTTTCGTTTTCTTTCTCTCTCTTTTTTTTTTCGTTTTCTCTCTTTTTTTTTCATTGCTTTTTCTTGCTTCAAGAATCATTTTAATGATTTTTCAGATCCTCAGTAACATGTCTCCTTTTTCATCATTCTTTCAAGAGCCAACATTCATGAACCACAAATTCAAGATACATATGCACTGTTTAAGCATACATTCAGAAAAACAAAAAAAAAATATTGCCACCACATCAAAGTAATTAAACTGTTATAAAATTTAAAATTCATGCAATTCTTTCCTTTTCAATTAAAGCACGTTTTTATTCAAGAAAGGTGATGGATTCATAGGACATTCATAACTTTAAGGCATAGACACTGAGACACTAATGATCACAAGACACAGACATAGATAAACATAAGCACTAAAATTCGAAAAACAGAAGAATAAAGAACAAGGAAATCAAGGAACGGGTCCACCTTAGTGATGGCGGCTCTTCCTTCCTCTTGAAGATCCTATGGAGTGCTTGAGCTCCTCAATGTCTCTTCCTTGTCTTTGCTGCA
>NC_029773.3:63767353-63767927 GCF_000817695.3 Arachis duranensis
AAAAAAAATTGCATTGAAAAACAGAATCTTTCCCCTTGTGCGATCCTGGCGTTAAACGCCCAGGATGGTGCACATTCTGGCGTTTAACGCCCAAAATGCTACCCTTTTGGGCGTTAAACGCCCAACCAGGTACCCTGGCTGGCGTTTAAACGCCAGTCTGTCCTTCTTCACTGGGCGTTTTGAACGCCCAGCTTTTTCTGTGTAATTCCTCTGCTGTATGTTCTGAATCTTCAATTCTCCGTATAATTGACTTGAGAAGACACAAATTAAAATATTTTTGGATTTTTAATAATGAGGAAAAGTCAAAATGCAACAAGAATCAAATAACAATGCATGCAAGACACCAAACTTAGCAGTTTGTATACTACTGACACTTACAAAATGAAAATGCATATGAGACACACAAAACACTCAAGTCAATTGAATTCAAAGATCAGAGCACGAAAATTATCAAGAATTACTTGAAGATCCTTAAGACACATGAATGAATGCATGCAGTTGACACCAAACTTAAGATGAGACTAGTGTCTCAACAAGAAACATAGAATATTTTTTTGTTTTTATGATTTTCTTA
>NC_029773.3:63767945-63768511 GCF_000817695.3 Arachis duranensis
ATTTTTGGATTTTATGATTTTGTAATTTTTTTGTGCTTTTTCGAAAATTAAGTGCAAAAGAAAATAAAGATATCAAAATTCTTAATGAGAATTCCAGGAATCAGTGCAATGCTAGTCTAAGACTCCGGTCCAGGAATTAGACATGGCTTCACAGCCAGCCAAGCTTTCAAAGAAAGCTTCGGTCCAAAACACTAGACATGGCCAAAGACCAGCCAAGCCTTAGCAGATCACTGCTCCAAAAGCAAGATTGATAATGATCAACACGCTCTTGTGATGATAAGTTGAAACCTCGGTCCAATGAGATTAGACATGGCTTCACAGCCAGCCAGATTTCAACAGATCATCATGAAACTCTAGAATTCATTCTCAAGAACTCTGAAGAAAAAAAATACCTAATCTAAGCAACAAAGTGAACCGTCAGTTGTCCAAACTCAACAATCCCCGGCAACGGCGCCAAAAACTTGGTGCACAAAATTGTGATCAATACTTTTTCACAACTCAAATAATCCCTAGTAATGGCCCCAAAAACTTGGTGCTCAATACCATGGCATAAACACAACTTCGCA
>NC_029773.3:63769010-63776413 GCF_000817695.3 Arachis duranensis
AAGGTCTAGGCATGGCCGAATGGCCAGCCTCCCAATGATCTAAGAACTAGATGTCCAAAGATGATTGATCAAAAGATTCAAAGATCTAAAGATGAAAATACAATAGTAAAAGGTCTTATTTATAAAGAACTAGTAGCCTAGGGTTTACAGAGATGAGTAAATGACATAAAAATCCACTCCCGGGCCCACTTGGTGTGTGCTTGGGCTGAGCAATGAAGCATTTTCATGCAGAGACTTCTCTTGGAGTTAAACGCCAGCTTTTATGCCAGTTTGGGCGTTTAACTCCCGTTTGGGTGCCAGTTCCAGCGTTTAACGCTGGGATTTCTGAGTGTGACTTTGAACGCCGGTTTGGGCCATCAAATCTTGGGCAAAGTATGGACTATCATATATTGCTGGAAAGCCCAGGATGTCTACCTTCCAACGCCGTTGAGAGCGCGCCAATTGGGCTTCTGTAGCTCCAGAAAATTCACTTCGAGTGCAGGGAGGTCAGAATCCAACAGCATCTGCAGTCCTTTTTAGTCTCTGAATCAGATTTTTGCTCAGGTCCCTCAATTTCAGCCAGAAAATACCTGAAATCACAGAAAAACACACAAACTCATAGTAAAGTCCAGAAAAGTGAATTTTAACTAAAAACTAATAAAAATATACTAAAAACTAACTAGATCATACTAAAAACACACTAAAAACAATGCCAAAAAGCATACAAATTATCCACTCATCAAGAGACGATATTCATGTTAGCTACCGAATGTGTTAGTTTCTAGCAAGATAACCGACGCGTGAGCTCATGGGCAGTAGGATAGGCATGCTTCATACTGCATTTGTTTGCAATTATTTGGGTGTGCATAATTAATTTGGTTTGCCTAATTGATAATCCGTGTAACTGCTAATTGTACTATTTGTCATAATTATTTTCTATGTGTGATTGTTTCTTTGTCTGTTTGATTGTTCATGATTGTGACTCATTGGTTTAGAGTGAGATGGCTTGTAAGTGAATATATATGGGGTCAGAGACAGAGATTTGATATTATTTTGGGCCGAAGGCCGAGATTCGACATTGTTGCGGGTTTTGGGTCAGAGACCATGACTGGTTGGCCGGAGGCCGTAATTTGGTAAGTTGATAAAGGTTGATATGCACATTGACTTGTGATGGTTTGTTTGTTGATTGATTTTGCTTGGGCTGGAGGCCGTGATTGATTATATGATGGGCCAAAGGCCATAATTGATTTATGTTTAAGGTTTAGTAAAGTATGAAAAATTAAACTAGTTCAGCATAGACTTAATATACCTATGCTTGGAACAGGTTGGTCATTCATGCATTTTAAATATCTTTTAAGATTTTATAATGAAAATATGAATTTCAGTTTTGAATAAATAACTATTGGTTTCTGAAAAAATTCATAAGACGAGCGATAATCAATGCGGTTAAAATCCATTCTTTTCCTTATGCATATCTTCTTATGACAATTCTGCAACTCCTCTGATGGGACCATATGGTTAAGTTCTCACCCTTTACAGACTTCTCTTTTCAAGATGGATGAGGTAGCTCATGAAGTTTCCTTCTGTGCATCTGGTTGTATATATAGTTATAGTTTTTCTCTTGCTTCTGTTATTGTTATTTACATCTTTGTAAAGAGGGATAGGAGTTGTGATTCTTGTGAGATAACTTTGAATACATACATATATATATATATATATATGCTTGTATAATTAATATGATTTTAGATATAATAGTGTTATGATGATTTGTATGTATGTGCGAGAAAAAGAAAAAGTATTTTCGGATTTCAAATAAAAGTTTATACGGTTTCTAGTAAAGGCTCCTATCTCTCAATAAGAATTACTTTGTTGATAGTATAGTCCCAAACCAACAATTGACCCTAATCAAAGTTGAAATAAAGATTGTCACAAAACAAATCAAATAATCGGGAGTTTTAAATCTCTAGTCGTTCTCCCACAGAATTGTAGTGAGGTGTCTATATCATTGGCTATAAGAAATCGGGGGTGAGTTAGAAATTGACACAAAATTAAATAACAAGATAGTAAATGACAATTAGCTAATAAATGAAAGGAGATTCAAATGCTAAAAAAGATCTTGACAAGGGTTGAGAGTCAAGGTTTTCTATCCTAGTCATTGACCACAAACATGACAATTATGAAGAGTTAATCCCATTTAGTCAACCCTAACATCGAAGGTAAGTCAAATAGGCATAATTGATCTTAATTCACAAATCCTAGCTAACTCACAAATTAGCTTAGTGAAAGACTAGCGTTAGTGGAAACAAAATCAACTAACAACCCTAAATCACCAATCAATATTGGACATCAATGACTTAAGGTCACCTAAATCTTCAATTCCAAGGCAAGAGTGTGAAAAACTATTCAATAACTAAAATAGGCATTTTATCAAACACTTGGAATGCATAAAAAAAGTATGGTAAATTGCATGAATAAAAAAATCTATAACTACCAATTGCAAGAAAACAATAATAAAAACTCAATTAAGCAATAATAAACATGAAAACATCAAATTGCATTAAAGAAAATTGGAAATTAAACAAGAGAGTCATAAACCAAAATTGACAAAATAAAGGAACTAACAATTAAAACTAAACAAATTAAGATGCTACAATAAGAAAATGCCAAGAAAACTAAACTAAAATAAGATTAAAACCTAAATCTAAGGAGAAATTAAACTAAGAAACCCTAAATTTTAGAGAGAAGTTGGAACTTTTCTTCTCTAAAATTGTCCTAAAACATAGTAAAAACCTATACTATGATTACTTGGTTCCCCCTTCAATCCTTGGATCAATAGCATCAGAAATGAGTTGGATTGGACCCAAAAAAACCCTGAAATTGCGACCCATGTATTCACTTAAGTGAAATCACATGCTGACAGTCATGCGTACACGCAAATTTGTGAATTTCCAAAATGATGCGTATGCATGAGGCATGCATCTGCACAACTTGGGATTCATGTGGACGTATAAGGCATGCGTACGCACAACCATGAGGTGCTCCAAACATCATTTTTTCATGAATTCTCCACTTTTGCATGCTTTTTCTTCACTTTTTCAAGTCATCCTTGCCTTCTAAGCCTGAAATTACTTCAACAAATATATCCAGGTATAGAATGGAATTAAAGTTAATTAAATTTAGCAATTTAAGGGCCTAAAAAGCATGTTTTTATTCTTAAGCACAATTTAGGAGCAATTTACAAAATCATGCTATTTCAGTGATAAGTTGATAAAATCTATTCAATTCAATCCAAAATAAACCATAAAATTGTCGTTTATCAAACTCCTCACACTTAAACAATAGCATGTCCTTCTACTAAATATCAAGAAAGATAAGAAAGGGGTATCAACATTTATTCAATGCAAACTATCTATATGCAATCTATCTAATTGCATGCAACTACTCTACCTAATACTATCTAATTATCTATATGTATCTACTTAGTCAAAATAAATCAGTTTCCAAGAAACTATGTAAACAATCAAGGTCTAAAGAAAATAGCAATCGAGTCAAATCCACAATTGAATTGAGTCCTAGAAAAGAATTTACAAACTTGCAAGATAAGAAATAATCATAGATGAAAACAAAGAGTTGAGTAATCAAACCCCTCACCAGATGTATATACGCTCTAATCGCTCAAGTGTATAGGGTTGATTTACTCAATTCTCCTATAGTCATGCTTTCTAAGATTTATTCTTTATCTAACAATCAACAATTATTTAACGTATGCATACAATTATCATGAGGGCTTTCCAAAGGTTGTAACGAGGCTAGGGCAAATGTAACGATGCATATGGCTAAGTGAGCTAGAATTTGAATCTTTGATTAAGCTAAACTCTCACCTAACATATAACAACCTATGCAATTCTAATACAAAACCTAGCTACCCATTATTTCACTTTTCATATACTCATGCATTCTTTCCAATTCACATCCCATATGCATTGTTATTATCACTTTTCTTTAGGGCATTTGTCCCCTTTTATTGCTTTTTTTTTCTTTTTCTCCTCTTTTTATTTTTTTTCAAAGTGAAATATGTACACAAGTGTCAATGCATATGGATTACACAATTAATACATGAGCATGTACCCCATTTCTAAGATTTTCAATAAAAATACAAAACACGCTTTTATCAACCAATGTTCCTAAATTTTTCCACACTTAGATATTACACACTCTCACCAGTCTAAGCTAATCAAAGATCCAAATAAAGAATATTTATTATTTTTTACTTAAGGCTAGTAATGTGCTAAATTTAAGACAAAAGGGGGATTAATAAGGCTCAAAGTTAGCTAACAAAGGTAGATGAAATTGTAAAGCTATATGGGTAAGTGAGCTACAATGACATAATAGCCTCAATCACATAAATGCATGTATACACTAAATAATGGACATAAAGAATAAAACAAATCAAAGATTGTTATCATGGAAAGAGAATAATACACAAGAGTAAAGATAGTAGTTAATATGATGTAACCACACGTTAAGGCTCAAAACTCACAGGATTGTATTCTAGCTCAAAAACCATATTCCACAATGTATAATTCAAGCAAGTTTAAATGAAATATATATATAATGTGATTGGATGAAAAATAAAAAATCCGAAGTTCATTTCCTAATTTCAATCAAACTAAATCATCATGTATATAGGAAACTAAACTAGGTGTAATTATCACTTTGTCCGATCACAATCAACAACTAAAAACTAAAAGCATATATACAAGCCAAAATAAAAGTGAATCAAGCTATAAAGATACTAGTTATGTACAAAGCAAACTAATAAAAGTGCCATAAACTAAAAAAAATACTTAAAATAACAAAATAAAGCTAAAAGTGTTTGGAATAGAACATTTTACCCAAAAAGATTCTCGCCAATCGGTCGGACGACCTCTCCACACTTAAGATTTGCACCATCCTTGGTGCTTATGCAATCATGCGGATTAAAAGGAGTCATTATCGTCGTTATCGTCGCTACCGTCAGCTGGTGCGTCCAACTCCTCCTCCTCACTATGCTCTGAGGGGGTGTCCAACTCCTTTATCGCCTTGTCCTAAGTCAGAAAATGGCGCTTAATGCTATCATCCAAGCGACGCTCTAAACGAGCTATATCCTCAGTAAGCCAGTGGACCAGACGGTAGAGCGGCTGTGATGATGATGATGATGATGATGGTAGCTAAGCTGGTTGCGTTGATGGTCCTGCTGCTGCTGAAGAAGTGGCTGCCTCTGTGGTAGTGGTCCTCCTGCATCCTTGGCGTCTGTTGGATGACTAAGGCTTGAACCAATTGTTATGTGGAATGATCCTCTTACTACCGGCAATCGGCCTCTCATCTGCATCCTCCCAAACTACCTCAACTCTTAGATCCAACTGTGTAATCAGGCACGGGAATGCCAGGTTGCTAATGTGATGCGTCTGACCCTTATATTTTTTGATGAGCCTGGGAAGGTATAACTACTTTCCTTCCAAGACACACCAGATAAGCACAGCCATGTCCAAAGTGATCTCCGTCTCATGAATACTAGGCATCACATAATTTGTCAAGATCTGATGCCAGAGCCTAGCCTCAATGGTAAGATATCTGAGCGTTATGCCTTTCGGACTCGGCTTTGATGGCCATAGATCCAAGGACTGTCAGGGTGATGGCGATTACGCACAACACTATATCCCAATCAAAATTCATTATCTGTATATCCTCCTCCGCCTTTTGGAAATCATCTTTCTCAGTAACCTTAGACGAGAACTGGAGGACCTCTTCAATGGCCTCTTCAATAACTAAAATCTGCTTGCCTCGGAGAAAAACTGCGTCAAGGGTCACTCTATAATAGTTGCAGTAAAACTCGCAGGCCCGTGACGTGTTCACTCTTACTAGGTCCCAATCCAAGAAAACCCATCCCCGCTGAGTGATCTGATGCTCAGTAAACTTTTGGAGCTTAGGGAGAATCTGAAGCTTTTTCTCAACATAGAGGCTCCTCTTCAAAAAATCCTGGAACTTCAACTCTGAGTAAAGGTTCGCAAACTTAGACAGATCAATAGAGGGTGTGTTTTGATTAGCTTTGTCCCTCTTACTAATCTGCCTCTCTGGTGGTGGCTCTTTTGCTATTTCAGTGATCTGTGAAATTCGCTTCCTTTTACTCGGGCCAGTAGCCTTAGCTTTATCCTTTGCTTTCATGTCAGTCATCCTGAAAAGGATCAAAGGAAATGGGGATATGAAATGCGATCTAAGGCATACAAAGTAGAAATATAAGCAAGCAAGCATAATAAAAACTGAGGCACAACTATAAGTGAAGAGAAATGAGAAAACAGAATTGATTGGAAATGGACGTGAAATTACAATGCAAACTCAAGTAGAAGTTCCAATTAATCAAAGTCAATTAAAGTTTGTTAGCTTTCATGTTTAACAAAAGAAAGCAAGGACACATTGTTGCTATGCACTTAGAGAAAGAAAAGAATTAGTTGAAAAAGAAAAATATTAATTGAAAAAGAAAAGTGAAATATTATGTACATAGCAAACATGATCCTTGACATTGAGAAGTTTTCAAAAATATAAAACAGACAAGCTCACATTCAACTTCATAAGTAAAGCAATATGCTAGGAATGACGAATTCAAGTTATGTGTAGTGCACATATTCAATCAAATAAAGTTCACAAGTCATTGATGAGCGGATAATTTATACGCTTTTTGGCATTGTTTTTAGTATGTTTTTAGTATAATCTAGTTAGTTTTTAGTATATTTTTATTAGTTTTTAGCAAAAATTCACTTTTCTGGACTTTACTATGAGTTTGTGTATTTTTCTGTGATTTCAGGTATTTTCTGGCTGAAATTGAGGGTCCTGAGCAAAAATCTGATTCCGAGACCAAAAAGGACTGCAGATGCTGTTGGATTCTGACCTCCCTGCACTCGAAGTGGATTTTCTGGAGCTACAGAAGCCCAATTGGCGCGTTCTCAACGGCGTTGGAAAGTAGACATCCTGGGCTTTCCAGCAATATATGATAGTCCATACTTTGCCCAAGATTTGATGGCCCAAACCGGCGTGGCAAATCAGCCTCAGAAATTCCAGCGTTTAACGCTGGAACTGGCATAAAACTTGGAGTTAAACGCCCAAACTGGCATAAAAGCTGGCGTTTAACTCCAGAAAAGGTCTCTACACGAAAATGCTTCATTGCTCAGCCCAAGCACACACCAAGTGGACCCAGAAGTGGATTTTTACGTCATTTACTCATTTCTGTACACCCTAGGTTACTAGTTTACTATTAATAGGATCATTTGACATTGTATCTGTACCTCATGACACTTTACACATTTCTCATTGTACCTTTTACAGCATGAGTCTCTAAACCCCATGGTTGGAGGTGAGGAGCTCTGCTGTGTCTTGATGGATTAATGCAA
>NC_029773.3:63778695-63779553 GCF_000817695.3 Arachis duranensis
TGGCGTTAAACGCCCATTCCTTGCCCAGTTCTGGCGTTCAAACGCCAGAAAAGGGGGAAAAGTTGGCGTTAAACGCCCATTTTCCACCCAATCCTGGCGTTCAAACGCAAAAGGGGAATCAGACACCTGAGAGTGCTGATAGTAATCCCTCTAAAAAGGCTTCTTCAACCACTTCTGTAAGGAATAAACCCGCAGCAACTAAGGTTAAAGAATATAAAGCCAAGATGCCTTATCCCCAGAGACTCCGCCAAGCGGAACAGGATAAGCAATTTGCCCGCTTTGCAGACTATCTCAGGACTCTTGAAATAAAGATTCCGTTTGCAGAGCCACTTGAGCAAATACCTTCTTATGCTAAGTTCATGAAAGAAATCTTAAGTCATAAGAAGGATTGGTGAGAAACTGAGAAAGTGTTTCTCACTGAAGAATGCAGTGCAGTCATTCTAAAAAGCTTGCCAGAAAAGCTTCAAGATCCAGGAAGCTTTATGATACCATGCACATTAGAAGGTGCTTGCACCAAGACAGCCCTATGTGATCTTGGAGCAAGCATCAATCTCATACCTGCATCCACTATCAGAAAGCTTGGGTTGACTGGAGAAGTCAAACCAACCCGGATATGCCTCCAACTTGCTGATGGCTCCATTAAATAACCATCAGGCATGATTGAAGACATGATTGTCAAGGTTGGGCCATTCGCCTTTCCAACTGACTTTGTGGTGCTGGAAATGGAGGAGCACAAGAGTGCAACTCTCATTCTAGGAAGACCTTTCCTAGCAACTGGACGAACTCTCATTGATGTACAAAAAGAGGAAGTAACCCTGAGAGTCAATGAGGATGAGTTCAAGTTGAATGCTGTAAAAG
>NC_029773.3:63781179-63782425 GCF_000817695.3 Arachis duranensis
TAAGTTTGGTGTTGGGAGGTTCCAACATTGCTATGAGCCTCCGTGAGGCTCCATGAGGGCCCACTGTCAAGCTACTGACATTAAAGAAGCGCTTGTTGGGAGGCAACCCAATGTTATATTTTATCTAATTTCCTTTGTTATTTTATGTTTTCTATAGGTTGATGATCATGAGAAGTCACGAAATCAATTGAAAAAGCAAAAACAGAAAGAAAAATAGAAAGAAAAACAGCACACCCTGGAGGAGAACTTGCTGGCGTTTAAACGCCAGTAAGGCTAGCAGATGGGCGTTTAACGCCCAGTCTGGCACCATTCTGGGCGTTTAACGCCAGAAAGGGGCACCAGACTGGCGTTAAACGCCAGGAATGGGCACCAAGCTGGCGTTAAACGCCAGAAATGGGCACCAGCCCGGTGTTTAACGCCAGAATTGGCATAAGGAACATTTTTGCTTGCCACTTGGTGCAGGGATGACTTTTCCTTGACACCTCAGGATCTGTGGACTCCACAGGATCCCCACCTACCCCACCACTATCTCTCTTCTTTATTCTTTAGCTCGAGGACGAGCAAACCTTCTAAGTTTGGTGTGGTAAAAGCATTGCTTTTTGGTTTTCCATAACCATTTATGGCACCTAAGGCCGGAGAAACCTCTAAAGAGAGGAAAGGAAAGACAAAAGCTTCCACCTCCGAGCCATGGGAGATGGAGAAGATTCATCTCAAGGGATGCACTTTCCTCCACAAAGCTATTGGGAGCAAATCAACACTTCCCTAGAAGAATTGAGTTCCAACATAGGACAACTAAAGGTGGAGCACCAAAAACATTCCATCCTCCTCCATGAAATTAAAGAAGATCATAAAATCATGAGAGAGGAGCAACAAAGGCAAGGAAGAGACATTGAGGAGCTCAAGCACCCCATAAGATCTTCAAGAGGAAGAACAAGCCGCCATCACTAAGGTGGACCCGTTCTTTAATCTCCTTGTTCTTTATTTCCTATTTTTCGAATTTGTATGCTTATGTTTATCTATGTTTGTGTCCTATTACATGATCATTAGTATCTTAGTGTCTATGCCTTAAAGCTATGAATGTCCTATGAATCCATCACCTCTCTTAAATGAAAAATGCTTTAATCACAAAAGAACAAGAAGTACAGGATTTTGAATTCATCTTTGAAACTAGTTGAATTAGTTTGATGTGGTGACAATACTTTTTGTTTTCTGAATGAATGCTTGAACAGTGCATATGTCTTTTGAA
>NC_029773.3:63782495-63782756 GCF_000817695.3 Arachis duranensis
AAGAATGAGGAAAAAGAGAACTGTTATTGAGGATCTGAAAAATCATCAGATTGATTCTTGAAGCAAGAAAAAGCAGTGATTAAAAAAAAACAAAAAAAAATGAAAAAAAAAGAGAGAAGGAATAGAAGAAAAAGAAAGAAATAAAGTTATGATCCAAGGCAAAAAGAGTGTGCTTAAGAACCCTGGACACCTCTAATTGGGGACTCTAGCAAAGCTGAGTCACAATCTGAAAAGGTTCACCCAATTATGTGTCTGTGGCAT
>NC_029773.3:63783764-63807880 GCF_000817695.3 Arachis duranensis
GGCCTGATTGAGAACCGACAGATGATTAGCCATGCTGTGACAGAGCATAGGAACATTTTCACTGAGAGGATGGGAGGTAGCCATTGACAACGGTGAAACCCTACATACAGCTTGCCATGGAAGGAGCTTTGCGTGTTTGAAGAAGAAGACAGTAGGAAAGCAGAGATTCAGAAGATGGAGCATCTTCAAAACCTCAACCTATTCTCCATTACTGCAAAACAAGTAATCATTTCATGTTCTTTTGTTCTTTTTCACAATCAATCCTGATAATTTCCAATCTCCTGACTAAGATTTACAAGATAACCATAGCTTGCTTCAAGCCGACAATCTCCGTGGGATCGACCCTTGCTCACGCAAGGTATTACTTGGACGACCCAGTGCACTTGCTGGTTAGTTGTGCGGAGTTGCAAAAGTGTGATTGCAATTTCGTGCACCAGTCATTAAAGCATATGCTTGAGCATTTGGTGATGAAAGAAACAAACAAGACAAGTAGAGCAATTCTAACATCAAAATGCTTTGCAATACTAAATTCATAAGCTTGGTGTAAAAAGGGGTGAATTTCATGCCTAAGATAACTCAAATCAAGTGAATGCATAAAGAAGGTAAAGTGGTTGAGTTACAAAGGCATTGGTGTATCAAATTTGCAAAATTGGTAGGGAAAACCTCAATAGATCAAACTTCACAGATTTTGTGTCAATTAGAAACCAATTCAGCTCACTTTTCATGTATAGAATTGAATCAAAATAGAAACAAGCATTAAAGTTAAAGTGTGACCCAAAGTTGTTCATTGAAAAGTTCTTTGAGGTTAATTAAAACCATATGGTATGCAAGGTCTTATTGACACAGAAAACTGTCAATAAGAACGTTGTATCACCAGTTCATAAATCACAGCTTCAAAAATAAATAAAAATTAAAATAATTCAGCAACATAACAACAGTAAAACAAGAATTCAGGCAACTAGATAATTGGTCCATGGAGCTAATCACAGTGTCATAGTATTGTTGGCAATATTGCCAAACAAGTTCATTATAAAACTCATCTCCATCAACAACAATTATCAAGAAAGCACAAGTCAAACAGTCAAACCATTCAGCAGCATAATTTCAGCATAAACAATAAGTAACAGAAAAGCATAAAGTGAATTTAGCAAATTGTCACAAAATTTCAGCAGCAATTCAATTAGCAATCAAAATAATTTACTCAATCAACATTTATCCCTATGAATTCAACAACATCTCAGCAATTAAGTCATAGAAATTCAGACAAACAAATACAACTGAGTAAAGTAATAAAGTTCAGCATATAACAAGAACATTGAACCGTCAATCAATCAACCAAATTCAAAATAATTAAATCCAAACATATTCATAGCAGCAATATGACCAGACCTAAATTCCTCTACAAACTAAGTTCAAACCTACCTAACCACCTAAAAATTCACTAAAACATGAATTTTAACTAATTTTATCTAATAAAAGTAACTAATTAATCGAACTATACTAACAGAAGCTAAGAGGGAAAAGTGCATAGACCTGAAAACAGGGAATAAGAAATAGAGAAAAGGGAAAGGAAGGAAGTGGGAAGGTGCAGTAGCAGAAGAAATAGTGCAGCCACTGGGTGTTGCGCCAGCGGCATTTATGGCAACGCAAAGCTGCGGCAGTGATGGGCAGAGGCGTCGCGAGCAGGGGAAGGAGAAAGGCAACAGGATATAAGAAGAAGAAAGAGAAATAGGGAAAAATGAAGGAGAGGAAGGGGTTGGCGGTGACGACAATGGTGGTCACCGGCGGTGACGACAATGGTGGTCACCGGCGGTGGTGCTGGACTGGAGGTGGGTGACAATGGGGGTTGGGCAATGGAAGTTGGGAGAGAAACGTTGGGGAAGAAGAAGAGTTTTGGGGGTTATTTATGCGAACGCGTATTAGGGCTCGCACAAAAGGGGGGTGAATTTCTGAATTTGCGCGTACGCTTAAGGCATGCGTGCAAGTAAATTGGAAAAATGGGACTGATAGGTACGCACAAATTTGTGCGCACGCATGGACCGAAAGGTTTAAATTTGGGGGTGCGTATGCACAAACGGATTTTTTTTATATCTCATGAATGCGTGCGCATCATTGGGTGCGTATGCACGCACCAAAGCGATTAATTCCAAGGATGCGTACTGGGTCAAGGAAGTTAGGAGAGATGTGCGCACGCACCATAGCGTGCGTACACATGTACCAGAGGATTTGGAATTCATTGTGCGTACGCATAGCAGTGTGTCTACGCATGAAATTCTGTTTTTATAAAATTTTGGGATTCTAAAGTCACCAAACATGATATCCAACATAGTTTTTAACCTTCAAAAGTTATTCTATCATATAAACACTCAATTGAAACTAAAAATCTACCCAAATAAGCTAACCAAGAAGAGCAAAAACCAATAAACAAATGTTAAAAAAGAGGAAGAGTTTAGAAGGATGTCACCATGGTAGAGTGTCTCCCACCTAGCACTTTTAGTTATTGTGCTTGAACTCATCCTTAAACCTCCACCAATGCTTGGACTTCCAATGATCTTCAGAATTTTCCATTAAGTGCACCAAGCTTTGATGAAAGTTGAAACAAGCTCTGAGTTCCCAAAATTCATCCTTATCTTGTAATTCGGGCTCCCAAACCTTCTTTTCACACCCATCTTTCAGCTGATTCTTGTGATTCCACTCGGGTGACATCACTCCAGAATGCTCCTTAAAGCACCAAATCATCCTTCGAGATCCATTCAATTTGGTATTCCGCCAACTACGGAAACCAAACCTTGGGGGTTCAACCTTAATGAGCCTTGCATTATGTTTCCAACCACTACATAACTCTCTCTTATTCTTCAATCCACAAAGAGTCCTAAGTTGACTATCCGTTTCAAGTAAAATATATTCAAGTGGGATAATAAAACTTAGGGACAAGAATTTTACCCGCTCAAATGTTAAGATAGATGATAGTAATCTAGGAAGAGAGGTCTCCAACAACTTTGGCAATGTGATTTTCACTCCCTTTTGTTCCTCTAGAGTAACCTCCACCTCTTGACAAGCTACTTCAAGTTCGAGTCCTTGTTCAACTTCTCCAAACTCTTCAACCACTTCTTCCGATTCCTTGATCTCAACCTCCTCCACTTGTTGCAAGTCGTGCTTCAACTTCTCTTCTTTCTCTTGAGGTTCCAAGCCCTCTTCCACTCCACATGCTTCAATTGAATTTGGTTATTAGCTTTTATCCGTGAAAGTGCTTGAATTGTCGAAAGATTGTATTGAGGCTAAGCGAGATATAGCTACGGCTAAGGTAGCCATAATGTTTCCTTGCCTCTCTTGGATCTCTTCTTGCTCTTAGAAAAACACTTGGAGTAGTTCTTCCGTTGAGGGTTGTGGAGAAAAAAGGGTTCATCATGTGGGAGAAGGTCTTCATATATGAAAGGTGGTTCATATTGGTAAGAGTATTGAGGTGGTGTGTATGGAAGTAATTGTTCAAGATGGGTTTAAGAGTATTGGTGTTGGAATGGTGATGGTTCTAAGTATGGTTCATAAGATTGTTTGTGAGGCACATAAGGTTGGTGGTATGGTGAATATGAGTTAGGATCATATGGAGGTGTTTAGTCATAGAATGGGGCTTGAGAGTTTTGTGGTTGAAGGTGATGTTGAGGATACGGTTCATAAGCATATGGTGGTGGAGGTTCATTACCGTAGTAAAGTTCACTATAGCTATTGGATTAGTATGCACCATAGGAGGATTGTGCTCATAGTGATCCGGAGAAGGTTGTTTCTATGAATGTTGTCTATATGCATGTGGCTCCTCCCTTAATTGATTTTCTGTCCCATAATGCGAACCGACACTGAAATTGTCATTTCTTACAACATCGTTGCAACCAAAATCCAAGCCAAAAAGGTGAGAATTCATAGAAAGGAGAGAAAATAAAAACAAAAGATATCAAGAAACAAGAAAAACACAATCCCTACTAACAAAAACAAAGAACCAACTAAAAAGCAAGCTATTCACAATATTCACATATTCACAATAGTCAATAACAAGCACACATTGTAACTCTCCGGCAACAGCGCCAAAAACTTGATGAAGGCCAAACATCAGTTTAAAATTCTCTCAATAAGAATTGCTTCGTTGATAGTATAGTCCCAAACCAACAATTGACCCTAATCAAAGTTTAAATAAAGATTGTCACAAAACAAATCAAATAATCGGAAGTTTTAAATCATGAGTCGTTCTCCTACGGAATTGTAGTGAGTTGGGCGTATCATTGGCTATGAGAAATTGGGGGTGAGATAGCAATTGACACAAAATTAAATAGCAAGAAAGTAAATGGCAATTAACTAATAAATGAAAGGAGATTCAAATGCTAAAAAAGATTTTGGCATGGGTTGAGAATCAATATTTTTTATCCTAGTTGTTGACCACAAACATGGCAATTATAAAGAGTTAATTCCATTTATTCAACCCTAACATCGAGGGTAAATCAAATAGGCATAATTGATCTTAATCCACAAATCGTAGCCAACTCACAAATTAGCTTAGTGAAAGACTAGCATTAGTGAAAACAAAATCAACTAACAACCCTAAATCACCAATTAATATTGGACATCAATAACTCAAGGTCATCTAAGTCCTCAATCCCAAGCCAAGAGTGTGAAAAACTACTAAATAACTAAAAAGGCATTTTATCAAACACTTGAAATGCATAAAAGAAAAAATATGGTAAATTATTATAATAAAATCTATGACTACCAATTGCAAGAAAACAATAATAACAACTTAATTAAGCAACAATAAACATGAAAATATCAAATTGTTTTAAAGAAAATTAGAAATTAAACAAGAGAGTTCATAAACCAAAATTGACAAAATAAAGGAACTAACAAGTAAAACTAAATAAATTAAGATGCTAGAACAAAAAAATTCCAAGAAAACTAAACTAAAACAAGATTAAAACCTAAATCTAAGGAGAAATTAAACTAAGAAACCTTAAATTCTAGAGAGAAGTTGAAGCTTCTCTCTCTAAAATTGTCCTAAAACATAATAAAAAATATACTATGACTACTTGGTTCCTCCCCCTTCAATTCTTGGTTCAATAGCATCAGAAATGAAGTTAGATTGGGCTCAAGAAAGCCCTGAAATCGCGACCCACATATTCAGTTAAGTAAAATCACGTGCTGGCAGTCATGCGTACACATGAGGCATGTGTACGCGCAAATTCGCGAATTTCCAAAATGATGCGCACGCATGAGACATGCGTACGCACAACTTGAGATTCATGGGTATTCATAAGGCATGCATACACACAACCATGAGGTGTTCCAAACTTCGTTTATTCATGAATTCTATACTTTTGTATGTTTTTTCTTCACTTCTTCAAGCCATTCTTGCCTTCTAAGCCTGAAATTACTTCAACAAATATATCAAGGCATCAAATAGAATTAAAGTAAATTAAATTTAGCAATTTAAGGGCCTAAAAAGTATGTTTTTAATCTTAAGCACAATTTAGGAGCAATTCACAAAATCATACTATTTCAATGAATAAATATAAGATAAGTTGATAAAATCCACTCAATTCAATCCAAAATAAACCATAAAATTATGGTTTATCAGAGTCATCTTAATATCCACGCTATCAGAGTGGCGCAACCAGAAAGCGTCACATTCTGATAGTAAGGATGTTACATTTTTCACCAATAAAGAAAAAGAATGCGTGAGTTTTTAAAAAGCTTGGTTACACTTGGTTGATAAAATGACTTGGATGTTTAATATTTTTATTGGAATAAGTTTTTTTTTTGTTATGTATCAGTGTCTTTACTCATAAAATTATAGGACAATATTCTTTCAAAATGAAAATATTAAGTGAGAAAGAATATGGATAAAAATTATAAATTTTATTGGCGATTAATTTTTTATTTTAATTTTTTTTACAAATAAGATTCTTTTTTAAGTGAGAAAGAATACGGATAAAAATTATAAATATGTTGATGGTAGTTAAGTTTGTTGTCCATAGGCATGAATCCAAGTGGGGGCTTTTGTTTGTTACATTTCGGTTAATGGTAATTTTTGGGTAGTTGTTGGCAAGAAAAGGGAGATTTATTATGAATGTCGGTTTTTTGCTTTCCTTGTCTTTTTGTGTTTACCTATTAAAACAACAATTCGCAGTCTAACCTTTTATGTATGTATGCCTCTATGGTATGAATCCAATATCAAGAGTAGCATTCTAGCCTTAACTGTGTGGCCATGATAAAAAAAAAAGAGGGTATTGAGCATAATCATTGCCTTCTTATCTAATTTGAGTTGTCGTTTCTCTGCAAGATTGTTAATTGAATGATAGAGATTAGTTCTTAATTTAGCCCTTTTGTGGTGATTGTTATTATACATACTATATCGATTTTTCTTCTTGTTTCTAAATTTAGTGTGGTAACCTTTGTGATATCTTTCGTTCTATTTTATGTTTTAAACATTTGTGCATTCATATATTGTTCTCTATGGTAAGTGTTTTCATGTGGGTACCTCTGCTTTTTCAATTCAGGCCCTATTGCATTCTTTCCACATGTACCATGAGAAAAAAACATGCATTTGCCAACCACGAAATCAAATTTTCATTTGTTGAGGTTGATTTGTCAGTCATGTTGGCCCAGAAAGATAAGGCTATTTCTAATCTTATTCGGAGTATTGAAGGTTTATTCAAGAAAAATAAGGTAAACTATGTTAAAAGTTATGCTAAATTTGTTTTTCTATCAAAAGTCTCTATGGACACTCTTGAAGGTGGGACTATTGTTGTTAAGGGAAAGATATTATAGTTGCCACAGGTTTAGATATAAAATCTCTTCCTAGTGTCACTATTGATGAAAAAAAATTGTATCATCAACAGGAGCTCTTGCATTGTCAGAAATCCATAATATACTTGTGGTTTTTGAGGCAGGGTATATTGGGCTAAAAATGAGTTTGGTGTGGGGTCATCTTGGTTTTGAGAAAATTGTTGTTGAGTTTGCACCCGATATTGTTCCAACCATAGATGGAAAAATCCAAAATCAATTTCAACATACTTTGGAAAAGCAAGGAATGAAATTCATGCTAAAGACTAAGGTGGTAGGAATTGATACATCTAGGGATAGTATGAAACTAACCCTTGAACCTGTAGCTGGTAGTGACTAAACCATATTAGAAACAGATGTCGTTCTTGTATCTGCTGGTAGGACTCCTTTCACAAATGGACTTAGTTTAGATCAGATAGGAGTTGAAACTGACATGGTAGGAAAAATTTTGGTAAATGAAAGATTTGCAACAAATGTCTCTAGTGTTTATGTAATTGGAGATGTAATACAAGGTCCAATGTTGGCGCACAAGGTAGAAGAAGATGGGGTTGCTTGCGTGGAGTACATGGTCGGCAAGGTTGGCCACGTAGACTAGGACAAAGTCCCAGGGGTTGTGTATATAAACCCTAAGGTTGCATCTGTTGGGAAGACGGAAGAGCATGTGAAGGAACTTGGTGTGGAATACCGCGTCAGGAAGTTCCCTTTCCTGGCCAATAGCAGGGCTAAGGCAATAGATAATATTGAAGGATTGGTAAAGATTTTGGCCGAAAAGGAGACAGACTAAATATTGGGAGTGCATATTATGGCACCAAATGCTAGAGAGCTCATTCATGAAGCTATTCTGGCATTACAGTATGGTGTTGCAAGTGAGGACATAGCACGTGTTTGCCATGCGCATTCAACAATGAGCAAAGTGGTGAAAGAAGCTGCAATGGCTATCTTTGACAAGCCCATTATTTGAAGAACTGAAGAAGCAGTTTCTACTCTATTCTTGTCCTCATTTTTGTCCGTAAATTTTATGGTGAGATGATACCATCTTGTATCAAAATAGGTTTAGTTAGGAGCATAAATACAATTTGTTAGTTATTTACCTAGATGCATGGTGAGAGGAATAATTGTGTTGTTGAATAATACTTCTCTCAGAATTGGTGCAAATTTGGAATTTTAAAACTTGAGTTAACTGAAAACCATTGAGTTGGATTGCTTTTACTTACGACTTATGAGTACCGAGTAGTACTGTGGTGAGTAACTAATTATTCACATATGATTTCCACCATCTAGCACTTATAGCACAAAAATATAAGGGGTAATTAATATTTTTCATACATTGCAAGGACCTCTTTAACTTTGCAGATATCATAACACTATTTGCAACTCTTTGGTACTTTGTGAAGAATTTTTACTTTTTTATGAATTTAATTGTAGATCTTAAATGATGTTTTTCTGTTTTTTTTCTTTTTGTCTGTTTTTTCGAATAACCTGCTGACGAACGAAACTCTCGCGCGATCTAAAATTTTCACAAATAAATTCCCGTTGTAAGTATAGCTTCTAGACCGAAAAGAATTTCTTTCTTACAAAAGTTTTGGTTGTCACAAGTAACAAACCCCTTTGGAATTGATAACCGAAGTATTTAAACCTCGGGTCGTCTTCTCAAAGAATTGCAGGGAAGTATGATTTATTATTGGTTATGCAAAGGTATATTTTGGGGTTTTGAAAAGGTTTGAACAAATAATTTAATTGATAAAAAAAATAAATTAATAATTAGAAAATCTCTTGGCAAGGTATGAAAACTTGGAAGTCCTATCCTAGTTATCCTTATCAATGGTGATGAGAATTATATTTTTGCTCCCACTAAGTCAACCTCTAACTATGAAGGTCAGTCAAGTGGACAAATTGATTCAACTCCTAAAGTCCTAGTCAACTCCTGAGGAAAGACTAGAGTTATAGGAATCTAAATCAATCAGCAAAGATATCAATTATCAATTACGATGAGTTTGACAACTCAAGAGTTACCAATTAATCAACCAAAACCAAGAATATAGAAAGCTAAATAAAAATCATATATCTAAAATACCTCAAATTGCATTAGTTAAGAAAATCCTAACATGAAAGGTTCATAAACCAATTTGGCAAACTAAAATAAAATAATAGAATGAATAAAAGTAGAAGAGAAATTGAAGTAAAGGAACATTGAATCTATGATGAAGAAGAAATAAATTTTAATCCTAATAAAAATCCTAATCCTAAATCCTGAGAGAGAGAGGAGAGAACCTCTCTCTCTCTAAAAAAACTACATCTAAATTATGAAAAGTGTGACTTATGAATGAATGTATGTTGTATAATGTATGGATGCATTCTCCCACTTTATAGCCTCTAATATGTGTTTTCTGGGCCAAAAACTGGGTCAAAAACAGCCCAAAAATCACTGCTGGTTCGTACAGGTGGCGGCAAAGTGACGCGGAGGCGTCATCCACGCGTTTGCGTGGATTGAAATTCGCAGATGCGACGTGTGCGCGTCATCCACGTGTCTGTGTCGCTTAAATTCAGAGTAGCTATAGTAAATTATATATTGTTGCGAAGCCCCAGATGTTAGCTTTCTAACGCAACTAGAACTGCATCATTTGGACTTCTGTAGCTCAAGTTATGATCGTTTGAGTGCGAAGAGGTCAGGCTGGACAGCTTAGTAATTTCTTCAACTTCTTGTATTCCTTCCACTTTTGCATGTTTCCTTTCTATCCTCTAAGCCATTCTTGCTCTGTAATCCCTGAAATCACATAACACACATATCAAGGCATCGAATGGTAATAAGAGATGATTAAAATAGACAAATTAAAGACTCTAGGAAGCAAGTTTTCAATCATAGAATAAATTCTGGAAAGGAATTGTAAAACCATGCAAATAGTATGAACAAGTGTGCAAAGGCTTGATAAAAACCACTCAATTGAGTATAAAATAAACCATAAAATAGTAGTTTATCAACCTCCCCACATTTAAACATTAGCATGTCATCATGCTAAGCTCAAGAGAAGCTATAAAGGAGTGAAGAGGAATGATAGAGAGCATGCAATGCAACCTATCTATGTGAATGCAACTACATGCAAAATGTTTCTACCTACTTGGTTAAAAGTAAACAAGTTCTTCAAGAAAAATATGAATCTAATTCCACTAATTCAAATTACACAATAAAAAACAAGTAAACTTGCAAGAAGATAGCTCATGAAAGCAGTGAACATAGAATCAAGCACTAAACCCTCACTGGTAGTGTATATCACTCTAATCTCTCAAGTGTATAGGGTAATTCACTCTACTCTTCTCTAATCATGCCTTCTAACTTTGTTCTTCATCTAACCAATCAACAAATATTTAGCATACCAATGCAAACATCGTGAGGTCTTTTCAGGGTTGTAATGGGGATGAGGTAAAGGTAAGGATATATATATGTAAGGCTAAGTGAGCTAACAAAGTGAATCATTGATTAGTCTAAGATCTCACCTAACATATACATACTTTATATAATTTAAAATGCTTTACCTAGCTACCCAAATTTTTTTTCACTTATGTATTACATGCTCATGTATCAAACTTATTTTTGAATTTTGTCCCATGTGCATTGATTCTTTTTATTTTGCATTTGGGGTAATATATATATTTTTCTTTTTTTCTTTTTTTTGTATCCCCTTTTTTAATTACTTAATAATTTTTTTTCAATGCACATGGTAATTTAATTATTTTGATTTCACATGAGCATGCTTCCCAAATTTTCAAATAACAATTTAATTCCCTTACTTTTTTCTATCATCACATGTTCCCATGAAATTCCCCACACTTAAATTATACACAATATCTATCTTAAGCTAACCAAGGATTCAACTTAGAATTTTTATTTTGTTTTTCTTCTTAAGGCTAGTAATGTGGTTATGAAACAGAAGGGGATTAAAAAGCTCAAAGTAGCTAACAAGGGTGACATAAAAGGGTAGGCTTATTTAGGGTAAGTGAGCAAAAATAAGTAATGGCCTCAATCATATGCAAGCATGTAAATATACTAAACAATGGACATATAGACTGGAACAAAATCTAGATTGCAGTTATAGAGAAGGAAAAACACAAGAATAAAAATTTATAGTTAAATAATGTAACCATGTAAATAAGCTCAAAATCTCACAGGTTGTGTGTTCTTTGGCTCAAAAACCATGTTCCAAATACAACTTCCAAACAAGTTTAACACAAATTTTTCAATTTAAATTAGTGAAATACTATAAAAATTTCTTGAAAAAGAAAATATTACTTCAACCAAGTAGTAACTAAATGCATAAAATCAAACAAACATGCAAATGCAACAATTAACAAATTAACATTGGTGTTGAAAAAAAAGAAGTAACTAACCCACGGAGATTGGTATCGACCTCCCCACACGTAAAGATTGCACCGTCCTCGGTGCATGCTAAGATGTACAAGTGGATGGGTGGCTCCGCAGCTAGCGCTCTTTTTGTTCCTTTCCTTGCCGGTGGTTTGGGAGTAGCTTTCTCTTTACCTTTCTTGGTGGCCATCCTGAAAGAAAAAGAGTAAAGACGTTAAAACTTCAAGGGTTAGAGCAAGGAAGAGAGCGGGAAAGGTGGTAATCAATACACAGTAAAGAAGAATGACATTAACACATGGTCATGACTACATGTGAAAAGTTCATCAATGGAAATATAGCAAGTGCATGTAATGACAATTAAATGCAAGATGTTTATTGGCATGCTGGCAAAGGCATGAGTAGCATAGATCAAGCATTCAATGTCCAAGTTAGATTACCAAGTCTTTCAAACTAACAACATGTTTGTAATAACAATTATATTTAATTAATAAAATATAAAAAGGGTTTTGTGAAAAGCAAGCATTTAGAGTAGTAGAATGAAAGAAATATAAAAATAGTGCACAATGCCATACGGGCGTTTTGACAAACACATAGCATGCATGGTAAATGAGTTATTGAATGTATTAAATTGAACATGCAAGCAACCCTTTAAAAAGTAATATATAATTATCAAACAATTCCTTTAATAATCCACAAGCAAAATATAGAAAATAATGACCCAAATAAATTTCTAACACCAATGAAAATAATGCAATGAATAAAAGTATGCAAATAAATTGAATGAAATAGAATGGAAGTGAAGAAGGATGAGAAGTTAAAGAGATGAAGAAGAAGAAAGTAAGAAAAGAAAGAAGAAAGAAGAAAAGATAGAAGAAATTAGGATTAGAAAAGAAAAGAAAAGATAAGATAATTGGTGCTGATCTGGATAAGTTGTGCAGCGCAGTCGACGCGAGCGCGTGGGTCACGCGTTCGCGCGGATAGCGCTTCTATAAAGTGACGCGGACGCATGGGTCACGCGTTCGCGTGGAGTGATCTGTGCCATTAGCGCGAGGGCAGCCTCGCAGTCGCGCAACTTTCTGCCATACACCTCTTGACGTCGTTTATACAGGGCCACGCGTTCGCGTGGGTGACGCGGACGCGTGGGAGGAATTTTTCCCACATGACGCAGACGCGTCAGCGGCGCGGTCGCGTGGATCAATTTGTGCCAAAGGCATGCCTCCAGCCGCGCTTTCGCGTGACTTTCTGTAGAATTTCTTTTCTTCCTAAGGCACCTATGACACGGACGCGTCGGCGACGCTGTTGCGTCGCGTGCCCCTTTTTTATTTATTTATTTACAATGCAGTATGCAGAATGCAATGCTTAATATGAATGCTATGCATGATTCCAGGTTCAATCAAAACTCAAAAACAGACTAAAATTAAAACTGAAAAAAAAAGAACGATCATACCATGGTGGGTTGTCTCCCACCTAGCACTTTTAGTTAAAGTCCTTAAGTTGGACATTTGGTGAGCTCTTTGTTATGGTGGCTTGTGCTTGTATTCATCCAAAAATCTCCACCAATGTTTGGAATTCCAGTAGCCTCCGGGATCCCAAACTAGGTGCAGAAAGCCTTCAAGTAAGTTAAAGCAAGTGACAAGGCCCCAAGAGTGTTGATTGCCAGAATAAAATCCGGGGTCCCAAACCTTGCTTTTGCACTCGTCTTCTTGTTGAGAAATATTGTTCCATCCGGGTGGCAAGCAGTCTGAATTCTCACTGAAGCGGCCAAGCAACTTCCTAGGCCTATTCAGTTGAGCTCTACACCAACCTTTGCATTTAAACTTAAAGCTTCCAACCATAATGAACCTTGCAGGATAATTCTTACCACTGACCATCTTTCTCTTACTCTTAATGCCACAAAGAGCTCTAAGTTGACCATCTGTCTCCAGTAGCCCATATTCAAGTGGAATTAGAAAGCTAAGGGATATGAATTTTACCCACTTGAATGTTATGAAGGATGATGGCAACTTAGGGGGAGGGGTTTCTAATGAACTTGCAAGCTCCACTCCTTTGTGTTCTTCTTTGACAACTACCACCTCTTTGCAAGCTTCTTCAATATCAACATTTTCCTCTTGGTAGTTTTCTTCCAATTCAATCTCTTCTTCATTGCTCACCAAGGGCATGGAAGGTTGTGCTTCTTCTTCTTTAATCTCCATGTCAAGTCCAATGGAAGAGGATTCAAATGTAGATAAGAATTCATTAATGATTGAATCCATCGCTTGATCATCCCCTTCAAAGTCTTCAACCATGATATGCTTTGGAGGTTGTACACCCTCCTCAACATCAATTGCAAACGTCTTAGAAGGAGGCTCTACGACTTGAGTTTCCCATGGAGGTTCTGCATCTCCTAAGTCTTCAACCACTTCTTCCTTTTCAATGGCAGGCGTAGCTTCTTCCAATTGTTCCAATACAAAGTCGTGCTGCTCACTGTCCACTGGAGTTTTCAATTTCTCCTTCATGCCACGTTCTTTAGTAGATTCTCCACATGAAGCCATGGGGGTTCTTTGAATGTCCGAACATCGGGAAGGTAATCGAATTATTGCTTGATCCAGTTGGCGAAGGGTTGCATGAAATTTTTCCACTGTTTCTTTGAGACGATCCCTTGATTCTTATTGCTCTCGGCTATCATAAGTAGGATCATAGTGCTCTTGGATTGATGGATATGGAGATGGCGAATATTGAGGTGGTGGTTCTTAGGAGTAATTTGGTTGGAATTGGGGTGGTTTTATATATGGTTCATATGGCTCATAAGGTGGTTGGTATGGTGGTTGAGGGTTAGGATTATATGAGGTTGTTTGGTAGTAAGGGGCTTGCGAGTATGGTGGTCCAAAGTCATGTTGAGGAGGGGATTCATAGGCATATGGTGGTGGTTGTTGATAATCAAAAGAGTGCTCACCATAGCCATTGTCTTGATATGCATCACAGAATGGTTGTTGATAGTCCATTGGAGATGGTTGTTACCATGAGGGTTGATCAAATCTTTGTGGCTCCTCCCATCTTTGATTCTTCCAACCTTAATGCCTGTTCTCATTATAGTTCTCATTCCTAACAACAACATTGGAATCAAACTTGAAGCCAGAGGGGTGAGAGTTCATAATAGTAGGAGAAAATAAAAATAAAAACTAATAAAAAGAAACTATTTTGAAAAAAAATATGATTTTTTTGAAAAAAAGATAAGATAAGATTTTGAAAAAGATATGATTTTTGAAAAAAGATAAGATAAGATAAAAAATTTTAAAATAAAAATTTGAATTTGTTTTGAAAAATATTTATAATAACCAATAATAAGGCACACGTTTGCAATTCCCCGGCAACGGCGCTATTTTGACGAACAAAACTCTCGCGCGATCTAGAATTTTCACGAATAAATTCCCGTTGTAAGTATAGCTTCTAGACCGACAAGAATTCCTTTCTTACAAAAGTTTTGATTGTCACAAGTAACAAACCCCTTTGGAATTGATAACCGAAGTATTTAAACCTCAGGTCGTCTTCTCAAGGAATTGCAGGGAAGTATAATTTATTATTGGTTATGCAAAGGTATATTTCGGGGTTTTGAAAAGGTTTGAACAAATAATTTAATTGATAAGAAAAATAAATTAATAATTAGAAAATCTCTTGGCAAGGTATGAAAACTTGGAAGTCATATCTTAGTTATCCTTATCAATGGTGATGAGAATTATATTTTTGCTCCCACTAAGTCAACCTCTAACTATGAAGGTCAGTCAAGTGGACAAATCGATTCAACTCCTAAAGTCCTAGTCAACTCATGAGGAAAGACTAAAGTTATAGGAATCTAAATCAATCAGCAAAGATATCAATTATCAATTACGATGAGTTTGACAACTCAAAAGTTACCAATTAATCAACCAGAACCAAGAATGTAGAAAGCTAAATAAAAATCATATATCTAAAAATACCTCAAATTGCATTAGTTAAGAAAATCCTAACATGAAAGGTTTCATAAGCCAATTTGGCAAACTAAAATAAAATAATAGAATGAATAAAAGTAGAAGAGAAATTGAAGTAAAGGAACATTGAACCTGTGATGAAGAAGAAATAAATCCTAACCTAATAGAAATCCTAATCCTAAATCTTGAGAGAGAGAGGAGAGAACCTCTCTCTCTAAAAAAACTACATCTAAATTATGAAAAGTGTGACTTATGAATGAATGTATGTTGTATAATGTATGGATGCATTCCCCACTTTATACCCTCTAATCTGTGATTTCTGGACCGAGAACTGGGTCAAAAATAGCCCAAAAATCGCTGCTGGTTCGTACAGGTCGCGGCAAAGTGACGCGGAGGCGTCATCCACGCGTTTGCGTGGATTGAGATTCGCAGATGCGACGCATGCGCGTCATCCACGCGTCGGCGTCACCTAACTTTGGGGTAGCTATGGCAAATTATATATCGTTGCGAAGCCCGGGATGTTTGCTTTCCAACGCAACTGAAACCGCATCATTTGAATCACTGTAGCTCATGTTATGACCGTTTGAGTGCGAAGAAGTCAGGCTGGACAGCTTAGCAATTTCTTCAACTTCTTGTATTCCTTCCACTTTTACATGCTTCCTTTCCATCCTCTAAGCCATTCTTGCCCTATAATCCCTGAAATCACTTAACACACATATCAAGGCATCGAATGGTAATAAGAGATGATTAAAATACACAAATTAAAGACTCTAGGAAGTAAGTTTTCAATCATAGAACAAATTCTAGGAAGGAATTGTAAAACCATGCAAATAGTATGAATAAGTGTGCAAAGGCTTGATAAAAACCACTCAATTGAGCGTAAGATAAAGTACAAAATAGTAGTTTATCACCTGCACACTAATTTAGAAGTGCAAAGTGCAACAGTCCCTTATTCTATACACTATTTTTTTTCTAATTTCTTAAAAAAAATAAATATAGTAGCTTTTAAGTGTTAATGTCTTTTTTAGTGCGTAATTATTTGATTAGAGAACAAAGTATCTCTCTATAATTTAAAAATTTTTAATTGGTTTTTAACCATTTAAATAATTAGTCTAAGTGATCTCTATAATAAATTGTCAAATGATAATTTGATGTATCAGAAATGGTAGTATTCTCATAGCAACTATACCTAATATATCAATAGATCACCATCTAACAGTCAGTTACAAAGACTGTTTAAACAAATTAGTTGAGTGATTGGGAATTGATTAAGGATTTTTGAATTATTACGGAGTTTTGTCTTTCAGGCAAATAGCCAAAAACGGAAAAGAGTATTTACCATGGTTTTAAAAACCAGACCAGACTGGACAGACGAATCGGTTTAATTGAGAATCGGCAATAAAAGTGGTCCAGTCCACACCTCATAACCGTTGGTAGGAAAATCGTTTGGGAACTGTCAAATCGGACAAAAATCGGCCAGTTGGACTGGATCGGTAATCGGCCAATTTGATTAAAACGACGCTGTTTTTTTTATTTTGTAAAAAGAAAAATAAAGAAAACAGAAGCAAATGCATTCGAGACCTACCCTCCTCCCTTCTTCCCCCAGCATTCGTAACTCCCTGGACTCTGAAGAAAGGAAAAAAAAACTCTAGCCCTTCATCGCCACCGCCATTCTCGGGTCCTCAGCGCCGCCGCCGCTTCTTCCTCTTCCCTGTGTCTGTAACCCAGTAGCTCGGCACGTCGTCTTCAACTTCGCTGGCTTCTCGACACGGAAGCCATGTTAGTGGCTTCTTGTCTTCATCTTCACTGAATGTTCGATCATTTTCTTGGTTTGAAGATCTGAAGTTGTTGTTCTTCGATCTTCTCTTTCAATTTTTGTTCCATTTTTCTTCAATTCTTCTTCTTCGGTCTTGGTTTGAAATTTGGTTCTGAATGTATTTGTTAATGGATCTGTAATTACCCAGGTTAGTGTTTTAGTGTTTTTTCTGTTTTAGTGGTTTCTCTGTTTTCAAATTTATTGTTACTTTATTTTAGTGTTTTCTAATTGCTCATTGGTAGAGGCGTTTTACTGGTTTACTAGTTGTTGATGGCTCCTAATTTTTTTGTTCAAATTTGCTAATGGGTTTGATTTGTAGTTGCTGGTTTTGCTTTGATTTGTAGTTGCTGGTTGTGCTAGTTTTGCTGGCTTTGTTTGTAATTACTGGATGAAGGTTTAGTGTTTTGTAATTGTTGGCTTTGTTTTCTAATTGCTAGTTTTGCTTATGGCTTCTAATTTTTTTGTTCAAATTTGATAATGGCTTTGATTTGTACTTGTTGGTTTTGCTTTGATTTGTAGTTGCTGGTAGTGCTGGTTTTGCTGGCTTTGCTTGTAATTGCTGGGTGAAGGTTTAATTTCATATCTATTTTATTAATTTCAGTTATGGATAATAGTATTAATCAAGAAGCAATTGCTGATAACAATGCATCTATGAATAATAACTTGCTTGTCAATCCTCCTACTTCGAATGATGCTGCTATTCCTAATCTCCCTAGTACTAATGATAGTCAGTCACAAAGTTCTTCTAAGATACGGGAAAAAATGGATTTGGCTTGGAAATATGTTGCTCTACATATGGATTTGGTTGATAATATTTTATGTAATGTTTTAAATTTCGAAGATATTTTAAGATTTATATTAGACTATAATTATATTTTAGAATATTTATTTATAATTTATTTATTATTTTATTCTAAAACGATTTTTTTAATTAAATTACTAGTTAGACCAATAAACTAATAAATTAATGACTAAAACGGTTTAATGATCGATTTGGTTATCAGAATCTTGATATTTACTATTTTTTGATACATTTAAAAAATAAAAAGACACTTATTAAAAAATAAATAAAATAGACCATTTCTGTAAAAACGTAGACGTAATATAATGTGTACCACGTGTCATGGGTTAAAAAAGTACACCAGCAAAATGTGACCAATGATGACGTAGTCCACGATGCACCATAAGAGTTTTTTATTTTTAATATTGGGAGAGAAGTGGGGTATTACCAAGATATGGGGGTTCACGGTGCATGACCAGAGTGTGACGGCTAGGATAGTAGAAATCGGACGGTCCGTTTTGAGTTGCTGTAATCGGACGGTCTGATTTTTGGCTGGGAAGGTACGCAAATCGGACGGTCCGATTTGCGCCCCCAAGCCACGTGTCGCGCATGCACTTGGTCCGAAGGTGGAGACCAAATCCGGAGGAGCCTTACCTTAAGCCAGTTTGAGTTTCCCTTTCCCTTTCTCATATCACTTTCATTCATTCATTTCTCCCATATACCCCACCCCCAGCCACTGTAAAAACCCATATACCCCAACCTCCATTGTTGAAGACCCTCAAGCTCCAAAAATGCCTAAAAGAAGAAAAATAAAAGATGTGAATCGTCCAGAACTCCATATTGCTAATTATCTTGATCATCCTAATTATGTAAGTTTTCAATCCAAAATTTTTTATTTTAGTTAAAATAATATTTATAATGTTAGAGATTAGTAATACTTTATTGTAATGATAATGTTAGTTAGGAATTAGTGGAGTAATAATATTTAGATATTTGAGTTCAATCAAAATAATATTAGAGATTATTGGATATTAATGTTGTTCAGATATTACATTATAATAATAAATTAATTATTGTTATTAATAGAATAATTGCAATAATAATATTATTAATAATAATACGGTTATTGTAAAATTTTTTGGATGTCTGATAAATAAATAAATGGAATAAGCAATATTAATATTAATAATTGTTATTACTACAACGCTTAATGTAATAATAATAATAATAATTATTATTATTATTATGGCTAGTAGTGTTTAATTTGATTTAACTATCAGTAGAATAGAATACATATAGTAGTGCAATGTGTGTGCTGTTAAGTGTGAATATAGATATGTGAAGTAGTTTTAATTGTTAGTAACAAATAATTTTTTTGTAGTTACTTAATATTGTATTAGTAGTAGTCGATATTTGAATAGAATAGAATACATATAGTAGAATAGAATAGTTTTAATTAGTTTTAATGGTTAGTGATTGATTTATTATTGTATGTTTGCTTGCTCTTAGAATAGAATAAATTAGAGTAGTTAGTTATTTGGATATTAGTAGATAATATAATAGTTATTTGTGTAATTGTGTTGTATTGTTGTTATTAATATATTTATTGATTGTTATGTGTGGCTGATTATTTGATAATGAAAATTCGATTCTTTTAAGTTTAATTTGTTAATTTATTAATATTATTGTTTTTGTTTAGGGATCTAGAATGTTGCAATGTGACCACTACATGCCGCCGGATCGGTACAATCCAATAGCGGAGGGGTTTTTACGGGACACCGGTTTTTATTATGTTTCACAGATTGGAGTTGTCCAATGTCAGGCGGCATTGGTTAATGCTCTGATTGAGAGATGGCGCCCCGAGACTCACAGCTTCCATTTTCCGGTTGGTGAGTGTGCTGTGACACTAGAGGATGTGGCGTTAATTTATGGTCTTCCGACGAATGGTTTGCCAGTTACGGGACCGACACTGAGTAGTTATGAGGCGTTAGAGGCTGAATGCTTGGATCAGTTTGGTGTTGCACCTAGGCAGGCAGACTGTAGGGGAAGTTTCATCAAGTTGACGTGGTTTCGAGCATTGAAGGATCGGTTAGTGTTGGTTGATGATATCCAGATTCAGAGGTACGTGAAGTGCCACATAATGTTGTTGTTTGGAACCGTTATGTTTGGAGATAAGTCTGGAGCAGGGGTGCACTGGAAGTTTCTCCCATTACTCCGTAACTTTGCCGGGATAATACAGTACAGTTGGGGTTCGGCATGCTTGGCACACCTGTACAGAGCTTTGTGTAGGGCAACTCGTGTCGACTGTAAGGAGGTTGATGGTCCGTTGACACTATTGCTTGCCTGGGCTTGGATCCGCCTACCGTTCCTTGCGCCGATTCCTAGCAATCCTCGAGTCTTTCCAATTGCAAAAAGGTAAACTTAATTAGTAAACACTTTATAATAATGTATCTTAAATTTAGTTGATAAATGTATATTAACGAATTGCATGATGTTAGGTGGCATAACTGGGAACGTGTGAATTGGCCTTACAGATTGAGGAAACTTGAGTTTTTTAGGGGCTACCTGGATGCTCTGCAAGAAGGACAGGTCTGTTGTAATAAATACGTAGTTGTTTTGAATTAGTCGTGTTATTATTAATTGTGTAATCCTCGGTTACTTTCATAATGTGTGCAGTTTGATTATTTGAGTTGTGTATTGATTATTTGAGTTGATTAGTTGACTTGGTTATTCGTTTAGCCGTATTATTATTCTGTGTGTAATGGTATGATTACTTGCATAATGTGTGCAGTTTGTTTGGGAGCCTTATGCAATTGGAAGGACCGATCCGGAAGTGATTCCTCCTGACATCCGTCAGCATTCTGCTATTTGGAGTGCGACAGTTCCACTTATATCTTTTGAATGTGTTGAGTGGCATGCATCTGATAGAATGCGGAGGCAGTTTGGCTTGACTCAGGGTATTCCTGATCAGGAGCGAGACCTAGGTGAAGCACACGGCGAAGTTTTGACAGGTCCGAAGAATCAGGATTGGTCTGGAACCCGCTCATCCTGGGTTATGCAGTGGACGAACCGGTATAGTCTAGTTCTTGTTGATGACACGGTGCCCTCAGAGCATCAGGCAAATATCTACTTGCATTGGTACCGAGGTGCATATGGTGACCACTTGCAGCTGTCACAGATGGAACCGCAAGATAATCAGCCTGGTGATCCTATTCATAACCAGGAGAACCAAGACACACAATCACCGCAACCACCTTCGCCACGGCCAACAGCACCGCCCCCCTCACAAAGACAGGCACAACAAGAGCCTGAGCAGTACACTCCATACATTCCTGACACGCATTCTGCGGATTACCTGACTCCACCAGTATATCAGCAGTACTGGAGTGTTCCGCACCAAGAATCTATTGAACAAGGTTCTTTTAGCCAGCTACTTGGGTTCATGGCTCCTGGTCCAGCTTACTCATATCCCACTTATAGAGACATTCCCACCGGTCAGATGGCCCAACCGAGTGGGATAGCTCCAGGTAGATTGTCATTGGATACTAGACCACGACAGCACACTTCATCTGGTACATCCGGAGGGAGATTTTCTGTTGACTCTGGTATGAGTGATGATGCCACGAGGGGTATCATACAGAGCGGCGTTGACCGTCCTGTTCCAATGAGTCTCATTCTAGAGAGCTACCAGCCAGTTGATGAGGACAATGATGACTTCCTGGTTGACCATCCAGATGGGGATGAGGTTGAAGACGAGGATGATGCCGCGGATGCCAATGAGGACGACGACGAGGATGAGGCGGATGCTGAGGATGATGATGATGGGGGTGATGGTCCGGTTCATGATTCAGCGCCTACTGCAGGTAAAACAAGTAGTAGTAAATTGATTATTTTACTTGATTGTTGATTTTGGAAGTATTTGTTTGTTGAAGTACCTGGTTATTGATGAAGACTCGGTTTAGCACACGAATATTAGGAACCAAGTCATCTCCCTGGTACGCAGGCATTGTTTCAAAATGAACAACTGCGTGTGGCTCCTTGTGACACATTGCCTCAAACCATATCGGCAAGGCTTCGTACGAAGCTTCCCACCCTCCAAAAATTGATTCCACTGCCTTCTGTTTAGCCAACCATGCTTTGCGATAACTAATGGTGTAGTTAAACTTTGACTGTACATCCGCAATCACTGATTTCACCCTAATAGACGGGTCAACTTCTACCAACGGCTTTATTGCTTCTGCAACTGTGTTGGAATCTAGCTTCGAATGATCTTGAGAAATGGTGGCCCTAGTACAAGTGTGGCTACCGTTGTACCTCCTAATCTCCCAGCAGAACTTCCTGGACATTTTGCTCACCCTTATCAGCCAATCACATCCTGCACCATACTGGGTGCATTTAGCATAGAATGTCGTCGGTTCTGACTCATGCACCCGATAATCCACACCTCTGCGGATTGTATAATCTTTCATCGCCTTAATTACTGCCTCCCTAGAACTGAATTCCATCCCCACAGTAAATTCACCATCCGGCATAAGGGGAAGCTCTGCTGCAATAACATCACAAATTTTAGAGTAGTCAGAACTAATAACGTAACAAACTAATAAGCGCAGAACAATGGGAAACGTACTTTTCCAAACCGAACCGGTTATCGAACCGGCCGGTCGTCATCGAACCGGCCGGTTCGGTCCAACGGGTCGGTTCGGTCCAACAAAACCGGCCCGGTGCAACCTTTAACTCATACGCTAACATTCTGCTATTTGAACCGGCCGATTCGATCTAGATGGCCGGTCCTGTCAAATCGGTCAATTTGGTAGACCGAACTGGTGCGGTTAGACCGGCAGCTCCGGTCTGGTCGAACCGGCCGGTCCGGTCTGGGCAACCAGTCGGGTCCGGTCGAACCAACCACCCCTGTTTTAAACAATTACTAATTACATGCTATATTTTGCCTATTTACCATTCTCTTAAGTATTTTTCCTAAATAAATAACCCATGCACAAATCATACTATCACAAATCTTAACTTAAATTAACGACGCACCTGCATTTAAATATTGAGGATACTCCGGTGCATGCATGGCATCCAAATCCAACGACCGCATGAAACTTGGCTCCACAAACGGCTGCTGATTTGCTAGTGCATTTGCCACGTCCGCCACATCTGCCACCATAGCCTCGTCAGCTTCATCTTCGTTTCCACCTGGATCAACGACCTCATAGTTACTTTCGAAGTCTTCTTCACTATCACTGTTGTACTCCTCCAACTCAATTTCTCGGTCCGCTGCAGATTGCTCGAACTCGATATACATTTCGATAAACGTCACTCGCGACCGACTTTCAAGATACACTGAAAACATTTCTTGCATGCTCGCCTCGTCGGTCACGTATTTCGTTTGAAATTGCACGAACCCACCAAAGACAGATATAGGATATCTGTACAGAATACACGACACTCTCCTAGATATTTCAAAATCCATTTTCTCACATATGATCCCTTTTAATTCTTCAAATGACAGTGTGAATGGAATAACAATATCTAACGGATTATCACACACAAATTTCACTCCTTCTGATGTTTGTAATAAAATATGGCCATCATAATATACTTTTAACCTTACTCTATCATCCATGATAATAGAGAAGAAGAGATCTACAAATAGAGAAGAAAAGATATGCAAAGAGGAGATGTAGAGAGTTGTAGCTACGAAGGAGAAGAATGATATGACCTGCTTAAATTCAGTGGGTGCATCTATATATATATACCACACCCAAATCGGACCATCCGACCGGATGTATGCCCATTCGAATTTTTAAGAACAAAAAAATCGGACGGTCCGATTACCAGAAAGCCCGCCCAGAAAATTATCCTTACCCAAAATCGGTGGGTCCGATTTGGTCATTAAAAATTTTGAAATCTGCCCTCAAATCGGTTGGTCCGATTTCCTTGGGCAAAAAATCATCTTCAGCTCCCACAAATCGGACGGTCCGATTTGTGACTGCTAGAAATCGGACCGTCCGATTTCTATCCCTCTGCTGAACGCCGTCACAGCCTGGTTAATCACCACCAACCTCCATAACGGGGTATTACACCACACCTTGCATCATATCCGAAAAAATTAGCCTGCACCATAAATAACATGATGTATGAAAAAAATCTCCGTAATGTATTATTAAATATTAATTTTGGAACGACCTTATCTGAGATTAGAATTATAACTTCAAAAATCGAATCAGACTGGCAGTTCAATTAGATTAATCAAGAACCAATTACTTGGTTGATTCAATTGATTTCGTAAATTGTTTAGCAAAAAATTAATCAAAAAACCAATCGAACCGACAGTTAATCGGTAAACTGTCTAAAACCCACATATTTATTGAAGGGTTTCGGTTCAATATC
>NC_029773.3:63807890-63857420 GCF_000817695.3 Arachis duranensis
CAAACCCAGCCCCAGTCCCAGTCCCAATCCTCCATTTCTCTCTGAAAATTGAAAGAACCCTAGTCCCCAAACGCAGCCCCGCAGCCACCGTCCCTCTTCTTAGCATCGCCGAACTCTTCTCCGCTGGGGACAGGCGTCGCGTGTGGAAACTCTGCCGCCGTCGTAGGAAGCTATGTCGCGTGTGGAAGCTCCGTCGCCGTCCTAGGAAGCTGTGTCGCCCTCGTAGGAATCTTTTGTCCGTCGTGTGGAAGCTCTGTCGCCGTCGTCGTCTCCTCTGTTCGAGCTCTCTCTGTCTTTGCCGGTAGTTCCGACTCCTCTGTCATCGCCGTCACTCCCCTTCCTCCCTCGATCCGGTAAGCACCGTTACTTGGAATTAATTTTTGCTTTTTTTGTAATTTGTACTGTTGTTAATAATATTGAAAAAACAAAATCTGGATTACCATTATGCTATGGTTCAGTGAAAAAATGCACTTAATGATGTCAAAAGAAAGCTGCTTTAAAAAGCTATTAGAAACTCTAGAGGTTAATCATAATTCCCGCAATTAGAACACTCAGCTGATTGCCCTGTAACTCTGTTGGATTTATGTAGTTTTTCAATCAAAAGGGTGTTTGAGAAAACTTAAAAGAATGAAAATTATAATTGCTTGCTGATAAATATCTGTAATTTCAATTTTCTAAAGAATCAGCTTATGAATGTGCAACCTTCTTTTATCATAGCTTACTGTTACACAAAGAAAAGCAACTTTACTATCAAGCTTTTTCTATAATAGAAGATTTTTAGATCTGTTTATGTACGAGGAAAGAAAGAGGGGACGGGGATGGCAACAAAACAAGAACTTAGGAACATTTTATAGATAACGAAAGAAATTAGGACAGTACCTGTAGGCAAAGTCTTCCGAGTGGGATATGAAGAAGTAAGATCAATAAGAAAGAGCAATATAACGAGAAAATCCAAGTTCTCTAACACCCATTTTGTTTGTTGTTCTCTGTGTGGTGTGTTTTCCCTTCCCTTTTTTTCGTGTTTGTGTGTGGTGGCGGTGGTTGGTGGGGTTGGGATACTTGGTGTCAATGACAAGATTAGTAGGTTATGAATAGGTTCTAGTTAAGTTGGAAACTTATTTTTTCTTTACTCTTGTTGAATTCATACTTGTGATTTTATTGAAGGTCAGTCACTAGCTATGCATATCTGTATAATAGGATTTTGTGAAATTTGGCCTAATTCTTCATCTTTAGTTGAAAACTTGTTTGTTAATGTTTCTTTTGATAGTAGAGCATTATGTGTTTGTCACTATGTGCGTTTTGATTGTTTTTAGTTATGAACTTTGATGTTTGAAGTTGTTTGTGAACTTCTAATATTAAATTATGGATAATTTATCATGTGAAATTGTGAAATTTTGAATTTTATTAAGTTAGAAAGTATTGAATTTATATATTTGAAATTATATATTGAATTTTTAATAATTTTATTTAATATTTAATTAAACCGGTCGAACCTCGGTCGAACCAGTGAACCGGTGACCTTACTGATTTATTGACCGGTCCGGTTCTCGCAACCTTGGTTAGAATAGAAAATCCCAGAGAGTGTAGTGAAGAAGGAAATCATGGTGTCTCTGGCTCAGCAGCTGAGCGTCCTGAGATGGTCTCCACTGCCGTCCACGTCTTCGTCAAGACCAACCACCACCCACAACCGCCGTACCCGCACGCTCCTTCCGGTGGTGTGTTCAGTGGCCTTATCGAATGCGCAGAACCGAGAGAGAGTGAAGCTGAAAGAGCTCTTCGAGCAAGCCTATGAGAGGTGCCGCACTGCTCCCATGGAAGGTGTTTCCTTCACCGTTGATCAGTTCACTGAAGCTCTTGAAAAGTATGATTTTGATTCTGAGGTTGGCACCAAGGTCAGCTCGCTTCGCTTTGGGGTTTTTTTCTTTAATTTTTTTAACTGCAATGGAGTTTGTTCTGTCACTGGTTGCATAAAGTTTTGAACTTGATAAATGTAGTTTGTGGTTTCGGTGGAAGATGACTTTGAATTGAGTTTGTTGAAATGGTGTGTATTGATGAGTAATGAGAATGTTTAGTTAATGTGTCTGTGGAAATTGATGGTTGGTTGTGTATGAAGAAAAACAAAAACAGGTAATTGGATCCAGAGCCAACATCTTTTGCAAATATAGTTGTTTTAGTTTAGGTTGAATTTCGTCCTAGGTGGTTTGCATTTGTTCGAGAGAAGATCAGAGCATCTACTTAGGTGTGTGAATCGGATAGAAGATAGACAAGTGGCGAAAGGTAGGTAGAGGACAACCAAAAAATTCATACACAAGGTGTAAAGGACCTAACTGTAAACATGATATATGAATAATATGATAGGGTACAGTTGATCCTATCCAATTCCACCCAGTGGGATAAGGTTTTGTTATTGTTGTTGCAATTGTTTGATTAAGATGGTCTGTTTTTCACGTAAGGTTTTATGATAGGACACAATGGCATTGACATAGTTTGATACTTTGATTCATTTAGTGGAAAAGGAGTTCTGTGTTGTGTTGTTTTGTTCCTTGAGGAAATAAGTTGGTTAATGGTGGTGGGTTTTTGTTTTCAGATTAAGGGCACGGTATTTGCTGTAGATGCAAGTGGAGCTTATGTTGACGTTACTGCAAAGTCTACTGCATATTTGCCTCTGCAAGAGGCATGCATCCACCGAATTAAGCATGTGCAAGAAGCAGGCATAGTTCCTGGCTTGAGAGAGGAGTTTGTAGTAATTGGGGAAAATGAAGTTGATGATGGCCTGATCTTGAGTTTAAAGGCTATTGAGTTCGACCTTGCATGGGAACGCTGTAGGCAACTTCAAGCAGAAGATGCAGTTGTCAAGGGTAAGGTGGGTGAAGTGAAACCAAGAAACTCAATTTTAGTCAATGTTTAGTTCAAGTATTGTTTCTGCCGTTGTGAGTTGTTTAATTTTCTCTATGTTTACATTAACTTGTTTAATTTTCTCTATGTTTACATTAACTGGTTGCATACACTTCGTCTTGCAGATTGTCAATGGAAACAAGGGTGGATTGGTGGCCGAGGTGGAAGGCCTTAAGGGATTTGTTCCATTCTCACAGATTTCAACGGTTAGCTCTTGACCTACTTTGATGTTAGTAGCGTTGCTCTGATTTTGACCGCACTAATAGTCAATACTCAATATAGGCCATTTAGTTGAGGCTTTTTGTTGTAACCATCATCAGACTGGGATGCTTCATGCCAAAGACTGAAAATCTGGAATTCGCATGAGAATATGAGGCATTCTCCCTCTATTGTTGTCAATGTTGAAATAAAGTAATTCAAGTTTAGTAACCCCACTTGTATTCCTCGAGTTCCCATAGATTATTATGTTTAACTAAGAAGTTTCTTTAAATGTTCATTTCCATATTTCATTGCTTAGCCTTCTGTTTACTTTTCTTGTTAGAAATTATCTGGAGAAGAGCTACTTGAGAAGGAACTCCCTCTAAAGTTCATGGAGGTGGATGAGGAACAGTCCAGACTTATCCTCAGTCACCGTAAAGCCGCTGCTGACAGCCAGGGACAGCTGGGAATTGGATCCGTAGTAACTGGCACTGTTCAAAGCCTAAAGCCATATGGTGCCTTCGTTGACATTGGTGGAATCAGTGGTCTCCTTCACGTCAGTCAGATCAGTCACGATCGTATAACTGATATTGCAACTGTTCTTCAACCTGGTGATATTCTGAAGGTATTCTTATGATATTGTTAGTTTGTTACATTTACATGGACATTTTGCTTACAATTGCAGTTGTCTTGTAGATGAAAATTCTCACCTGTTTGTTTAGGTGATGATACTAAGTCATGATCGGGAGAGAGGCCGAGTAAGCCTTTCCACAAAGAAGTTGGAACCCACACCTGGTGATATGATTCGCAATCCAAAGCTTGTCTTTGAGAAGGTATAACTCAGAAAGGATGTCACATGTTTTGCTTATTTCAACTTCGTCGTTTTTTCTACCATCTTTTTTGACATCCTTGAAGAAGCTGAAACCCCCCTTTTTCCTTTACCTTGATAAATCATATATACCTCATCACTTTCCATCAGCATTTTTAATTTTCGATGAGAATGATCACATTTAACTCTGATTCTGTTCTTATAGGCGGAAGAGATGGCTCAGACATTCAGACAGAGAATAGCCCAAGCAGAAGCCATGGCTCGTGCTGATATGCTTCGGTTCCAGCCAGAGGTATCTAGCTATTGATTATTTATTTCATTATTTGTACAAAATTCTATGTGCATTTGCATGTCAAAGGAATTCTTACTTTCAGTTATTACATTTCATCTTTGAGTTGAATATCTTCTTTGATCCCTTTATGGCATCCTTGCACAATTTGATGATGAATATATAAAAATTATATGAATTGCAGAGTGGATTAACTCTTAGCAATGAAGGGATATTAGGACCACTTTCTTCAGAGTTGCCTGCAGAGGGTGTGGATTTCAATGAGGTACCCTCAGCTGAAGAACATTCATGATTCAGAATTTTGAGGGTCCTATTTTGCACCTAGCTCTAGATTTTTGCTTGTAACTTAAACAATATTGCTGTATAACAATAAGCTTATTGTTTTGTTTTGTTTGGATGAGTTAATTTTTTCCTGCTGCTTAGAGAATACATTACTTAATATTCACCAATTTGAGCCAACAATCCCGCCTTTTCTACAAATTTGAATTCTGTTGAGTGTGTATTTAGCCAGATGAACTAAAATATTGATTTTCAAGAAAGGAAAAGTCAATTAATCTTTTTATTTTCTGATTATATGAAAGCTTTCATGTTACGAACACAAAGGAGCAATACAATATTAGTTTTTTGGATTTGGTTAACAATACTTTTTAAGTTGTTAAATGCGAAAAGTATGTGTTGAAGAATTAAAAATTTCAAGTTTTTAAAAGTATATTTTGTATAAAGAATATGGAAAAATTGGACATTAGGATAAGTAATTTTAACTAATACCTTTAGAAAGACACCCCAAAAAAAGAAAAAAGAACTAATACCTTTAGAGTTTAGAATGTGTTAGATGGACCAAACCAATCATTTACTGGTCTGTGCTCAATGATTATATATCTTATTTGAAAATAAAAAGGGAAAAAGCAATATAGGCTGTTCTATCGGAAATTTTTTTGAAATAAATTAAAAATTTTAAGATTTTAAAAGTATATTTTGTTTTTGTATAAAGAATATAGAAAAATTAGACATTAGGATGAGTAATTTTAACTAATACCTTTAGAAAGACACAGAAAAAGAAAAAAGAAGGACAAATGATGCATATAAATCAAGTAGAGGGTGGTTTTACACAATTCTATCAAAGATAAAAACGTTACAAGGTTCTACTAAGAGCACTTTTCTATATAGTTTGAATTATAACCACTCGATTTACACATACATAGTAATTCGGATCATACTGATTCGAATTACACAAACTAACACACACTAATTCGAATGAGCATAATTCGAACTACTCCAGAATTTTGTGCCCATAGTAATTGTTTCGAATTACCCCCTATTTCCCCTATATAAAGAGTTTGAAGTAATCTCATTTGAACCACTATTTTAAATCTATGCTCCAATAAATCCTAGAGAAAATGACCCAGGCTTGAGCAGAATATCTAGCCAATGGGGGATAATCCGGACCGATTTTATCGTTTGTATGGAGTAACCCATATAGCTGATGTTATCAATGAAGAGGTTAGTGCGAACTTGTTCTTTTAAAATATGAGTGAATAAGTTTTTTTATTTTATATATTTTTACTTTTGGTGTGTTAGAATGGTAGTCATTATGTACCGACGCTAAGTTAGATAGGATTGCCATACAAGTGGTTTTATTAGTGGTTTTGTTAGTGGTTTTGTTAATGATTTTGTTAGTGAATGATGTCGCAATGAATTTTGTATAATCAGTGGGGAAATCAGACTCAATTCAGAATTCCAAGACCATTCCCTTGAGTTTTTCTCAATGAAAACAGTCTTTGAGTCGCATACTTTTTGGAGGTGAAGGAGTTATGGAGCATTTCATTTCACATTGTCCTCTGATTGAACATTTAATTCTTGACTTTTGTAATGTAGATCACCCTCTAAGCATAACACCCGGTTCTAGGAGCTATCGGGGGAAATCGCTAAGCTTGCGTGGTCTACAAAAGCTGAAGGGAGCTGATCTTAAAGGAATACAGGAGGTATTAGGTATATATTGATGTTCCGAATCTTGAGAACTTATATTATCGTGCTCTTGATATGGATATGGACGTGCCTTTCAAGCTGAATTTAGATATAGTTGCACAAATTTGAGTGCTTGAGCTTGAGCTTGTGGTATTTGGGGAGCCCAGACAATGGTTACTTGAACATTTTAATAGGATTCCTTTCCTTGAGAGTTTGATGTTGCATAATTGCTCTATGTTTGAGTATGAGAGGATTAATATTTCAGGTCCTCAAGTTCTTCAGGTTATCACATTGCTCTAACTTGAAGGAGGTAAACATCGATGCTCCAAATTTATTATCTTGCAAGTATATCGGAGAATTTCTAGAATTTCCAATCAACAGGAAGTCCACGCTCATTTCGGATGTAATTATCAAGTTAAGTTGTATATATTACATTCTTTGGATGTGGCTTTTTCCCAAATTCCTACTTAATGCGGGATACTTGTGCATCGAGCTGCCGTTTCTTTTTATTCCCTGAATTTTGCAGATTAGAGAAAGCCTGGGCGTATTGCAATTTTCATCACCTCCTCCAAGTATTAAACACGTTCAATTACGATGTTGTATGGATAGTGACGCTCACTATTTTCCCTTTATGAATTGGTTAGCTTGGACTCATTGTGTCATTGACTTGTTGTGTCCCAATTTTCTGTTTTATTACCAAATACTTATCAACATAAATAAGATGTTATGTGGAGATTGGAGCCTCTAACTTTATTCGTTACTTCACAAAAACAACAATTTTTCTATGAGATGCTGATGGACAGAAAGAAGTGGGGGTGCTATCTCCGTTCAAGGCGCAACAAGTGTTGTTGGAATGGCTTGAAGATTGTGAAGGTCACACATTCAAAATGGCCTGATGAAAATGTTGAAGATCTTAAGGCCATGTTAGATTCATTGCCAGAATCTGGTGTTGCTGAATATATTACTTTGAGTAATACTCCAAATAGGTCCCCAAGAAATTTGCCATCCGACAGTTTTGTCCCCCACAAAATTTAACTAAGATTTTGACCCTGAGGTTCTCAGATATCCCCCAAATACGTCCCCAAAACCGTTTGATCCGGTTAAAGTGGTGACGTGTCAGGTCAATTGTGACATGTCACCTTTAGGACATTTTGGTCCCCATCCACGGTGGACAAAACGACGTCGTATTGGAACCAGTGGCAAAACGACGTCGTTTCGGGGAGGACAAATTCGTCCCCACTTAGACAGAGAATGCAAACGGCGTCGTTTTCATGTTGGGGACCTATTTGTCTTATAATAGTATCTTAGGGGACCTATTTGACCTATAATTTGTGATGTTAAAAGAAGCTATATTTACTTCAACGCAAACTTTAAAAACACATTGACATTAGTCTGTTCATTTATCAAAATGGTAACATAAACCTGAGAACTCAAACATGTTAACTACACAAATATTTGGCTTCAATAGCAACACAAACCAAATCAAGTCAAAGAAGGTTTATTTTCTTTAACACAAACTAAACGAAACCATTCTAAATAACATAACGTCTTCTTCCTCCAACATAACAAAAGGTGGTAACATAACTAAGACAACAACTTTCACACTAATTCTTAGAAGTATCATTTCTTGAAAGACTGGTTCAACCCTCGTGTGCAACAAGTGGCACAGTATCTAAGTTGTTCAAATTCATTCCAATATGAGGGTTGAACCAGTCTTTCAAGAAATGATGCTTGTAACAGCCCAGACCACCCGCTAGCACGATATTGTCCGCTTTGGCACACAAGGCCTCACGATTTTACCTTTGACAATAGGGATGCTAGTCGAAACCCCCCACACTCACTCGTCAAAACGCGTCATGCTAGGAAAAGGTATCCGCATCCTTATAAGGCATGCTTCATTCCCCTCCCCAACCGATGTGGGACCTTACAACCACCCCCCTAAGGGAGCCCAGCGCCCTCGCTGGCACATTGATTCGGGCTCTGGCTCTGATACCATCTGTAACAGCCCAAACCACTCGCTAGCACGATATTGTCCGCTTTGGCACACAAGGCCTCACGGTTTTGCTTTTGACGATAGGGATGCTAGCCGAAGGCCCCCACACTCACTCGTCAAAACGCGTCATGCGAGGGAGAGGTATCCACACCCTTATAAGGCATGCTTCGTTCCCCTCCCCAACCGATATGGGACCTTACAATGCTTCTAAGAATTAGTGTGAAAGTTGTTGTCTTAGTTATGTTACCACCTTTTGTTATGCTGGAGGAAAAAGACGTTATGTTGTCTTAGTTTAAACCTTCTTTTAACTTGATTTGGTTTGTGTTGCTATTGAAGCCAAATATTTGTGTGGTTAACATGTTTGAGTTCTCAGGTTGTTACTATTTTGATAAATGAACAGACCAATGTCAATGTGTTTTTAAGGGGTTTGCGTTGAAGTAAATATAACTTTTTTTAACATCACGAATTATAGGTCAAATAGGTCCCCTAAGATACTATTATAAGACAAATAGGTCCCCAACATGAAAACGACGCCGTTTGCATCCTCTGTCTAAGTGGGGACGAATTTGTCCTCTCCGAAACGACGTCGTTTTGCCACTGGTTCCAATACGACGTCGTTTTGTCCACCGTGGATGGGGACCAAAATGTCCTAAAGGTGACATGTCATAATTGACCTGACACGTCACCACTTTAACCGGATCAAACGGTTTTGGGGACGTATTTGGGGGATATCTGAGAACCTCAGGGTCAAAATCTTAGTTAAATTTTGTGGGGGACAAAATTGTCGGATGGCAAATTTCTTGGGGACCTATTTGGGGTATTACTCTATTACTTTTGGCTTAGAGTTGTAATCTTGCAAGACATGCATTCTCTATTTGAATTAAAACTTAGGTGTTGCTGCTTTCTTATATGTTCGTGCGTATGCATTTACTTTGGTGCTCATGTATGTACAAAGTTAAATATATGCTGAATTACAATTAATATAATCTACTAGTTACAAAGTCTATTTGGATGTTTTTCATTAGAATCTTCTAGATTCTGGTATTATTATTATTAATAATATTATTATTGTTAAAGTACTGTTTTAATTTTTAAACATTTAGATTAAATCTTAATTTAATTCTAACATTTAAAATGTCCTGTTTTTATTTCAAATGTTTTATTTCATCTTATTTTAGTTATTTGGTTAAAATTACAATTTGTTCTTCCAAAATTACACTTTTGTTCTTTTGTTGTTATTTTTTTTATTCTATTATTTTTACTCTTAAATTATTACAACAGCTATTGTGAACACTATAATTATGAATTTTGTCGTTACCTAAAAGAAAACCATAATAAAAGAAAGAATATTTTTGGAAGAATTTTTTTTTTAATTTCGACTAGAAAATTAAAATAATTTCATAATATACATACATACATACATTAAAAGTAAAGAATACATTTCAAAATTAAGATAAGTCCTACCAAAATGGGATCACTCCATGAATGGGGAGTATTCTATTCTCTTCAATATGGATTGTACTATACTCTGTGCATGTGAGAGACTGAACTATAAATTTATACTGATAGAAATATCTTGGAACTATTGCAGTAGTGCATAGTTTTCCTTCAGGAAATGCCAAGGTCCTGATCTAGTACCTATCCTGCAATTCAAAATAAAATATGATACATCTTTCGACCGAACAAATGCAATAAATAATAATGCATTAATTTGTTATGGTTTCTTTCCTGTGCATTTATTCCAGCTTAATTTGTGAGAAAAACTACTTTCAAAAGAAAAATCAGTTTTCACAAATTTGAAGGAGCAAAAGATTATACTTTTTGCTGCCCAAAATTGATTTTATTATACACTTATTCGTTAAAATTAAATCAGTTATGAAATATTGGAAGTAAAATTGAAATATTTCAACTTTGATAAGTTTTAAGGGTAAAAAAGTATGGTATTCCCTTAAATGAATGGTAAAAAAAATTATGATTTGAAAAATCAGTTTATATATATATTTTTCTTCTGTTAGTTGAAAAATAGTAGCTTTTCAGCAAAATTAGTTTTTTTGGTTTTTCGATTTTACAGAAGACTTTGGTATTAAAATTTCCAGATAGACCCAGTTTACTTCTAATTTGGAATGAAATATGAGTTGCATGGGAGTGAAAGAAGAATATTCTGGTAGTCTTTTAAGTGCATAGAAAAAGAAGTTACCTCCAAAAGCCAGCAAATGTCCTGAGGCTCATGTAAATAGACAAAGCAATCCAGATACCACTAAAGCCATAGCTTGAGGATAACATATATAAGCTAAATATGCTCACCAATGCCACCAAAATCTAGGAGAAATAAGCGAATGCGTAAACTATAAGAGGGGCATAAACCTTACAATCAATTTCTAAAGTGGGAAAAATTGAAAGGCAATTATTTGTATACCCTTTCGAAATTAGATTATCCTTTTTTTATATATTTTTTTACAATAAGTTTAATCGTATACTAACATATGAAATAAGTATTTTTGTAATTTTGTTTGAATATAAAATACCATGTTTGAATTAAACTCTAGATAATTAACTTGTTACATCATTTCTACACTTTGGAACCATAAAACTTAAGAAATACTTGTGTGATTCTAAAGTACATTTAATGCATGTTCTAAAAGCCTATTTTTATCCAAACTTCAACTACATGCTGTATTCATTTAGAAATGTTTGGTAACAAAAATATTAACTAAAAATAGTCAAAATCTATCTTATTTAGTAGTTAAGTTATGACTAAATTTTTTTTTTTTTTTGTCACCTTAGCATTAATACTACACATCCAAGTCTTTTTGTTAACCAAGTCTAACCAAATTAATCTAACATAATAAAAGTTAGTTATGACTAACATTATTCCAAATCTTATTGTTTAACTTGGTTGGATTTGGTTCATAAAAAGACTTGGATGTAGCATTACTCATCGGTTAAATACATAATTATTTCATGTGTTATCAATATACATAACAGACTTATGATGCAATAATACATGAGAATGTAATTTACCCTCTTGTTTCAGAAGGCAAGGAAACAATTGCCATTAGTAAGAAGTTATATCACCACTATAAGGACTTAATGATTGTAAATCATAGATTCTGAATCTTTGAACAGTGAATTTCATGAACTTTTTGTAGAGGAATTAGCAACTAACTCAAAAAGGTTGTAACATTAATGCTAAAAGTAAATTTGACAAACATACATGATCTGCTTCATGCTTAAAAACCAAATTTCTAGACTTTACCATTGAGTAAGCAGAGTATATGAAATCCGAAGCTCCGTAGTTTACTCCGTCAAAAACAAATGCTAGTGAATTGAGGGGTTGAGTGGCTGCAACATACTGGCGAAGTAGAAATTAAAATAAACAGATAAATAAGATAGATAAACTTTTCTTGTTAGGTAAGCAACTTATTACTAAGAAGGGAGAGTGCTCTTATTTTATAAGCAACAGAAATAAAACTCACCGGAATACCAATACCAATAAGATGCAGAACAGCGACGTCGTTTGTAAATAACTTAGAAGCAAAAGGGAGCAGACTAAAGAGAAGGAATGAGAGAACCAGCCCCAGAATCAGCCCAAGCTGCATGAAAAAGAAAAAGGATTTCAAAAATTATTGAAGTAAGCGTGTTCGAGATATAATCATTCATGCACATCCTCCTATCAGCTTAAACTTTTGGGAAAAGTGGTTTTATAACATGGTACTACGCAAACCCAAAAGAGACTCTTGCGTGAGTGGATGTGTCAAAGATATAACCATTTATGTGTCTCCTCCTATCAGCTTAAACTTTTGGGAGAAGTGGTTTCATAATAGTAACAAATGAATAACTAACAAAAAATTTAGATGAAAGGTAAGTGACAAGTTGAAATACCTGAAGAACACGCGAAGCCGATGTGATCACTTTATGGTAATCCCTTTGCGCAAATGCACTTGCAAGAATAGCCTGAAAAGTTAAAACTGGCATCCATTGGTTTGCATTGGCTTAATTGTAGTATAACAAACTAGCAACATACTTTTTTGGAAAATAGAATGATTAAGAGGGAAGAGTGAAAAGTGAATGATGACAATATTGCAGAGAGCCCAAGATGTTGCATGCAACTAAGAACAATTCTGATTAAAATGAAACTAAGAAGCATACAGAAAATCACCAAATGAATTCATATTGGTAATTTGCATATGCTTTAAACAACAAAGACTTGGCAATTAATGGTGGAAGTTCTCAGAGATGCTAATTTCTGAATGTAGTTACTTTGCTAGTTCCTTGCAACTATAATATACGTTTTCGTTTACTTGGTTGTGTGTGGCACCGTTAAAATTCATGATAATAACTCAAGAATAAATATCAAATGCTATTGTGATTATGTTATCTCTCATAACAATGAAGAGTACCTATTTATATGCCCAAAAATATTATTTGTGCACTAAAATCAGTCACCATGTATTTATGTATAGGCTCTTAATCCACATAAAATATGTAATAAAAAAATGTTGAGAGGAATAGTTTCTTACTTGAGCAGAAACAGCTAATCCATCAGCAAGCAAAGAGGTCGCCATCCAAATCTGTAAGCAGATTTGGAAGGCGGCCATGGTTATTGATCCTTGTCTTGCTGCAAGGGATGCTGACAGTGTCACACAGAATGTCACTGCTGTAACTTTCAACAATAGCAGAAACCCTACAACAAAGATGAAACAAACAACGTTAGATATTTGTACAAATGTGAAGTGACAATTTAGTAATTGGTCAGATTTAAGACCATGTGAAGTTAAAAATCAAAGAATGTGTTTTGACATCAAATTAATTGTGATATCAGGTGAAACAATATCTCATTTAGTTTGCAAACTCACCTGAGTTAGTTTTTTCTTCTTCCAGAAGAAAAAGAACATTCAATTTCAAGGTATTTAGATCATTCAACTTCAACCAAAATTTTAGTTTCACACATAATAAACAAATGTCACAGCTGAATTTTCAGACTAGAACTGTAAAATATGTTTCTGAATTAAGGATAGGCTCTAGGATCATTAATACACTCCAAATATATTCATGAACTTTACCAAGATAAATTGTAACTGGTATTTTGTAAAGTGTTTCTAGATCATATGTGCAAGTGTTTCAGTTGGCAATGACATGCAAGCTGTTTCATTCATTAATAGATTTTGAAGTTCAGATAAGAACTATATTTTGTCTATGTATATATTTTCGAAGCCTCTCTAGACCGAAAAAGTGCGACAAATTTGTAGACTTGTCTGCTGAATTCCTAATTGTGAAACCAAGAATCTGAAAAATGCAAAAGTAGATAGAAATTAGTACCATTTTTTAGAATCTTCCCAAATTGAAAATCTTGGATACTTGGAGGCATTAGATCAACTTGCTTCATTAAACTCCACAACAACACCAAGGAAATCAAGTACCTGTCAAATCACATGCCAAATTAATAAAACGAGAAACAGAAAAGAAACATAACTTTCTCAAGTAAAACAATAAAAAAAAAAACAAAAATTGAAGTCTTTGATGAGTGATCAACAAAAGATGCTTATAGCATCAGAAAGAATACCGGAGATGAACGTATGAACATACTGGGAGATAATGTGTGCGATTGCTGCACCGCTGACTCCCAACCGGAGTACGAAGATAAGCAATGGATCTAAAATGATATTTGTTACATCTCCCACAACTGTAATCAAACTTCACAAATTACTGAATGATCATAGTGTGCAATTCATTTTGTTTAAAGAAGTAGAGTCTAACTGATTTCCATTAATTCACTAAACTGTATCTAAATCTGATTTTAGAAGTTACAGAAGAAAAAACTAATATTGAATTCTCCAGTAACATTCCTCTATGAATGTTTTAGGTGACCTTTTAATTCATAAAATGGGCAAAATATTTTGATATTAAGAGGGAAAAAAATTTAAAATTGAAACACTGAAGGAAATGATTGAACTAAATAGGATGAAAATTAATTTAACAAAAACCGAACTCTAGACTAGTATCATCATAAGAACTTGATACTTGATAGAGATCAATGGCGTACTTGTAGCATATAAAGGTGTTTTCGTATCTTTGATTCCTCGAAAAACTCCTTGCATGGCCATAGAAAGTATCACAACTGGTGCACCAAATGACCTCAGAGTCAAGTATTGCTGTGCCGGCTTCAACATCGGAGAATTCTGCATGAAGAAAAAACACTCAGTCATTTAACAAATTACATCAATGTAGCTAAAAGGAACTGTAAAAGTCTTCAAAGATGGAACATAGCCAGAAAACTCTAAATTCGAAACAATTATAATATGATTTCTGAAGTAAGAGAAACTATGAAGCAATTGAAGCAGAATTACATGAAGCAACATAGTAACTACTAAATCAGCCCATATTAACAACTATGCTACGTGTACACAAAAAATCAGCTATCAAATCAGGTACAGAATATACATTAAAAATAAGTTAAAAAACATATGTATTTATACGCAAATATATGGTGCTGATTTTTGGCGTGCACTTAGCATTTTTGTCTAGCTAATCTTGTCTTATACTGAAAAATTGAAGTTAATATCATCAATTTCATAGAGGATTATTGTGGCAGTTGCAACTTGCAAGAAAGGACTCACATAATCAACTCCCATGTAATTCAAGATTGGTCTGGCTGTAAAAATGAGAGAGAGAGCTTGTAAGACGCCGAGAATGGCACCGATAACTATTGCTGATGAAGCTGATGGAATATAGCTTTTGTCATGGCCAAGTTTAGCTACTCTATTAACACTTCTTGATGATGTACTGCATTCAGGATCTATCTTGAAAAAAAGAAAAATCAATAATGATAAATTAATCCAGAGAAGTATACAGATTCAATTAAAAATGTGTAGCAGGCTTTTTATTCTTTTGAAAAATGAAATAAATACCAACTTGTTCCACTTCCAATTTTGTTTCCTCGGTCACAGAAGAGGTATGGATCAGCATTTCTGTTTCTGATGGTTGATTTTGTAATTTATCGACGGCATCTTCCTCGGCAACCAACGAGGTTGTAACACTGACCAGAGGAATTATTGCTATTTTTGAGATTTGATTAAAAATTGCAATTGATACCCCCACTGCAGCAAGCTCCACAGGGCCTACAAAACAATAGCAATAATGAAAAATGTTAGAGGAGTAACATCAAACATTTTCTAAATAGAATCCTAAGGTTACATTTAGATTCTGTATCCGAGACATGGGTACATAGACATAGACAAAGACACAAACTCCTTTGGTTATAGAAACAAGGATAGAGGTACAACATTTTCAATCTTAGAAATTATATAACTAAGCTTTGGACACAGCTTAATAAGCTTATGAATAAATCATGCAGGATTTGTTGTATCAGTCAGTCAAACTTTCTAGATAAATACATAGAATTAAAAAGGTGAAGCAAACCTATGTGTCCGATGAATGCAGTATCAATCAGAGAAGCAATAGGATCTGCAGCCAAAGCAAGAGTGGTAGGCAGTGATATATGCATTATTTCCAGGCCTAGTTCATCCTTCCTAAAGGCGTTCCTGTAACCATTAATAACACAAAGTGTTTAGTTTTGATGCAAGTTCACACAGTCATCTAATCAAATTCAACCTTTTTCCATGCAATACACAATTGGATATATACGACAACAACAAAATCTTATTTCACTAAGTGAAGTCGACTAAACCATTGAGTCACACCATGTATCATGTCTAAAGTGAGAATGTCTACACATAAATCTAAGATAAATGCCAAAATTTATTGTTTTTGACCATCACTTAAGTCATCAATTCAATTCTTTTAGTATAATAATCCAATAACATATTTTATCTCATACTCTGATGACACTCGGATATTTTTTATTGACTGCCTCATGTATGGTCTTCTTGAATCTTCTCCTATCTTTGGCTCTGTGTATCTTCCATCCCATCCACCTTTTTAACTGGATATTCGGCTGATTATATATATTTATATATTGTGTGTGAAAATATCTTAATAGTTTCATCCAAATTACACCTAATTTAAGAAACTAAAACTCCTAAAGTCAAGAAACACAGTTCAACAGTATTTCTCACAATCCTTTTTTCTTGGGTCTATAATAAACATTAATCATGATAACTATTCCAAAAATAATATATATGTAAATCAAAGAGAATACTATTGCAATTTTAATATTTCGTCACCTAGCAAAACACAAATAGAAATACCTTATGCCAGAAAATAACATATGAAAGCTCATCTTTCCTTCCGTCGTCCAACAGTTTCAGCTTTCAGCACATATAGAAAATGGAAGTCGTATATGTGACATATAAATATACTAAGTAACCAAACTTGGGTTACACACTTCTATGGCGAAATTTTCAAGAACGTGAAGAATTTGAATGGACAATCACCACCCGTTAGAGTTTGAATCCGAAGGATCCTTCAAGGAACTAAGCAAAACTTAAAATATTCAAATAGATGGAATATGAAAGTTGATGGCAGATGAAGTAAAAGCTACCAAAAAGCCTCCCTTAGTTGTAGAATCCCGGGTTGTATATAGTTTGGTCAATAATAAAATATGATTGTATTCTTTTGCTTTTAGTACAATAGAAAAGTCTTAAATAGTTCCGGTACTGTACAGCTTTTTGTAGGGACGGTGCAGGTAAATTATATGGTACAGTTTTGAAGTGGGTTAGTGGTAAAATTAGTTTATCACAACATGGACAATTCTTTAAATTCTTCTTTTGAAAATTTTTATCAATTAAATTAATTATTCAAAGATTATAAATTAATTAATTTTGTCATTCTATCACTCAATAATTTTTGTAAATAATTAATGATATAAAATATCAATAAAATTCTACATTCAAGTAATTTAACCAACTAAGTTCAACCAAGTCTTTTAGATTCACTCGCTTCTTCTTCTTCTTCTTTTAAATTCACGCACAGACATTTTTCTTCACCCCCGATGCTACGTCGTCTTCTTCCTTCTTTTTCTTATCCTCTTTTTTCATTATTTTTCAATTTCGTTACTATTCCAAGGGTTACCTGAAACTGGATCGAATTTGGGCTTGAACATGAGTTCCAAACTCTTTGGAGAGGTGATTTCCGACTTAGCCTGGGTGGTACAGCCGGCGTCCGAGTTGTTGAGAGGAGACGGAGGGTGGTACCTGCAAGACACTCTAATGCCTAAGTCAGCAAGGGTCTTAGCAGGTTTATAGTGTATTGGAACTTAAGTATATCTTAGAGTGTTAGTGTATTTATAGGTGATGAGCCAATAAGGAGTAGTTCCACCATTGATGGTGGATAACCGTCCCTTTTATGTAGGGGTTGTTGAGATCTCTCTTCCCAAGAGTGGAGAGAGATATTAGGGGTTAGTTATAACTCTTTTAGGGGAGAGTTATTACTGTGGGGCGCGCTGTCCAAACTCTCAGGAGGCCATTTGTATGGTAGCAAATTATTTAGGCTTTCTCTGAACTTGAGCCTGACTTATATTTTGAGTCTAGTATGAACAGTTCCCCTACTTGATTCTGACCTTTTGCTTGAGTCGGATTCAAGTGTGTATGAAGTCGGGCGGATGCCAGGAAGTAGAGCTATCACTTCAGGTTTTCCAAGTCGGTTTCCGTTTTCAAGTCAGAAACCTGACGTGATTTCAAAATGCCAACCGTTGCGTCTGTTGGCTTCCCACTTTGATACGTAGGGTGCAGTTACATTTGTAACTGTGTACAATCTTTAAATGAAGGGAGGGGCTTTTACAATTCTGCCCCTTGGGCTTATAAATACTCCTACCCTTTTCTCTCTCTTTCTTTTTCATCCCTTCTCTCCTTTCGCGCTCTTCCCTCTTTCTCAAGCCCTTTCGTTTCCTTCGTTCCTTCTTGCATTGGAGCTTTATTCTTTCTCTGGAAAACTCTAAAGGATGTGGGACTTTTCTTTGGGGGGGATCATTTATTGTTCTGTCCTGCCATTAGCCTCCTTTGGCTTCTTTGAAGAAAACAGAGGTAAGTTCTTCTTTTCTACTATGTAGTTTTCCTTATATTAGAAACCTATGTGTGAATGTAGGATCGTTGCTAGCGAACTTGCCTTTTTTGATAGTTTCTTGGAGATTAGGTTAGTTTTGTGTTCTTTGCTGTTGCACTACTGCCTTGGCTTTCTATGTGCGTCAGAGTGCCCCTAAATGAAATTGTTGTAGCCTTTCAAGAACAATATCATTTTTCCTTTTTCAAAGTTTGCTCCCTGTTGGTTATTCTTTTTTGTGAAAGAAAGTTCCATCTGTTTCGGACTTGTAGTAATGATTTCTTTTGTGTAATATAGGTATATTCCTCAATATATCTCGTTCAACTGTTTCAAAAATGTCTTCCAAGGTCCCTGAGGATTTGTTGAAATTGGTAGACTCTTCAGTTCTTTCTGCAGTTCCTGTAGTTGATAACGTTTTTGTAGAGGAGTTCTGTAGGCATCATAGGTTTGTAGTTCTAGAGATAATGAAGTAAAATATGAGATAGTAGCCCCTGACCCTAAAGACCAAGTTTGCTTTGGCTGAGTTGCTAAGTCGGAACCCCATTTTCTTCTTATGTACGATTGTTTCTTTACCCGACTTGGAGTGTTTTTTCCTTTTTCCGATCTTGAAACCGAAGTTTTATCTTACTGTAAAGTCGCTCCGTCCCAACTACACCTAAACTCTTAGGGGTTTATGAAGATTTACCAGCTCAGAAGTCGTGAGCTTTTCTTCCCAATTTCTTTGAAAATCTTTTTCTTCTTGTTCCATGTTACAAAACCCTTTAGCTCCCTCTCGAATAAACAACAATGGGTTTCCTTCCGAGCTAACCAAAGTTGGAAAGTCTTCTCCATTTTCGATGACTCATTTCACGATTTTAAGAACTTCTTTTTTAAAGTCCATGCTGGTGAGGGTCACACCCCTTCTTCTTAAATGAAAATGATGAACTCCGCTTCCAGTTGTATTGGGTAGAGGTAGCCCCTGTTGAGAAATACAATCTGATAGACTTGGACGAAGTCGAGGAGGCTGTAATTGAGTTCTTTTGAGCGGCTTGGGGACGGGCTCCAAACCTTGACACTAAGAAGTTCCTTCTCAGAACACCGAGTTATCTCCGTACTGAGCTAGGTAGTTTTCATTTTTATTTATAAATAATTGCTCGTTGTCCCGACATACTTCTTGATATTTCTTGCTCTTGTGCAAAAAGAATGAAAAGTGGTTCCAAAGCTTATCAGAAAGTTCAGGAGGCAAAAAGGAACACCCGAGCTCGAGCTACCCAGCTCCTCCTCCTCCTCCTCCTCCTCCTCCTGTTCCTCTCTTCTTGAAGCCGAGTTCTAAGAAGAGAAAGACTTCAGAATCAAGTGGCCCCAACATTTATGACACTGGGTTTGATGGGGTGATATTTTGTAAGAAACATCCATCCTCATAGCTTCATTGCTATGGATGATGTTTCTATCAAGAACCACCTCGAAGTCTTGATCCGAGGTGGGATCCGAATAGCTGGGGTATGCTCCGCCTTGCTGAAAGAGTTAGGGAGGACTCCTTTGAATGCTACTTAGCATTTTTGAAGGCCTTATAAGCCGAGGTGGCTTCTCTTCAGGAGGCAAAAAAGGAATTTGAGGGGGAGAAACTGAAGCTGGAATCCAATCTCCTCAAAATTCGGGAGAAAGAGAAAGAATCTGCGGCCTCTTGTGATATGGCTGAAGGGTTAATGAAGAAAGTCAAAGAAAACTATGTCCGAGTTTATAAGAAGAACTTGAATCTAAAGAACGAGGTAAGACGACTTAAAGATGATTATGCCGACTTTGGAGGAGTTGGTTGCTAAGGGTACAGAGGAGGTGTTTGAAAATTTAAAGAATCAAATTCAGGTTATTGCTCCTAACTTGGACTTATCCCCCCTCAACCCAGACATGATCGTGGTCGATGGGAAGATTGTCCCTCCTCCCTGAGAAGGTCATTTTAGTGTATCCGACCTGAAGACTTTGGGGCAGCATCTGGTGGAGTCTCCTCCACCAGATGTTATTTCTGCCAAGGAGGCAGCACCGAGTTCTTCTCCTCAGCCGGAAGTTGTGCCAACCGAGGAGACTCTTCCAACTTCCTCTACTAAACCTAGATCCTCTATTGCTAACGATTAGAATCCACTTTTTGGTCTATTTAGTGTTTTTATTAAGCCCGGCTTGTGGGACCTTTTATCAATATTTCTTATTTGTATGTTTTTATATGCACCTTTCTTTTGTTGACTCTGATCCTTCTAAAGGGTCTTAACAACTTTTTGGATTTTGTATTTGCTATTATTGCGAGACTTTTGTGAAAGCATTTTATATGCTTTTTAACAAATATCCCTTCTCTTGGGATTCATTTTGAAAAGGTTTTTCCATTGTATAATTCGAACAACCAATTTTTTGTTATTAGGCTGCTTTTATAACTTAGGTTATTTTTGCGATGCATTTTATAATGCTCGAATGCTTTCCGACTTGTAAGTTGTAAGTCGTCTTGACCGAGCTTATATGATCGTCATTTACAACCTCTTTACACTGACTTGTGTCTCGTCACTTTATCTTGCTGACCATATAGGTCGGGCAATAGATTTATGCACTTTTCAAGCTTAAGTCGATGCGTATCGTAGAAACAACAATGGAATTAAAAAAGATTTTTTATTAATGAAGAGTAAAATAAAAAATGCTTTTCTACCAAGGGTGATAACTCTCTTGCCCCTAGTCCCCACTTTGTTGCCTCGTTAAAACCCCCTCCAGGAAAACCCTTCTAAAAAAAATCATGAAGTCGAGAAAAAGAGTATATCAGGGAGCGAGGTGCGATTCTAGCTATAATATCTCTTCAAGTTGCATACGTGCCACGACCTTGGGAGCTCGGCTCCATTCAAGTCGGACACCTTGTAATAGCCTTTTTCCAAAACTTCGGTTACCTTGAAAGGTCCCTTCCAGTTAGCAGCGAGCTTCCCTTCGCCCGACTTGTTTACCCCGATGTCATTTCTTATCAAGACCAGGTCGCTTGTTGCGAAGTCTTCCCATATAACCTTTTTATTGTATCTAGTCGACATCCTTTGCTTCAATGCTGCTTCTCTTATCTAGACTTGTTCTCAGATTTCAGGGAGAAGTTCAAGCTCTTTTCTTTGGGCTTGGACATTCCTGACCTCATCATAGAATTTTACTCTTGGATTTTGTTCGCTAACCTCAACAAAGATCATGGCTTCTACCCCGTATGCAAGTCAGAAGGGTGTTTCCCCAGTCGTAGAATGAGAAGTTGTTCGGTAAGCCCAAAGCACTTGCGGGAGTTTCTCTACCCAAGCTCCCTTTACATCTTGCAACCTTTTCTTCAGTCCAGCTAATATAACTTTATCGGCTTCTTCGGCCTTCCCATTAGCTTGGGGATGTTCCACTGATATGAACTGATGCTTAATGTTCTATGATAATGGAGTGAGGAACTCTGAGCCGAGTAATGATATTCTTATACAGGAACTACCGACTTCTTTGAGCTGTGATAGTAGCTACTGGTTCTACTTCTATCCACTTGGTGAAGTAATCCACTCTCACAATGAGATACTTAACCTGTCCAGGGGCTTGGGGAAAAGGTCTGAATAGGTCCAACCCCCATTTTGCAAAAGGCCATGGGGAGGTCACGCTAATGAGCTCTTCAGGGGGAGCAATGTGGAAATTGGCATGCATCTGGCAAGGTGGCATTTTCTGACAAAGTCGATCGCGTCCCTTTGCAAGGTCGGCCAAAAGAATCCGGCTTGGACCACTTTTCTAGCTAAGGACCAGGCTTCGAAATGGTTTCTACAGATTCCATTATGCACTTCTTCCAAGACTTCTTCAGTTCTTCAATTCGGAACACATTTCAACAAGGGTGTGAACACCCCCTATTCTGTAGAGGACATTTTGTACTAGAGTGTAGTTCTGTGCCTCCCTTCGAATTTTCTTGGCCTAATTCTATTCCTTGGGAAGGATGCCAAATTTTAGATATTCGATAAAGAGAGTCATCCATCCGAGGTTTAAGCCAGAGACAGGTAGAACGTTCGACTTGTTATCTGACTTGATAACTAATGGCTCCTTAAGAGTTTTTTGTATCAGACTTCTATTATTTCCTCCTGATTTGGTACTTGCTAATTTAGAAAGGGCATCTGCCCTACTGTTAAATTTCCGAGTTATATGTTGGACGTCGGTCTCGAAAAATTGTTGAAGTTGTTCAAGTATTTTCTCCAAGTATCTCTTCCTGTTAAGGTCTTTTACTTGGTATTCTCCATTGATCTGGAAAGTTATTATTTGAGAATCACTGAAGACCACCACTTTGTTGGCTCTGACTTCTTTGGCCAGTTTCAAGCCTGCAATCATGGCATCATACTCGTCTTGATTGTTAGAAGCAGGAAATTCAAACTTCGGGGAAAGCTCTATTTGAGTCCCCTCGTCATTGACCAAGATAATGTCCACACCACTTTTGACTTTGTTAGAAGATCCATCTACATAGAGATTCCAGGTCGTAGAGGTTTTAGTCTTGTCACCTGTGTATTCTGCTACGAAATCGGTGAGGCATTGAGCCTTAATGGCCGTCTGAGTTTCGTACCTTAAGTCAAACTTAGACAATTTTATAGCCCATTGTACCATCCGTCCTGCTATGTCCATTTTCTGAAGGATCTGCTTCACAGGTTGGTTCGTCTGGAATCCTATGGTGTGCGCCTAGAAGTAAGATCGGAGCCTCCTAGACGCCAGGATTAAAGTGTATGCAAATTTTTATATTTTTTGATACCTTAACTCTGGCCCTTATAAGACTTTACGAGAGAAATAAACAGGATATTGTTCGACCTCATTTTCTCGTACCAGTGTTGAGGCTACTACCTTATCAGCGACAGCTAGGTACAATACAAGCTCTTCTCCCATTTTTGGCTGGGTAAGGATAGGTGGTTGACTTAAGAATTTCTTAAATTATTAAAAGACTTCTTCACATTCAGAAGTCATTCAAATTGGCACTATTTTTTGAGTAATGAGAAAAGTGGCAAGGATCTCAAGGCTGATCCTGCCAAAAATCTGGACAGGCTACAAGTCGGCCATTCAGCTGTTGAATTTCTTTTAGACAAGTCAGACTTTTCATATCTAAAATCGATCTACACTTGTCAGGGTTAGCCTCAATTCCCCTTTGTGTGAGCATGAATCCCAAAAATTTTCTTGCTTCTATCGTGAAGGTACACTTTGTGGGATTCAACCTCATCCCATGCTTTCTTATGGTGCTAAAGACTTGTGAGAGATTGGATAGGAGATTTGTCTCGTCCTTGGTTTTTATCAACATGTAGTCCACATATACCTCCATTAAGTTTCTAAGGTGGGGTGTGAACATCTTGTACATCAAACTTTGATATGTGGCACCTGCATTTTTTAATCCAAATAGAATGACTACATAACAGTAATTCACTCTAGGTGTGATGAACGACGTCTTCTTCTAGTCTGACTTGTACATCGGGATTTGATTGTATCCCGAGTACACATCCATAAAGGATAAGTATTTCTATCCTAAAGAGGAATCCACCAAAGCATTGATATTGGGGAGGGAATATGGATCCTTTGGGTAGGCTTTGTTGAGGTCGGTATAATTGACAAACATCTTCCATTTCCATGCTTTTTTACCAACACCACATTTGCTAACCATGTTGGATACTTGACTTTCCTGACGAATTCGGCTTCTAGTAGTGCTTGAACTTGCTCTTCAACCACTTGAGCTCGGTATGGTCCGAGCTTGCGCCTTCTTTGTTGGACAGGTCGGGAACCGGGATACACTACCAATTTGGGCATTGAGTCTGGGGTCTATTCCGAGCATGTCGGCGGCATTCCAAGCGAAGAGGTCGGAATTCTCCTGCAGGAGTTTTACAAGTTCTTTCTTCAAATCTATCCTTATATTTACTCCTATGTTCGTATTTTTTCCGACTTCCTCTCCGACTTGGACTTCTCCAGTCTTCCCTTCGAGCTGTGGTCGTAGTTCGCCTCTTCCTCGGACTCCTCTGAGCTTAATTGAATTGACTTATTTACCATTACCTCATAGATTTAAGCTTTCATTGTAACATTTTCTTGCCAGCCATTGATCCCCCTTAATAGTAGCAATTCCGTCCTGTGTTGGGAATTTCATGTAGAGGTGAGGAGTAGAGACAACAGCTCCTAGTCGATTTAGGGTTGTCCTGTCAATTAGGGCATCGTAGGCCGAAGCTACATCCACAACAATGTAGTCGATGTTTAAGGTTTTGGATTTCAATCCTTTCCAAAAGTAGTATATAAGGAAATGAAGCCCAATGGTCTAATCAGTGTATCCCCCAGCCTGAAAAGAGTATCCAGATAAGATTTTAGTTTCTTTTCTTCCAGCCCTAACTTGTCGAATACAAGCTTAAATAGTATGTCGGTTGAGCTTCCTTGGTCTACCAAGGTCCTGTGTAAATTTGCATTAGCAAGTATCATAGTGATTACAATGGGGTCATCATGTTCAAGTACGATTCCTTGCGCATCCTCTTTTGTGAAAGATATAGTTGGGAGATCGGGTGTCTCTTCTCCGATGTGATAGATTTCTTTCAAGTACCTCTTTCAAGACGGCTTGGTTATTCCTCCCCCAGCGAATCCTCCTGTTATCATGTGGACATATCGCTCTAGAGTTTGCGAGGGCTAACCTCTTCGACCGACTTCTTCATCATTACTCTTCCTCTTTCCATGGCCGTCTGACCTTTCCAGGAGAATCTATCTAATCGACCTTCCCCGGCCAATTTTTCTATCATATTTTTTAAGTCATAACAGTCATTTGTAGAGTGCCTAAACAGCTTGTGGTACTCACAATAATCACTACATCTTCCACCCTTGTTATGAGATTGTATCTTTTTAGATTTTAAATTTAGTAAGCAAGGAATGTAAATAAAAAAATAACTGACAATTAAGAAAAGTCCTAACAAGGATTGAGAATCGAAATTCCTATCCTCATTGTCATTGTCATTTATGATGGTAATTGCAGATTGCTCTCACTTAGTTAACATCTAACAATTGAAGGTAAGTCAAGTGAGCAATTCAACTTGAGTTCACAAGTCCTAATCAAAGACTAGAGTTAGTGAAGCTCAAGCCAACTAGCAACTTTCAATCACCAACCAACAAGAGATTTTGACAATTCAAGAGTCTCCAAATTACTCAATCTAAGCTAAGAATACCAAAATTCTAATTTAAAATCCTCCCAAGTATTTCATCAAACACTTGAAAGGCACAAAATAAAAACATAGAAAAGTAATGAGAGAATGTAAAATCTAAGACTAACAATTCAAAAGGAATAACAATAGCAAAGCAATTGAACAATAAGAAACATGAAATATGAATTGCATTAATATGGAGTAAAGGAAACAAAATGAATTCACAAACTAAATTGGCAACATAAAGGAATCAACAAGGGAAATTGATAAACTAAAGCAATAGAACTAATGAAAGTAAAAGAAACCTAAATTAAAGCAAGGTAAAAATCTGAAATTGAGAAGAAATAAACCTAAAAATCCTAAAACCTAGAGAGATGAAAAAGCCTTTCTCTCTAGAAAACCACATCTAAAACCTAAAGTGTATGAATAATGAAAGTGAATGAATTCCCCTTCTGCTCCACTCTGCAACCTCTAATCTTTATTTTTGGGATTGAAACTGGGCCAAAAATAGCACAGAAATCGCCCCCAGCAATTTCTGATATGTGCAGCACGTGACCCTCTGTCACGCATACGCGTCGCCCACGCGCACGTGTTGCTGAACAAAAAATTGGTCACGCGTACGCATCATACCACGCGTGCACGTCACCTAACTGCAAGGAAACTATGGCAAATTGCATATCATTTTGAAGCCCCGGATGTTAGCTTTCCAACGCAACTAGAATGGCCTCATTCGGACCTTTGCAGCTCAAGTTACGATCGATTTTGTATGAAGAGGTCAGGACTGACAACTTAGCAATTCCTTCAATTTCTTGTATTTCTTCCACTTTTGCATGCTTCCTTTCCATCTTCTAAGCCATTCCTGCCCTATAAACCCTGAAAATACTCAGAAAACATATCACGGCATCGAATGGTAATAAGAGAGGATTAAAATTAGCACATTTAAGGCCAAAGAAGCATATTTTTAATCATAGTACAAAATTAGGAAGAAAATGTAAAACACGTGAATTCTATGAATAAGTGTGAGAATCATGGATAAAATCCACTCAATTCAATACAAAATAAACCGTAGAATAGCGGTTTATCAATCTCCCCACACTTAAACATTAGTATGTCCTCATGCTAAGCTCAAGAGAATCAGAAGAGTGAAGAGGGATGGTAAGACTTATTAAATGCAACCTATCTATATGAATGCAGCTACATGCAAAAATAATTTCACCTACTTGGTTAAAAGTAAATCAAATTCTTCGAGAACAATTATGAAATGGGTTCCACTAATTCAAATCATAAAATGAAGTACAAATAGACTTGCGAGTAGAAAGCTCGTGAAAGCGGGAACAAAGAATCGAGCATCGAACACTCACTGGAAGTGTATACACTCTAATCACTCAAGTGTTTAAGGTTCGATTCTCTCAATTCTCTACTAATCTTGCTTTCTAAGGCTTGCTCTTCTTCTACCAATTAACAAAAATTTAATGCACAAATACACATATCAAGAGGTCTTTTATTTCAAGGGTTGTAATGGGGTTGGAGTCAAGGTAGGATTGTATGTGGTCAAATGGACTAAAATCTGCGTCCTTGATTAACCTAAACTTCCCACCTAACTTAAGACAAGCCATATAATCAGAAGATAAAATCTAACTACCCATTAACTATGTTTTTCACATATTCATGTATCCCAAATTTAGTACAGTACATATGCATTGCTATTACTATTTACTTTGGGCATTTTGTCCCCTTTTTATTTATTTGCTCTTTTCTTTTTCTTTTTCTCTTTTTTTTTGTCCTTTTTTTCTTTTGTTTTTCTCAATGCATATGATTAAGGTATTGAATGCATAAACATGTCCTCAACATTCTTCGCACATTTTTACAAAAAGTATACAACACCTAATTCTCAAACCAAACATTTCCAAACCTAATTTCCCCACACTTAATTCATGAGCACTCTCACTAGTTTAAGCTAACCAAGGATTCAAATTAAAGATATTATTATTTTCCGCTTAGAGTTAATGATGTGCTAAAGTAAAGAACAAATGGGGTTTAAAGGCTCAACATTGATTTGCAAAGGATAATGAAAGGGTAAGGCCCCATGGGTATGTGAGCTAAGTGAAACAAGGCCTCAATCACATAAGTGTAAGCATACATCAAATAATGGAAATATAGAATTAAGCAAGACAAAGATCACAATTTTAGAGAAAACACACACCAAAATAAAATATTGGTTGATAAGATGCAACCAATCAAATACGTTTAAAATCTTACTGGTTTTGTGTGTTCAAGTTCTAAAACCATGTTCCAAATTAAAATTCTTCAAGCTAGTTCAACAAAATTTTAATTCAAATTAGTGAAATACTATAAAATAGTGTCTTGAAAAAGAATTTATCACTTCAACCAAGTAGTACATAAATGCAAGCAATTAACTACACATGCAATATATTATACAATGCAACAACTAACTAACAAAGAAAATTAAACATTGGTGTTGGAAAGAAAGTAACTAACCCAAGGAAGTTGGTATCGACTTTCTCACACTTAAAAATTGCACCGTCCTCGATGCATGCAAAGATGTGCAAGTAGACGGGGGTTGTGAGTTACAACTGCTGCGTTTTCTCCAAAGAATGTGCGAAGGGACTTGTTTGTCGCCCTATTCGAAAGTTTTTTTGTTTCTCTCCTTGATGGCCATCCTGAAAGAAGAGAAAAAGGAAGAAGAATAACTCACAAACAAAAATATGCAAACAAATAAAATCTAGGTGGGCTAATGCCAAAAAATAATGAGGTTCTCAACGATATGGTAGCTACAACATGTATGTGAGAAAACAATATAGGTGAATGGCATATCAATTATCACTTGATGCAAGAGGAAAGTCGAAGCATAAGTAAATGAAAAGAATACTCAGAAGCATCAAGTTCAAACAAGAATTGACACAAACAAGATTTGTGATAAGCATGAGAGTAGTGGGTCTGATCGTAACTCAATGAAAATGAAGCACAAAAACAATGAATAAAGAGTCAGAAATAACTATAGTACTAATCTTGTGTGTGTGGCACAAAGTGCAAATAGTAAGTAAGAAAGAATGGTTGTGAAAGACAATATAAGTTCATGTCAATGCACAAGGAATACAAGAGTCATCAAAGAAGAAGCATTGACCTATAAATAATATTACCCAATCAATATCAAACAAGCTAAGATGCACCAAAACAATGTAAGAAATATTCAGCAGATAAGTAAGAAAACTTAACACCAATGAAAAAAATGGCAACTTAGAAAAGAAAATAAAAATATGCACAAAGTTAAAATGCAATGAATGACAGTATGTAAATGCAATGAAGAAAAGAAAATGAAAGAGAACAAGGAGGAGAAGAAAGTAAGAAAGGAGGAGGAGAGTATAGGAAAGAAAAGAAGAAAGAAGAAAGGAATCTGCGAAGCGTCGCGTAAGCGTCACCCATGCGTATGCGTGGGTTAGCAGAAGAAGAGGCGACGCGTAAGCGTCGCCCACGCTTACGCGTGGGTGAGCAGAAATCCAAATGACGCGTACGCGTAAACGACGCGCATGCATGGGTTGGATTGTGCACCTGGAACCCTTCCCACACAGTTCCAGCGCAACTCTCTGTTCATTCTACTAGAGAGCGAAATTCATATCGACGTGTACGTGTGGGTCACGCGTATGCATCACATCCCCCTTTTTTTTTAAGGTTGATTGAGAATCTAAAAATCTACCAGAATAGATCTAAACATTATTAAACAAGCTGGTCACAACTTAAACTAAATAAACTTAATTAAAAATAAAAATTCAACTTATTACTAATAGAAATAAAAGGAAAAATAGAAAGAATTTACCATGGTAGGGTATCTCCCACCTAGCACTTTTAGTTAAAGTCCTTAAGTTGGACTTTTGGTGAGCTCCTTGTCATGGTGGCTTGTGCTTGAACTCATCTTGAAACTTCCACTAATGCTTGGACGTCCAATAAGCTCCAACATTTCCAAATATATTCATCAAGCCTTGATGAAGTTCTTCACAAACTTTGAGCTCCCAAAGTTGATCCTCTTGTATGCCGGGATCCCAAATCTTGTTTCTGCACCCGTCTTTTTGTTGATCATCATTGTTCCAACCGGGTGACAAGTAATCTGAATTCTCACTGAGGCATCCCAACAACTTCCTAGACCCAATCAATTGAGAACTATACCAACCATTACACTTAGACCTTGAACATCTAACCATAATGAACCTAGGATTGTGTTGCCAACCACTAACCATCTCTCTTTTACTCTTAAAACCACAAAAAGCACTAAGTTGAGCATCCGTCTCAAGCAAACCATACTGAAGCGGGAAAGTAAGGTTTAAAGATAAGAATTTTACCCACTTGAATGTTGTGTTGGATGGCAATGGCTTGGAGAGAGGTATTTTTAATGATCTTGCAAGCTCTACACCCTTGTGCTCTTTCTTGATAACTTCCACCTCTTGACATATTTCTTCAACCTCAAATTCAAACTTCTTGGAGGGAGATTCTATGCCTTGAGATTCTCATGGAGATTCCGCATCTCCTAAGTCTTCAACCACTTCTTCCTCTTCAATAATTATAGCTTCCTCCAGTTGTTCCAATAAAAAATCCAATTCCTCCTTGATGACTTCCACCTCTTGACAACTTTCTTCAATTCCCACTTTCTTGTTAACTTCCTCCAACTCTTCCTCAATGATCAAGTCATGTGTTGGAGGGTGTGCACATTCCTCCTCAACATTAGTTTCACATCTGTTGGAAGAAGTTTCAACAAGATCTTTAATGTCACTTAGTGTAGAGCTGTCTTCAATGATGGAACTTCCCTGTTGTTCAACCTCCCCTAATTCTTCAACTATTCCTTTATCTTCAAGGGTTTCTACCTCCTCCACCTTTTGGGCCTCCTCTTGCTTCTCTTGAAGTATGGATGTGTTAATCTGATCCATTAAGTCCCTAAGATGATCCCTTCTCTCTTGTTCTATGTCAATAGCATAATTGGGATCATGTTACTCTTGGATTGATGGATATGGATGTTCTTTCATGGAGGGTGGTGGTGGGCTAGAGCTTGAGGGTTGAGTATTGGAGGTATATGGGGGATCCATACGAGATATAAGAGCTTGGAGAGTAGAAGTGAGACTAGTAAGAGTAAAGGTAAGTGTAGTTTAAAGATCTCTTTGCCCTTGGCAAATAACATTAAAGGTATCATCTATGGGAGCTTGGTCATCTGTTGGGAGAAAGGGCTCATAATACGGAGGTAGTTCTTCTTGATAAGGATAAGGAGATGGTGTATATTGAGGTGGTAGTTCATGGGAGTAATTGTATTGGAATGGGGGTGGTTCTAAGTATGGCTCGTAAGGCTCATAAGGCTCTTGGTATGGTGGGTAAGGATTAGGGTCATATGGGGGTGTTTGGTAACATGGGGCTTGTGAGTACGGTGGTTCAAAACTATGTTGAAGAGGGGGTTCATAGGCATATGGTGGGGGTTGTTGATTGTCATGAAGAGGTCCACCATAACCATTGTCTTGGTATGAATCACGGAATGGTTGTTACACATAGTATATTGGAGGATGTTGTTGCCAAGAGGGTTGATCAAATCCTTGTGGCTCCTCCCATCTTTGATGCAAGCCTTCATTGTAATCTTCACTTCCTACAACATAATTGTAACCACACTCATAGCCAAAGGGGTGAGAATTTATAGTAGCAAATAAAAACAGAAGTTAATAAAAAATAAGTAATAAAGTCCTAAAACTAACAAAAACTAACAAATAAGCAAAAGGCAAATATGTACAATAACCAATAATAAGGCACATGTTTGCAATTCTCCGGTAACGAAGCCAAAAATTTGATGGAGGAAAAACGTCGATAACGATTTTCACAAAAATATCACATTGCAAGTATAGTTCTAAACTGACAATTAAACCTCATTCAATATTTAAATTGTTTGTCACAATACAAACCCAATAAAATTAACCGAAGTATTTAAACCTCGGGTCATCTCTCAAGGAATTACAGGGAAGTGTAGTTTATTATTGGTTATGAGATTGTATCTTTTTGGGTTTTAAATTTATTAAGCAAGGAATGTAAATAATAAGAAAATAACTTACAATTAAGAAAAGTCCTAACAAGGGTTAAGAATCGGAATTCCTATCCTCATTGTCATTGTCAATTATGATGGTAATTGTAAATTGCTCTCGCTTAGTTAACCTCTAACAATTAAAGGTAAGTCAAGTGAGCAATTCAACTTGAGTTCACAAGTCCTAATCAAAGATTAGAGTTAGTGAAGCTCAAGCCAACTAGCAACTTTCAATCGACAACCAACAAAAGATTTTAACAACTCAAGAGTCTCCAAATTACTCAATCTAAGCTAAGAATACCAAAATTCTAATTTAAAATCCTCCCAAGCATTTCATCAAACACTTGAAAGGCATGGAATAAAAACATAGAAAAGTAATGAGAGAATGTAAAATCTAAGACTAACAATTCCAAAGGAATAACAATAGCAAAGTAATTGAACAATAAGAAACATAAAATATGAATTGCATTAATATGTAGTAAAGGAAACAAAATGAATTCACAAACTAAATTGGCAACATAAAGGATTCAACAAGGGAAATTGATAAACTAAAGCAATAGAACTAATGAAAGTAAAAGAAACCTAAATTAAAGCAAGGTAGAAATCTGAAATTGAGAAGAAATAAACTTAAAAATCCTAAAACCTCGAGAGAGGAGAGAGCCTTTTTCTCTAGAAAACTGCATCTAAAACCTAAAGTGTATGAATAATGAAAGTGAATGAATTCCCCTTCTACTCCACTCTACAGCCTCTAATCTTCATTTTTGGGATTGAAATTGGGCCAAAAATAGCCCAGAAATCGCCCTCAGCTTTTTCTGATACGTGCAGCATTTGACGCTCTGTCACTCGTACGCATTGCCCATGCGCACGTGCTGCTGAACAAAAACTTGGTCACGCGTATGCGTCGCCCACGCGTGCGCGTTGCTTGTCTGCCGCACCAATCACATGTACGCATCGTACCACACGTGCGCGTCACCTAACTGCAAGGAAACTATGACAAATTGTATATTATTTTTAAGACCCGGATGTTATCTTTCCAACGCAACTTGAACCGCCTCATTCGAATCTCTGTAGCTCAAGTTATGATCGATTTAATATGAAGAGGTTAGGATTGACACCTTAGCAATTCCTCCAATTTCTTATGTTCCTTCCACTTTTACATACTTCCTTTCCATCCTCTAAGCTATTCCTACCCTATAAACCCTGAAAACACTCAGAAAACATATCACAGCATCGAATGGTGATAAGAGAGGATTAAAATTAGCAAATTTAAGGCCCAAGAAGCATGTTTTTAATCATAGTACAAAATTAGGAAGGAAAATGTAAAACATGCAAATTCTATGAATAAGTGTGAGAATCATGGATAAAATCCACTCAATTCAGTACAAATAAATAGTAAAATAGTGGTTTATCATTCGTCAAAACTAGTGACCGACCTAGGTGGCAGGATGTCAAACCACTTCATGGCCGACTTCGTTAGGGTTGTCAGGAAGGCCTTGCAACGAGTCGCATCTGATACGTCGGCCAAGTACATCTTTCTTTTGAAGTTACTTAGGTGGTGCCTCGAGTCGATCATCCCATCATAAAGACTCATGTCTGGGCTTTTGAAGTTTCTAGGAACTCTAGCCCGCATGATATCTTTAGTGAAAGGATTTTCTCCTCCCAGTGGGGTGTCTACCCGAGTTGTGCGCGAATTCCTGCTTCGAAGGTCGAATTTCAACTTTGAGAGCTTTTTTTCTAGCTCTCCTCATCGTGTAATTTCTCTTCTCATGTTTCTTTCTGCCTCCCGCTGTCGCTCTAACTCCTGCTCTAGTTGTTCGAGTCGGCCATGATGTGCATGTAACAATCCCATAAGGTCGGCAGAATGGGGTTGCTCTTCTCCTTCCAGGTGACGAACCTCGGAAGGGATTCTTCTGTGATGATGATCACCCGACGTGCCTTCACCATGTGGTTCCTCTCTTTTTGGAGGAGGTACCACGAGGGCTTGGTCGTTGTTGACCACGTCTTAGTACTCTGGATTTCACTCGGACGCTGTACGTTCGTCTTCAGGGTGATTATCCACATGGAGTGCTGATTCCCAGGTCCCTGGCAATGGCGCCAACGTTCTGAGGGTTATCTGAAACTGGATCGAGTTTGGGCTTGAATGTGAGGTCCAAACTCTTTGGAGAGGTGATTTCCGACTTAGCCTGGGTGGTACGGTCGTCGTTCGAGTTGTTGAGAGGAGATGGGGAAGGGGGTGGTACCTACAAAACACTCTGATACCTAAGTCAGCAAGGGTCTTAACAGGTTTATAGTGTATTGGAACTTAAGTATACCTGAGAGTGTTAGTGTATTTATAGATGATGAGACGATAACCACCGTTGGAGTAGTTCCATCATTGGTGGTGGATAACCGTCCCTTTTATATATGGGTTGTTGAGATCTCTCTTCCCAAGAGTGGGGAGAGATATTAGGGGTTAGCTATAACTCCTTCAGGGGGAGTTATTATTGTGGGGCGCATTGTCCAATCTCTCAGGAGGTCGGTTGTATGGTAAATTATTTGGGCTTTCTCTAAACTTCGGCCTGGCTTATATTTTGGGCCAGGTATAAACTGTTACCATCGTCACCAACAGCACCTCCTCATCCTCCTATTCCTTCTCCTTCTTTTTTTACTGGAATTTTTTCTCCTTCTTTCTTTTCATCTTTCTCCTCTATCATTATCATCATCGTTATCGTCATTGTCTTCTTCTAATACATATCGTTATTATCGTTATCGTCGTTATTATTCAAATTTTTGCCATATTGATGACACTGTCTGATCCAAAATTGATTTGGATGTATTTTTGTTTAAAATTGACTTGGTTTGTACTTGTTTTAACGAGTTTGTTTGTATATCGTCATTAATAAGCAATTTTTGTTCATTCGTAATTTAATTTTCGGTTCATTCTAGATGTAATTTTGGTTTATTTTTGAGTGAATTTCTAATCATTCAATTTTTGTGTACTTGTTTTTGAACATAATCATTAAGTAATTTTGGTTTATTCTGAGTTTAAATAAGGTGCACTTGGTCTGTGCTTATTTTGAAACGAGTTTGTTTGTATATCATCATCATTAAGTAATTTTGGTTCATTTGAAATTTAATTTTTGTTCATTCTAGATGTAATTTCAATTCATTTCTGAGTAAATTAAGGTGCATTTGGTTCTCACATCCTCTCTTAAGAGGAACAAAACCAAAAAAAAGAAGAGAAAAAAATCAAAAAATGAAGAAACAAGAATAAAAAAACTCCTCAAAACTCTTCATCAAGTTCTTCTTCTTCTTGTCTTGTTCATCTTCTCCTTCTTGTTTTTCTTTCTATAATTCTTCTTGTTTTACCGTGTTAACAACAATAAAAACATGCAAAATCAAACAAAGAAGAAGAAACGCATAATGCTGCAAAACCACTTGATGTATTTAGATGTTTTTTTGTTCATGATTCAATTTTGTTTATGTACTTGTTTTCAAACGTAATCATTAAGTAATTTCAGTTTATTCTGGATTTAAAAAATGTACACTTGGTCTGTGCTTGTTTTAAAATGAGTTTGTTTGTGTATCGTCATCATTAAACAATTTCGGTTCATTCTGAATTTAATTTTTGGTTCATTCTGGATGTAATTTCAGTTTATTTCTGAGTGAATTTCTGATCATTCAATTTTCTTTGTATGCTTTTTTTCGAACACAATCATTAAGTAATTTGTACACCCTATCACACAAAGTTTTACGCTTAAGTCGTAAATCAGAGGTAGTGAGGTATTACAACCTCTAAAAGAAAAGATATATTTAAATATAGTTGAAAGAAGTTATAACTAGGAGCCTTAAAGAAGAAACTAAGCAAAAGCATAACAAAAGTCGTTATTCTGCACAATTCAAAGTTCTTTCTTCTCACATCCTCTCTTAAGAGGAACAAAACCCAAAAAAGAGTAAAAAATCAAACAAAAAAGAAGAAACAAGAATAAAAAAAACTCCTCAAGACTCTTCATCATGTTCTTCTTCTTCTTGTTTTTCCTTCTATAATTCTTCTTGTTTTACCCTGTTAACAACAATAAAAACATGCAAAAATCAAACAAACAAGAAGAAACGCATAATACTGCAAAATTACTTGATGGATTTAAATGTTTTTTTGTTCATGATTCAATTTTGTTTATGTACTTGTTTTCGAATGTAATCATTAAGTAATTTCAGTTCATTTTGGATTCAAATAAGGTACACTTGGTCTGTGCTTGTTTTGAAATGAGTTTGTTTGTGTATCATCATCATTAAGCAATTTCGGTTCATTCCAAATTTAATTTTTGGTTCATTCTGGATGTAATTTTAGTTCATTTCTGAGTGAATTTCTGATCATTCAATTTTCGTTGTATGCTTTTTTTCGAACACAATCATTAAGTAATTTGTAACACCCTATCACACAAAGCTTTACGCTTAAGTTGTAAATTAGAGGTAGTGAGGTATTACAACCTCTAAAAGAAAAGATATATTTAAATATAGTTGAAAGAAGTTATAACTAGGAGCCTTAAAGAAGAAACTAAGCAAAAGCATAACAAAAGTCGCATCACACTCATCCGGATAAGCGTAAACGGATAAACAAGATAGGACGAAAAGGATAAACTATATACATAAAGATCAGAGTTCCAAAAGATACAGTTATCAAGCTTCAGACCGACCTGCGAAGCTAAGGCCGGGTAGAGTATATATATATAACCTAAAAGTCAACTCAAACTCCAAAATAAACACCTATTTCTCCAAGTCATCATCTAAGAAGGACAAAATATAATATATACAAGGCGGAGAATCTATTACATACATATACATAAACAAAATACAAACACTAAGTCCTAAATGTGTTTTTCGCTTTCAAAGAATCTCCAAAATGCTCAATGAAGTGCCTCTCGATCTGCATATGAAAAATAGTAGAATATGTATGGAATGAGAACCGGGAGGGTTCTTAGTATGGTAAAAGTGGCCTGCATAGATAATATATAAGGTTCCAAAAAATCCAAAAGCATTCCTAGAACTCCGAAACTCAGAATCAAATTTAACATCAATGCTAATCGATAAAATTTGGTAATCTACCCAAAGGATTCCCGTTTCTAAACTAACTCTTCACTTCCCATCTCCTTCAAACCTCTGAATCACTAGGTGGAACAACCCTCATCACGCCTCCACCATATGAGGGGTCTCTCAAGGTCAAACACATACAAAACATACAAGTAATACACAATTAAAGAAACATATACAACATATAAGTCACGTAGCATATAGAAATATGTAACAATTAGGCAAACCAAAAATAGGCATACTCAGACAAATCATACAAATGGATATAATGCATATCTGCCCTATGACTGATAATATCATCTGTCGGTTATATAGGCAAACCCAACATGTCTTGGTAGCTAACCTTGGACAGAAACACCACATTGTGGAGCAAGTAGATCTGAGCCATAACTCCTTGCTACTACCCGCTTAACCCACAGCAAGTGGAATGAGCCACTATTGCTGCTACAACCCAAGCGGGTGTTTAAGAACTCAACTCAGAGCAAGTATAATAAACCACTACTACTGCTATTGTCCAAACATCACAATCACTAACCCGAAGCAAGTAGAATGAACCGCCACTGCTGCTACTGCCCAGGTATCTCATTCAAAAATTTATTCTCAATATCATTTCAATTCATTCAAAGATTATAGTTAAAATTCATCCTCATCATCATCATCAATCATATCGCAATCAAACTCTGTCATCATCATCTCATAATGTCATAATCATTATCATGATGTCTCATCCATCATTTATGATATCTCATCAAGTCAAGAATTTCACTTCTCAAATCTCCTTTGATACCAAAACTAACTCCATCAACACCCTTACCCCTATTCTGTTGTCTAAAACCTAGCTATAGGACTTTAAACAGAGTTTTTAGGGGTTTGAGAAAACTGGAATAATGGTTGATCGATCAAAAAATGTGAATTTTCAACAAAACGGTGGTTTCGAAAGGTTACAAGCTTGCAAGGAAAGTCCAACAGTTAAAAACAGAGTTTTAGTGTAAAACAAGGCATCATGCGTGCGTATGCACGCATCAGACAAATTTTTTAGTGTGCACGTATGTATCATAGTGTGCGTACGACTTACAAAACTCCCAGAGTGTGCGTACGTGAGAATACTTGGCAGTAGCCAAATTCTCGCCTCACATGCACTATCTGCGTACACATGCCTCAAAAATCTTTGAAAAGGCTGTTTGCTGCAGAATTCAGATTTTTGTACCAAACTTCAAACGTACATAACTTTTTCGTTTTAAAATATTTTTCATCGGTTCTTTGAATGTCTTAAACCTCTCGAACCCAATTTTATTTAAATCAAGTTTCATCAAAATGGAGGATCCGGAGCACAAGTTATGACTCGTTAAATTAGTTAAAAATCCATTTTTTACCAAAATTTGCAAAACCTCTAACTTTCAAAACTCAATGCCAAATCAATTTACTCACAGTCCAAAATAACACCAAAACAATCCAAAATTCATACTAAACATTCTTCAACCATTTCTCAATCATACAACTATCTAAACCATTCAATTCTCACTCAATTCTTTCAAGAATTCTTTCTCAGAATCACAAATCTCAACAATTATCAATTCAAACCTCAATTATACCACAATTACACCATTCCAATCCATTACAATCATTATTTATCAACATATAATTATAATCATGCTCCAACTCATATAAATTATTCAATCTTCATCAAATTCATATACCGTAAACACAATTTAATCAATCATTTATTAAATTCAATCCTATTTTAAGCTCTAATAGCCTAGATTTCACGAAACATTACATATTAACTAAAAGAAACTAAAAACATACCTTGGCCGATTTTCACACTAGCACAAAATCACCAAATAACCTCCAACCAAGTTCAACAAAGCTCCGGCCACCAAAGTTCAATCCAATTGCCAAACCAACTCCAATAATCACAAACTTCAATCTAATATCAGGCAATATACCAAAATCAATCCTAAGGCTCACAAAATCAATAATCCAAAAGGGTTTATGACTTTGTTATCTTACCCAACAGTATTAAAGACAAAATCTAACAATAATCCAATGCTAAATCACCTCTAAACAACCAAAATCACAAAATCTACTCAATAACTAAACCCAAAATTTAAAAAATGTTAGGGTAGAGAATTGGGCAAGAAATTAAAAATCTCTTACCACTTTGTTTAGCTAGAAATGACGGACTTGGCAAGAGTTTTGTGTGGCCGTAAACGGCACGCAAATTGGAGCTCTGTATCTCAAGTTATGAGATTGGGAAGCAGAAGATGAATAGTACCACCCTCTCTTTGTCCTTCTCAATCTCAGCTATGTATTGTGTTGTTATGTGGTGAATGAGGCTGAATTGGTTTCATTAACGCACTTATATATATTGGACTTGGGCCCAACTTGGACTCGATTCAACCGCTTAGCGTTTTGGTTCGTTTAGGCCAACTTTTGGCCAAAACTTTTAGAATTAGTAACCGATTTTTAATTCTAATTATTTTTTAAGAATTTTTACAGTTTTATCAGTCTTACATACTATCAGACAGACTTAAGTCGGTATTACTGACTAATTTATCGGTACACATTTTTACACAATTTCTATAAAAAATTACATTTTTCCACTCAAAAAAATCCACTAAATTCAAATCTCAGCTTTAAATTTTCTAACTAATATATCTAAATTTTCAAACCTATTCTAAACAATTAAATTATTATTTTATTTTAAGTAAACAATTAACAACTTTCGATTCTTACATCCGACAGGTCTCCATTTGTTCATTAATCCCCTTCCCCTTTTCTCTCACCCTTCGATTTGCTTTTGCTATAATTATAAGAGCTTAGCTCATTTTGTTTTCTTTGGGCCTTTGGCCCTTTTTACTATAAAAAAAATTAGAATTATTAAAAATATTTGTGCATGCAGCAACCCATTAATTAGCGGCAGACTCTTAAATGGAGTTTAGATTCTCGATGAATTAGTCCTTGACCTGCCGGATTGGGAGATACCGTGGGCAACCAAAAAAATATTAATAATTAATAATTAGTCTAATTATGTATTAGAAGTTCATTTTCATATATAATTACGTAGAATATACTTTTTTAAAATAAGTCGAGAAGAGAAAGAGGTATGCATACTTACACTAAAATGTATCACGTTAGTATTTTTGGCACCAGAATATTATCTATTATAGAATAATATAATGATTTTTAAGGATAAATTAAAAAACTCTATAAATAATAAAGATTTAATTACAAATTAAATTATATTATCATATATAAAAGTTTATTTATTGGAAAAAAATCTAACTATTTGTTCTTTGTGAATATAAAAAGAATAATAAAAAACAATTTAAAAAAATTGAAAACCAATGTTTTAACTTTTAAATGCGTTATAATCTGCATACGGAACTCCTCTCATCAAATTGGTTTGCTCCAAATTAATGATGACACACAAAAAAAGTGCAGCAATTTCATCCAACGATAAAAAGCATGTTTCCATTTCTTGTTTTTTCCTTACTAAGCATTTATCAAGCCTAAATAATGATTACATACCATAATTTCTGAATTTTTCTAGATTCCTATTAATTAATTAGATGACAGTGCACAATTCATTTCCATGATTTCCTTTCACGTTGTTTATGACATACTTAATTCTAATTTGCTTTGACCTTTTCTACATGGAACAAACGTGTGTGGCCAATAATCAAAATCCCTGTCCTCTTTTCCTCCATCAGTAGTAGCTGTGGTAAGCAACAACAACATTCTCTCTGTTTTTCTTTTCTGCCTCTCAGACTCTAAAAATTGGTGGCAAGAAATTAAAAAAATATGTTGGAACTTGCGTTGGCCGTGGCATTCTCCTCAGTGCCTTTAACACTGTATGTGCCACCGATACGAAGCTTCACGCTCTTCGTTCAAAGCCTTCAAGGCTTTCTAAGCAACTCCACTCTCTACGCGCTACGCGCCTACCGTATACCTAATTGATGTATAATCCTGGGTTGTAATTTGTTAAGAGCATTACCCTTGTTCCCATTTTAAAGTAGGATTTCTTTTGTTTATACATGTATTTTCTATTTTAATTTATTTTTATTTTTATTTTTCTCTTTTATACAAGTAAAGTGACAATTAGATCTATGAAGATTTTAATTTTGGACTAATTAGTCCCTAAAAAAAGTATAAATTTGGTCCTCTAGAATAGCAAACGATGAATACATGATATTTTTTATTAATTCATCAACTAAAACTTAATGGTGATGTTTATATGTACTGTTAATTACTCTAATGTGTCTATTTATGAAAGATAGTCATGTAGATAACAATTTTTTTGGAACGAAACTTCACTTGTTTTGATAGGATTTGAAATAAATAGCGAACTATTGATAAAGCGTATCTAAAAACTCAAAAGATAATAAATGTTTCACTGTCCAAAATTACATTCTCTTTATCCTCAAGTGACAGTAACGAGACATGCACCACTGTAAATAATGAAATACATGGATAATTTCATTTCGTTTCATCACGCTATTTATTAACAGAATGAGATACTTGTCCACCATTTACTATCTTGCAAGATCTAATTGATATTTTTTTTTCTTCAAAGACTAATTAGTCTAAAATCAACATCTTCGACGATCTAATTGTCATTTTGCTCGTAAAAATATCTTGACGAATGAACTAAATGGCTTGAAATTTTAAATTTTTTTCGAGGTATTTTTTGTTACTGAAAAGAAACAAACAAGCAAGAGAGAAAAAACAAGCAAGAAACTACTTAAGAAAGGCAGTTTCGTAAAATACTACTCTCAAACTCCTTCGAATGTAACGGAAGCTCCACTTAAGGAGAAAGGGTCCTCATTGCAGGCTTTGCCATGGTGTCTACTACTGTGTTTGCATCTCTCAAGATCAACTGGAGATCAGCACACCATTTTCAAGACATGATATTTTGGATTTTCAACACTAAAGGATCAATAAAACCAGAGCAATCCTGTAAATTATTGACAATAATAAAGGCTTCTATACAGTCCGTCTCACATATAATATCTCTTTGATCCGAGTTCTAAGCTAAAAGAAAGCCTCTCCATATAGCAAATAACTCTCCTTGCAAAATACTATGAATCTCGTTATTCCTCGAACGCCAAATCCACCAGAGACAAGAAAAGAATCTAAAGGGGCGCTGTTTGCTATTATATAAGAACCAACTCATCAAATTCAATGGTTGACCGGAGAACCCCAAAACTTGCCAAATTAGCTGGGCTTTTGGACAATTTCGAATGCAATGTAAAACCAATTCTTTATCTGAAAAACATCGTGGACAGCTAGCCGTGTGCGAAATGCCCCTCCTAAAATGAAATGCAGTAGTAGGAAGAGTCTCCGGAAGACATAGTCAGACCGAGAATTTGTACTTTTTAGGAACATGTTGACGCCAAAGTCAAAGCTAATTCCCCCTGTCCTCCGAACTAAACATCTTCTTACTGAGCCACAAATAACCACTATGAGCGTCATAAACCTTTGAAACCGCACCAGTCCAGCACCAACCGACCTCTGAACCAGCTTAAACATCCGGGTTGTAAGAGTTAATGTTGCTCTGTAGAGACTAATTTAGAGGAGAATAGATATTCTCAAGGTTCCACTGTCTAGATGACCAAAGGTCCACAATCCGGAAATCCGAATCAGAAATGTAAACATAATCCATCTCATGACACAGTCGTCCCTCTCTTCTCCATTTAGAAAACCAAAAGTTTTGTTCTAAATTTCAATGCACCAAATAAAACCATCCTTTAAGATATCCTAAACCCGACATATACTCTTCCAAACATAAGATCCCCTGCCTCGAGACTGACTGAAGCAATCATCCTTAGAGAAATGGTATTTCTCTGTCAATAGTTGAACTCATAGTTTGTCAGGATGGTGAAAAAGTTATCAAACTAGCTTTTCAAGAAGATCAATATTAGTTACATAGAAAGTTAACTAGATTCATACCTCTACCATCAGTTAGACCCTTTCATAGAAAGTTCTGCATCATGGATTCTATCTTATTAGTTACATCTTTAGGAAAGAGAGATATCTGTATGTGGTAAGTAGGAATCGCATTCATTACCGAATTGAGCAAACAAAGTCTGCCCGCCTTATTAAGGAATCTCCCTTTCCAGCTGGCTAGCCTTCCCCAAATCTTATTCAGAACATCGTTGAAAGTTGCGCGTGTCACTCAAAAGTGATTAAGGTTCACTCATAAATACTTGTCCAAGTCTTGGATGAATCTGATGAAGGACACTCTGGTAAAAAATTCTTTTCTTGTCACCAAAATATTCTTAGAATATAACACTTTAAATTTCTTCACATTGACCTTTATTTTATCCCAGAGGATTTGCAGAAGTTTTTTTTGGGGTGTTTGGGTACGGTGTTGAGACCCTAGGATATATAGTTACTTGTACATGAATTAATATGCAATTGTTAATTATAGTTAATCTTAATTAGTTAATCGTAATTATATAGTTACTTGTACATGAATTTTTGCATTGGTAGATTATATGTTGAGCTGAAGAGAATATGCCTCTTTGGCAGACATAAAAAGTATAGGTCGTATGAACACATTGGTATTCATCATGATAGAAAATCCTACCAAAGATTTTTTTATCTTTAAAGATTTTCAATTTTCAGAAGCAATTTATAGATTGATTGTATTACCAACAAAATTCTCACCAAGGTTAGCCAAAATGTCCAAATCAAACCCAGTTTTTGAATTTTCGGGTGTGTTTCAAAATTTCGGTTAATAGTTAAATTAGTTCTTAAAAGATGGATCATTTTTTAAATTTGTTCTTTAAAAATATTATCAATTAAATTAAATTTTCAAATATTACAAATTAATTATTTTTGTCTTTTCGTCATTTTATTAACAATTTTCATTAATGATTGATGATGTAAAGTGTTAATTGACAACCCAACATGTCTAATTATATATTGACTAAATATGTCTATAAAAACCTTGCCAAACACATGCCATAGATGGTGCATATGGCATATCCTAAAGAAGATATCAAAAAAGCTGTTAGGTTCAATCAACTCAGCACGTGCATGAAGAGGGTCGTGTAGAAATCCAAATCTAAAGAATCATTTGAGAGAGATTGGCACAATTTTATTCAAGAGTATGACATCCACAATTCTAGGTGGCTAAACAGTAATATAATCTCCCGTCTATTGTCGCATGTGTTTGGCATGATTATAGATGTTATTTTATAGTCGATATGGATGTTGCACTTACGGTTTAACATACGCTATTTGCATTTTTTGTTTTCTTTATTCATTGGCAGATATGTTTGCCGACCGACACATGTGGGTGCTAGTATTTTCAAGGATAAATTCTAGGCTGGCTTGAGGAGCACACATCGTAGTAAGAGCATGCATGCAGTTTTCGATAAATATTTAAACAGTAAGAGCTCTTTGTTGTAATTTCTTTGCCATTACCAAACTGTCTTATAGACAAGGAGCAAAAGAAGCTTAAGTATGATGCTACTGATTTAAGGGGGATTATCCCTTGTGTTTCTAGATCACCAATAGTGAAACAGTTCCAGAGAGAATACACCAACTCTGTTTCGAGACGTTCAGGATCAATTTATAAAAAAAAGGCAAATTGCATCCTCTCCTCAGTCAACCATCATGGCACAAATACAGTGTGTGAAGTTGACCAACAAAAGATGGTGTGCGACATGTTAGTGTATAGCAGATACCAAGTCGTCTATTGCTCGCACTCATCAGAAGTTTAATGTGATTGCTACATGTTCCAATCAGATGGTACTCTATGTTGCTACATTCTTGCTGTTCTTTTGCATTTTTGTATGACAACGGTGTGCTCACAGTACATTCTATCCCGATGGAATAAGAATGTCAGTCAGAGACACACACATATCAAGAGTATCCTTGATATGGACCACTCTGATGACAGCATGATCATTTTTATGGAATTGTGTTCTCATTTTTTTTTTCATAGGAAGCATTTTTGGAAGATTTAAAGTTTAACAGTACTACATATATAAGCTTTAGATTTTAGCAACTACTTTGTACTTTGGTCTTTTGTCTTTATTTTACGTTATCATAATTTGGTGGTTTAATGGGTTAGTTTTATATATTTTATATACTCCCTTGTTATAACTTTATATACCATTATTAAATAAAATATAATAATAGATTTGGGCCACTAAAATACAACTTTTTTATGTTTTTAATCTTTTTTACCTTTATTATTTCTTATTACTATTTAAAATAGAAAATGTTCAGTTAATAATTTGGTCATAATGAAATGTATTACATAAAGTTTAAAGTTAAAGTAGAAAAAGTAGCTCATACACAATAAGATCTTTAATTTATTATTTAAAAAAGTAGTTGCCAGACATGCGTATTTAGGCTTTTTTTTTTAAATCCAATAAGATCCTTAAGTATTTCATGAAAACATCCATAAAATCCTGCAATCATATCAATAGTATATACACACACAAACACATCAACTCTAATCTTAATTTATTGTTTGTAGATATTTTTAGCTTGCTGTCAAGTATAGCTAACTTATAAAAAATGTGCATCTTTTTTTTTTGTTTAAATCCATTAACATCCATATTCCATAAGTATTTTATGATAATATCCCTAAAATCCTGCAATCATATCAATAGTAAATACACATACATATTGATGCGTGAGCATTTTTTCTATACTTTTTTTAATAATTTAGATATAGATTTATTGAGTTTTTATTAAATTTTTGTGTTTTAGACCAGTTTTGATGCTACTTTGATTTGCATTATGGTTTTATTATTTTCAGAAAAAATTTGGACGAGTTTGACAAAGTTCATGCAGAAGAAAAAGAAAGAAAATTGACGCTGTCAAGTTGACGCTAAATACCGCTACCTGACGTTTGGCGCCAGGTGCCTCGTATTTCGGCAAGCTCTCTATGAAGCTGGCGCTAAATGTCATGAATCGGTGTTTAACACCAGGTGTCTCATAAAATGTGCCCAGAACCATACGCTAGTGGCGCTAAATGAAGCCTGGCATTTAGCGCCAGTAGCGCGTTTTGGAACTCCAAGGAAGGCTTTGTAGCTTTTAGTTTTTAGTTTATAATTAAAATAAAACTAAATATTTTAGGGTTTTTATTTCATTTTACAAATCAATTAGGATTAGATATAAAAGGAGAAAATATTCAACACTTCAGGCTCTCTTCTTCGCTCTCTTCCTTATTTCGCACTTTCACACTTTTTCGAACCCTAAGTTTTTCTCTAAGCCGTGAGCAACTAAACCTCCTCTGTTAAGGTTAGGAGCTCTGTCTATTTTGATGGATTAATACTATTGTTATTCTACTTTTAATTAATGCATTGATTTAAATTCAAAGATTATTTTCGTTCTTCATCGTAGGAATTAGAGTATATTGGAAGATAACTCTTTTTCTACTTGAATTCTTGTTGAATCTTGGAAAAGTTAACTCACTTGAATAACTGCTTGAAAGTAATTCATCATAATTCTCTAATTACCTGGACTTAACGTGATATACGACATATAATCATCTTATCTTTGGGTACTTAGGGTTTGTGTGGCTCATAAACTAATTGGACTTAACCCTTTAATCTAAATTAAGTGACCAAGAAATTGGCGATTGATTAGATTAAAGGAGATTAAATTACTAAGGAATTAGGGTTTAATCAATTAAAGTATGCCATAAATTGAATCTTGCATAATTAAAGTAGTAGCAAGAATTATTAATCCAAAAAAGTAAACACCTCCAAAATCTTAACTGTTTTCTCATATAATTCTCACAACCCATTCACTGTCTGCTTTCTTAAATTCTCTGAATTACTGTTTAATGAAAATTTGAACCAAACCACTCCTTTTTGCTTGTCTGACTAGCCTAATCATCTAACCATTATTGCTTGATATATTAATTCTCATGGGATCGATACTCACTCACCTGAGTTATTACTTGGTACGACCTAGTGCACTTACCGGTAAGTTTGTGGTATTCGAAATCAGCAACCACATCTCAATTCTAATCCCAATTTATTGTCTGTAGATATATTTAGCTTCCTGTCAAGTATAGCTAACTTATAAAAAGGGTGCATCCTTTTTTTGTTTAAATCCAATAACATCCATAAGTATTTCATGATAACGTTCATAAAACCCTAAAATCATATTAACAGTAAATACACACACATCAAGTCTAATCCCAAGTTATTGTTTATAGTTCTGTTTAGCTTTCTTAGTCCAATCCGCCCTTTGAATCAGTGATCTTATCCTTGAATTCGTCTAAGGGTCTTCAGTCTTTTTTCTTGCCCCTATCATCCACATGGCAACGCAACAGATTGATTACACCCTCTACTATACTCCTATAGACATTGTCCTTGCAAATTAGTATGTCAATTACCATTTCCTTTCGAATTTGTTGCAACTGGGTCTGTGATAATAAACAAACGTATATTTGTTTGATATATAATATACAAAATCAAATATAAATTCAGCCATTATAAGTAAAATGCATCAAAAAGAATTATATATTAAATAAGAAAATAAGCATTGGCATATGTTTTGAATTATACTAAACGTCGTCCAAATAGGCATGTTTGATTCATTCTCTGCCAAACTTTTTAGATCTCATATCTCCATCCATTTAATAACATATACGCCACAATCCCACCTATCCAACACAAATAATAAAGAGTCGTGTTAATATATTAAAATTTTGTTTCAGTTGTTTTCTTTTTAATTGTTTTTAGTTTTCATCTCGAGCCCACTTACCCATTTGGCTATTTTGAGATCATTGTTTCATAGCAACACTCGAAACCCTTAGCTGTGAATTCTACACTTTGGTCTACAGTTGCAGCCAACTCTTGCGGAAGAAAACCCTACAACAAGCCAAATAGAAAAAGAAGGGAACAAAACTAAAAAACATACAATAGAAAGTAACAAGTAACACCCATAAAAAACATCAACAATTCTATTCTCACTTAAAATATATTTATCTATTTTCTTTTGCTGCTCGGAATTTGGCTCACTGTACATGAAATCTAACACCCATAGATTATCAATATTCCGGTGGAGTACATATAGCCACCAGTGATCATTTTGACACATTGGAACAAACCACCTTATTGTTGAAAAAGTATATTAGCATATAGTTTTTTTATCAAATGCTTGTAATGAAAAGAAGATTTTGTGTATAGATGATAAGTAATTATGTGAATTACTTACATATTCTATTTGTTTCGCCTTTTCCGCATCGAACCAATGCCCGCAACCTATGAACCCACTAAGGATAGGGACAAATCCTGTGTTTGTGCCCACACATCATTCAATATTATCATTAGTCAATATTAGCGCCTGCAAACCCATTTATGATTATTCAAACACCTAAGCCAATAAGGAAGAGTGATTGCTCATAACTAAAGATTTTGTATATATTTAAAATTATCCTTTACCGAGGCAATTGTGGGGATTAATTAATATTAAGTGTTTAAGGACAGATTGCACTAACCATTAATTTCGGCGAAATACAATGAAAATCCATGCAAAATCTTGCGTTATTCGAAGCATTGAACATGGCACAACAATAATCAACCACCTGAATAGAATAAAAACAATGCATTTCACACCACTTTAATGCACAATACATACTCACCAAATTTTGACGTGTTTTTGTTCAGTTTTACCGTATCGCTTACTCTTCTATGTCAGTCGAATGATTGCAGGTCCGCTTGTCGTAGCTGAACATCATCACCATTCTGAATCCATGCGAGCAGGGTATGCTGTGTAGCCCTACGATCTATCGCCCACCTGTACATCCTTTTTATGTCATCACCTGTAGGCCTTGCAGCACCCCCTGATGGCATTGGTGTTTTCACCACATCTTCTGATTTTCTTATATTTTCTAGTGCTTTGGGTTCCGGCATCACATTTGGTCCGTCTATTACCGAAGATCTGGGCGATGAGTCTAGTATGTGCATCTGAGTGATGCCAAGCGAGAATGATGGGATTAGAAAGTCAAACTGAATTGAGCCCTTCTCCAAAATTCCTGCACATTAATTAGCACTTAATTCGTTTTAATTTAGTGTCTATTGTAAGTTCTCGTGCAAGTCTTTTATACTTTGGTTTAGTAGAAAGCATGTATTTCCAAAAGGGTTTTAGCACATACTAAGGTAAAGAAACTAGAGTAACATTCATAAGATTATATAGATAACATCAGTTGTTGATTACACATAACACCCGAAAAAGTAGAAAAGTATCAGAAGTAAAAGTTCATGCACCTACTATAAATATCAATATTTCATATTAAGGCTAAATTCAACTAACTTGCCTTTTCTCTGAAGTAGGGGTGGCAACGGGACGAGTAGGGGCGATATATATTATATATCTATTATATATACCGGGGCGGGTAGGGGCGGGTTTAACCTAAACCCGCCCCCGCCCCGCCCAAGAACCCGCCCCGCTAAAACCTGCCCTGGTGCGGGTGCGGGTAATTACCCGCCCCGAACGGGTAGGGGCGGGGTGGGTACCCGCGTCGGGTAGTGTTGCCACCCCTACTCTGAAGACCCTTCATTAATATTATCATCTGTTGCCTTTCCAATAGGTGTATCCGGCATAGTCTCATCTCTCGTGGGCGTTTTTTTATATGTTTTCTTGATACACACTGTATTCCCTCTAATACATCCTTTTTTGGAATATTGACTGCAATTTTCGTTTAAATAAATTGGAAGTTGAGTAACTAAAAGAGATAATAAAAAAGGCACCTAACACAAATCTAATTCGATCATGTAAATCTAATATGCTCAAATATATAAATGATTTTAATTCGAAAGTTTTTTTAAAATTTTTGGGTGCAGAGTAAAGTAAAGAATGAATAGTAACATCCATAATTCCAAACAGTTAACATCCATAAGACCACATGAATAACATTATGTGTCAAACATACATAACATCTTAATCAAAATAACAAATATTAACTATTCAAACTCCTATTCAAAATAACTAGTATTAACATTAGTAAAATCTTTATTCATTTGCAATAACGCTAAACAAATTATCATACAACTTATATATTAACCCAAAGCCGCTGATTAACAAAGTATTAAAGTATGCATATGAGGTAGAGTAGAAATG
>NC_029773.3:63857448-63869325 GCF_000817695.3 Arachis duranensis
TAAAGTTATTAGTTTATTAAGTGAACAATTAAAAAATAAAAAGATACATTTAAATGTGTAAAGTCAATTGCCATGTACAGCATAAGTAGTTTCAATACTATTTCAATGATAAAGTAGATATTTATGGAGAAAAAAGTTAAAGATAAATCTACAAATTAAAAAAATAATATCACACTTCTAAAATTAATTTTAAAATATTAATTATAATTTCTATCTTTAGCAACTAAGCTCAACATTATATCTAGAAAATGTATATTAAAATTACTATATATATATGGTATAACTTTATACACAACTGTAATAATTAATTATTTTAACACAGATGCCCAAATTAAAAAAAAAAATGATACTATTAAAGAAAGATAGGTTAGAACAATAAAATTTTATGCAACCATCTCATCATCTCCACCCACAAAACACCATTTATGCAACCAAAAAATTAGGACACAACGGCGTTTCCTTCTCCGCAAACCCTTCACTGCGAAATAAAGATTAAAAATTTTATCTTTTTTATCCCACCCAAACATATGCAACGTTAACGAAGTATTTTTATGCCAATTGATTGGAACATGCAAATAGATAATATACCTTTATAAGTAGAAGACAATACTATGTGATACTCTGATTATAAAGTTCTAGATTTTCTTTTTTCTGCTTTTTTCGTTCTTTCTTGTGAGATTATGGTTGAAATAGAATAGGAAAAATATGAATTTTTTGAATGTTAATTTTTTGGAGCAAAATTACATTTTAATGGGTAAAAATCTAATTGAGAGATGTTAGAAATTTAATTTAAAAAACTGAAATTGATTTTAGGAAGGAATTAATGACACCAAGCTTTCAGAGAAAAGTGAGTGATAAAGAGGTGTATGTTATTCATGCACTTATCAAGAGAATAAGATTCTTTTATGATATTTCTATACTGTATATAATTCTTTGACAACCTAGTATCACCATATTAAATATGTTTAGAAGCATGCAAATATTACACTAGAAAACGAACAATCAATAAATAGACTACCAAAATAACGTAGCAATTATTATTTACCAAAATTTATTCATTGATGATAATTTACATTAACATGGATTGCTAAATGCACTTTTACGTGCATGCATTTATGTTGAAAGTGGGAAAAAGAATCACATACGTCCACCCTTTGTTGAATGATATACTGTATACTTCTATTGGAGACTTGCCTCCTTAGTATCTTCATCCATTTAATCCTTTCAAATAACCTTCTCACATTAGTCAAGATCCTCAGTTTGTGCTTGCAAGACACTGCTTAGGTAATCCAAATTCCTTTTCATGGAGAGCTTGTTTCCTCCATGGGTCATTGTGTAACTTGTAATGCAAAACCTTGTTTCAACAAACATTCATGTCAGTATAACTGTTTCCTTTATAATGGCAAATGTGTAAATTGCGATGGATATTAGAGTGGATCCCTCAACAATGACTTTGTCACGTGTGATCTCTGACCATTCATTTAAGAGACTGAGACAGAGATAAAACATGTGACTTAAGAAAATATAGATGGCAAAATCATGTGAAAATTCAACATGAGTATATTGGATCCATCCCAGTGATACTTAACCTATAATGAAAGTCAAGTGTCACATAACAAAATAGTTTAATTTTGATGCATCGATGATATAAATATTTTTTCTAATTACATCCATTCTTTTAGATGACCATTCAGGCGATCAATGTAAAAAGGAGTTATTGCTGATGTGACATTACGTAATTGGACATATGTATCTTAACAAAAGAGTTTAATTTTGATGCACTAATGGTATAAAACGTTTTACACAATTGTCCAATCATATCCGTTCTTTTGAATTACCATTCAACATTCTTTGCAACAAATTTATTCCTCCATTGAAAACTTGTTTTTCTATCAAGTAATCAAAGGTTTTGAGTATCATGAAAATAAAGTTGCTCTTATGACTTGCATATGTAAGGTGCATTAAAATTTAAAAGTTTGACAAAAAGGAAGATAAAAACCTGTATGAAGGTGGCTAAGGCATCATCTTCTGTCAATTTTACAAATTCGATGGCCCAATCATCAACGTGTCCGAAAGCAGCTTTTTGCCTTTCAGCTTCGAGCATAACAGCATCACGGTACACGAATCTTTGCCAGATTTTCTGAACATTTGCCAGCTTGAATTCGATTTCTGTGTCATTGAATCCCTGAAAGAAGCAACACATCACGAACCATTCAGAACAACCTTTGCTTAAGAATGCATAAATTGTCCCATCAACAACAATGCATGAAATAAGCCATAAAAAAACAGGTAACAAATTAACAAACCCGAAGAAGCTTTATCAAGTTAGGAATTTCATCTTCAGGTAACCGAACTGCGAAGCTGTCATAGTTGAGCACATTCTCATATGGCAGGAAAATTCCATCCTGCAGCACAGAGAAACAAGGCAAAAGACTGCAATCATTCATCATTTCGTTAATTTTGAAATATAAACAAATTTCAGATCATTATCATGAATATAAACAAATAGCACTCTCATCTCTAATTGATAGGGCTGAATTATTCATGGGTCTGAGAACCAAACTGAACCAGCCAATTTTACCAGGTTAGTTAGAAATCGACCAGTAAATTGGTCCGGTTCAGAGTAAAAACCAGTTGTAGGATAAGCAATAAATAAAAGGTCAAAAAACTGATAAACCGATTGAACTGATTTGGTTTTAATTGGTTTTTTAGCCGTTAACTGATTTAACCATTCAGTACCAAACTGTCTTATAGATTCTATTGACAAGGAGCAAAAGAAGTACAATTCTTAAGTAGATTCTATTAAGAACGAGAAGAAGTATTATTTACTACCTGAATGACCACAGGAATGCACCCTTGCAAGATACTGTCCTCCATGCGACCGCTCCAACCGTCACCAGGCAGCACGCCGCAGAAAACAGAAGTTGCTAGATCAGCATGATAGTTCTCAGAACGCAACGGGGTCACAATGACGTCATCGGCATGCTGTTTTCCAAGCTTTCCATCCTTGTTAGGACTTGATCCAAATTCTTTAGCAAGTTTCTGTCGTATACCCATGCTATACCTGCAGTATTTCCAAAAAAGTTGAAGCCGCATGTTCCGTAACATTGCAATAATTACCAACAAATATATCCAATCACGTTTGTTAACAAGAAAGTGAGAAATCATTCAGTTTCATACAAAATTTTGGGAGAAAGTTTGTAGATTATTGACTAGGGACAATGTGAATGTTCTTTGAAGAGAAATGAATAATACTACAGATGCCTCTAAAATTCCAGAAACTTCTCCAGTTAACTTACGAATCTTCTGGTCTTCCATGAGCATAAGCTGGACCTAGATTACCGTTGAAGTAGAACAATGTCTTCCGCTTCTCGCGGGGCCTGAAGTCAAACCATAATATGTTTGAGTTCTTTGATTTCATGAACTTTAAGGAAATAGCACTTGAAATTCAACCAACATGACAAGAAAGGAAAGCAAATGACTAACAGTTAATGTATTGACAAATTTTACCGATCCCAAAGTTTTGCAGTCAACACATTAGCATCCGGAACTTTCCATGCAGGTAGCACAAGATCTTTGTCGGGGTCAAAACATGGATGGATGCCTCTTCGTTCGGAAGAAATATTATCCCAGTTGTCAGCCCAATAGGCCGTGGTTGAATGGTTATGTTTTGAGTTTGTGTTTCCCCAATGAACTAACATCATGCTGTTCCATATCTCCTTAGGGGCATAGCAAGCACCTTCATCCCATGAAAAAAACTGCCTTCAAAAACAAAAGTGACAACATTAGCACATGCTTCAAGCAATCTAATACAGTTAACATTACTTCAATAACAAAACTTCGACGTAGAAAAACAAATCTTAGACATACCCAGATATGATCCCTTCCTGATGAGCGATTCCAATATGAGTATTCCTCAACAATGTGTTTATATGCATTCTTATAATATTCCAAAGTGAGAGAGCTTCTCAATCCCGAATGATCCTAGCGTTATAAAAGAAAACAAAGTAAAAGTTGTGAGAAGTAATTAGTGTTAAACATGGAGTTTTTAGCTAACACATGATAAATATATCTGTATAATACAAAAAAAGATCTACAACCACATAGTAAAAGGTAATTGAATGTTTCTATCCTTCTTCCATCCTTTTACAGAATATATTGAAGCTCCTAACAAGGGAAAAGAATATTAGATGCAACTCTATTTACCCTTTTGAAATTATTACTTATGTTTATTTAGTCATTAATAGAGAGCAAATCCATGTGACATAGACATTAGGATTGTACCAATCTTCCAAAAATAGCAATTTTGTAACTCAGAAGACTATCAACATAAATAAAATGTGCATGCTTGAAATTTGAAACTCTTTTAGTCTTTCTAATACATATGCCACATGCAACAAGATACAACAGCATAGCGGTTAATGCAATATACCTGCATACTCAAGTGAGGAGCGTCATCGGCACGAGTTATGATACATGAATCAAGAACAGGAACAAAGAAAAAATCGGCTTCTTCACCATTTAGTGTTCGGTGAGGACTACCTAAGATGCTCTCGTAAAGTGCTATCTGTAAATAATCGGAAGTTATAAATATATTTCGATAGTTCTAAATTTGATCAACTGAAATGCTCTAACCTAAACTTCATAAAATACCTGGGAACCATACAGTTGCTCTGTCCATATTGTTTGATTATGGTCATTATAAATTCTATTAACACACTCTAACTTAAAATGGCGTCCCTGTAAGAATGAAGAGGAAGAAAATTAAAACTAAAAAGCACCAAAACTAGCTCTCCGGAGATAACCAAGATCGACAACCGGCTGATCCTAACCTCAAGGAGGAGGCTGTTGAACTCGGGGGGCAAATCATAAACATATATAAGAGGCCTTTTCTTTGCCACCTTTGTATTGAGATTGACAATTTTTCCACTAACATGAAGATCATCAGGAATTTCAATCTTAGCAGGTTGAAGCCAACTCGGCCAATCTCGTATAGAAGATATCACAGATGGCACACTGCAATCTACTCCATACCACCCATTGTTACACTGAAAATCATTAAATTCAGTTTATTTAAGTTTATTGGGATGAAGAGAAAATTCATAAAGGAACCCCCATAATCCAGAAAATAATAATAATAATAAAAGAGCGAAAAGACCAGGAAGAAAATAGACAAACAAAAAACAAAATTTCAAATCCCTCATCATGTCATCTAGAGATAACCTGAAAAAGGCCATCAACCTTGCACGAAATAGATGAAAGCCAAAAAATCTCATCCCAGAATAGTAACTAACTGACTTTATACGCAAAAGTTACCCCTGAAAAACCTTTCAATATGATTTAAATGAAATTAGACACTATTTTGATAGAGACATAAACCTGGAATTTAGGTTTCAAAGACTTTCCATACATATAATTTTAGATCAATATCAAGTGGAACAACTTCATGTTATAGGCTTCTTATTTATATATAAAAGTGCCCTCAGAACTGAAAATGAATCACACACAAATCCTCAAAAATTGAAAATGCATATCTAGAGGAGGCAAACTATTATTAATCTACAGAATTCTTCTATAAATATCCCATTTCATCTCTAAAGTTTATTCTCCTTCTAACATCAAGTTAATTTGTTTCTAAATAGAGAAACGTTGGCAGCAAAATTAGGAAAATTTGACACTTTTTTCTCAAAATGAACCTACATTTTCTAAAATAAAATTTTTAATCAAATATGTTTTAGTAGTATTTTATTTTCTATGAGCCAATCTCTACAACCACAACAAACAAAAACATTACAGTTTACTGTGTTTTTCTTCTAGAAACAAGTCAGACAGCAAAAACACATTTCACATTAATTCACAAGAATCACCTGACAAAAGCCGCCCCGACAGTGGCCATGTCCAGAGCACTGATTGATGCAAACAGATTCCACAGCCGTCTCGCATAGTGTGCCCCAAAGACCATCATATTTGCAGTCACATTCTCCTTTGATTTTTGCCTTGCCAGCATAGAATTCAGCTGGGTCCACATTACACCAACCGTGTACACTACTGTTAGTTGAGAACACATCTTGGTCTACTTTGGCCCAATCCACTATTTTGGGACCATCGGGTTCAGAAGGTGGACTGAAGTAGATGTAAGATGTAAGCATTGTGACTTAAAATGGTACTCATGCAAAAGATAGTTAATGAAATTCAATTAGGAATTTGAACTTCCATACTTAAATTGAAATCCGCATGTTTCTGCCAGTGGTCGATTTGGGTATTTTGTGCCTTCACCACAGAAGCACATTGCTCTCGTTTTGTCACAGTTGGCTGGGCAAATTGAGACAACCCATCGACCAAATGGGGCCTCTTGTGATCCTGGGTAGTTACATTCCAATTCCATTTTCTCAGTGCATCCTTCTCCTGTCACCATATAAAAATAGTATAACATTCAGACCCAAAAAAAAAAAATTTAATATGTTCTGTGCAATATATCCAAACATATGTAGAAAATGATATAAACAAGCTCCGTAATTTTTCTGTAAAACAACTCAGGAGATCCTTGAGCTAGAAATTGTGTCTGATTTATGAGTCACCAGAAAATGTGTATGAGAGCTAATGTGCTAAGTCATCTTCCACTATCTGCTGCTTCTCATTAAAGATCATGTATCAGGTCAAGAAAGTGAAAGGAGGGAACAGAACTAACCAGTATAACCGTGAAAGCATCGACATTGTCCCAATTCTCGATTACAAACGCCCAAGCCACTGCAATCATTTTTGCAGTTATTGCCACCTATAATCTGTTAATAGACCACAATCACAACCATATACGTTTAGTGAAACTACCAACTACCTGAAACACAAAATTCCTTATTCAAAAACAAAAAAGAAGTCAATGATCTAAACATGAAATGGGAAAACAAGGTAAAGCTGTATAGGTATCCCTTGTCACCTCAGTAATGTTGACCTCCCTTTTTACAGAATCGCACCCCGCAAGCCACCGGCCAATCTCAGCCTTCCATGGTGCCCCTCGATAAACAACAGCTTCATGCAAATCAGCTGGGAACCGATGCTTCAGATCAATAACCGGCTCTTCCTTCTCAAGGTTGATCGGAAATTCAGCCGATGCATTGGTTGGTGGGATGCAAGAATCTTGAGCAAGCTTAAAGTAATTGAAAGAAGGGGTCAAAGGGAACAAGAACAGATGCACAACAGAAACCAAAGCCAAAACCGAAGCAATTGTTGCTACAAGTGACCAAGAGCATCGCCGTTTCTTCACATTTACCAAATCTAACAAGTCTCTTGCCATACTATACAAATCCTCTACACTACAAAATACACTTTACCAATTCATCACCTTGACACCATAACCTGAAATAACAACACCACCACCATCAATGCAAACAAAAAGCATAGCCATTACAAGGATCGACTAAACCAGAATTGAACCATAAAGAGTACCCCAACTCACTACTATTAATGGATTCTTTATTTCAACACACAAGTTAAAACAACAATTTGAATTCAACAAAACAAAAGCGCAACTACAAGAAACTGATCCCACATTCAAGAGTGATGTTCAAACATTTCTAGACAATTGACTCACCTTTCCCGGATCTGAAGCCAAAGAAATGATCCAAAACAGAGAAACCTCATACACAAGAATGAAAATGAAGCCACCCCAGAAGGAGAAAATTCAGCAAAAGATTCACACAGTGGAAGGGGACCACCCAAATTAATAGATGAATCCAATTTCAACACAAATAAAGAAAAGAAGTTCCTTTCTTTAATTTCCTCTAGAGAATTTGTGCGAGTCACGTTTTTGGTCAATGGGGTTGGAAAAAAACAATGCTTTTCTTCATTTTTTTTCTGGAGTTTTTTTCGAGCAAGTGTGAGAACCCAAGTTGTCAAACTTATATTAAATTTGAGACAACACAGCGACTGTTTCGTTCTGCACATGTTAACATTCTGGTTGGTATGATTCTTTTTTCAATTTTTCCTTTCGGGTCAACAATTAGAAAAAGATAAACGGTGTTGTTTTGGTTTCGTAGAACAGGAACCAGAAAAGTGGATCGGATTTGTAATTTGTGAATTGTGACAAGAAAACAAAAAGAGGGGGAATCCCAATTTCAGTGATTCACATTTCACTGATTACCGATTATTTCTTTTACTGCAAAAGCCGCCAAGGTTTCGCTCTCCATCGAGTTTGAAACCAACTAGTTGCAATTGAAATTGCATTTATTGCCCTAAAAGGATTTTTGCATTAAGATTTACAAAAAAAAAAATTGGTAACCAAATTTAGGAACAAAATCGGCCAAAACCTACTATTTTTAACTTTATTTAATGAGATGAGCAAAATTTAATTATTATTCTTTCACGCGCTTATTTTTTTATTGCAATATTTATTATATATAAAAACATTAATTATATATATTAAATAGTATATTACTATATTATAATAACAAAAAAAGCACATTTTTTATTTATTATGTAATATTTTTTTTTCTTTTATCAAAGATAAAGACATTCGCACTCACGATCTTTTAGGTGAGTATAAAAAGATTATGTCATTTCATTAGTATGTAATATTTATATATTCATACACATAATTTTCATAATTAATATACTTTTACAATTAATATTACGTAATTCTAAACTATATTTTATTATATATTTTAAATTGTTTCACATATGCACTAATAAATTAAGATTCAAAATGTTTTAATTTTTTTTAAGACATTATATATTTAAATCAACGTATAGTTTTTTAAATCACAGTCTTTGATTGATAATTCAAAAATTTGTTTCATATTTTTCAAAGTGAAATGATTTATTCTGATTTATATATATTTTAAATTTTACTATAATTAGATTTGAAAAAAAAATGTCAAATACTTAAATTAATTTATTCAATTAACAAATTTATTCGTAACATTTATAAGTTTATACACATAACATTCATACTTCATAGTTAGGTAAAATTAGGGATGTTCATGATGTGGTTTGGTTCGGTTTTAAGAGAAAAAGTCATCCAATTTAAACGCTTAATTTATGTGCGGTGCGGTTTGGATTGGATGAACTTTTTTTGGAAATCCAATTCGATCTGATCCGATTACAAGCGGTTTGGATTTGCGGTTTTTTAAATAAAAAAATTAAATACATATAACAAGTTTCAACATCAAATTTTAAATAATCAACAATGACATAACAAGTCTTAGCAATATCTTAAAAAGTCAACGATAACATAACAACAAAAATAAAATTATAGGTTAGTTAAAATAAATAATATTTTGAACATAAAATATTTATTAAATAATAATAATACATGAATAATAGAAAATGTATAACAAATTAAACATGTTATAAGTATAATTGTGAATATAATAATAAAATAATAATATTATAGCACATTATGCGGTTTGGATTGAATTGGATCGGTTATGAAAAATAGATTCGAAATCCGATTCAATCCAGTGGTTTGCAAAAAATAGAATCCAATCAAATCCGAATTAGTGCGATTTTAATCGATTTTCGGTTTGGATTGGATTGGATGAGCAGCTTAATTTGAATCGGTTTAGATTTGAACACCCCTATGTAAAGTACACATAACATCTAAAATTTCATATTAATAACATCCATAATTTCATACTCATAACATTCATAATTTCATATATATAATATCCATAATTAACAAATTTTTACAATTAATATTACTAAATTTTGAACTATGTGTCTTGTTATATATTTCAAATTATCTTACTTGTACACCAAAAAGATCATAATTTTAATATTTTTTATTTACTATTCATACGTATCCTTATTTATTAATTTTAATATAACGAGTTAATAATTATTTTTAAAATTTTATTTCTTAATTTTTGTTTATATTTTATAATAGTCTATATAAAAAATATGAGTTGTGTAATAAAAGTCATTAAATTCTCTGATTTAACATCCATACTTTTATATGTATAATTGGTGCACAAGGAGATTGTTGGCTTGAAGCAAGCTATGGTTATCTTATTATTCTTAGTCAGGATATAATATCAATAATAATTTTTAGTTTTAATTGTAAAAAGTAAAAGAGAATGAAATAAATACTTATTATGCAGTAATGGAGAATATGTTGGAGTTTTGGAGATGCTTTGTCCTCTGAATTCCTACAACATAATGCTTTCTCACTTTCATAAATGCAAGGCTCCTTCCATGGCAAGCTGTATGTCGGGCATCACCGTTGTCAATGGCTACTTCCCATCCTCTCAGTGAAAATGGTCCAAATGCTCTGTCACAGCACGGCTAATCATCTGTTGGTTCTCGATCATGTCGGAATAGGATCCATTGATCCTTTTGCGTCTGTCACTACGCCCAACACTCGCGAGTTTGAAGCTCGTCACAGTCATCCAATCCCAGAATCTTACTCGGAATACCACAGACAAGGTTTAGACTTTTCGGATTCTCATGAATGCCGCCATCAATTCTAGCTTATACCACGAAGATTCTGATTAAGGAATCTAAGAGATACTCATTCAATCTAATGTAGAATGGAGTGGTTGTCAGGCACACGTTCATGGATTGAGGAAGGTGATGAGTGTCACCGATCATCAACTTCTTCATAGTGAAGCGCAAATGAACATCTTAGATAGGAACAAGCGTGTTTGAATGGAAAACAGAAATAATTGCATTAATTCATCGAGACGCTGCAGAACTCCTCACCCCCAACAATGGAGTTTAGAGACTCATGCCGTCACAAAGTATAAAGTTCAGATCTAAAAATGTCATGAGATATAAAATAAGTCTCTAAAAGTTGTTTAAATACTAAACTAGTAACCTAGGTTTACAGAAAATGAGTAAACTAAGATGGATAGTGTAAAAATCCACTTCTGGGGCCCACTTAGTGTGTGCTGGGGCTGAGACTTAATCTTCTCACGTGTCTGGACTATTTCTGGAGTCGAACGCCAGGTTGTAACCTGTTTCTGGCGTTGAACTCCAACTTGCAACCTGTTTCTGGCGCTGAACGCCAGACTGCAACATGGAACTGGCGTTGAATGTCAGTTTACGTCGTTTATCTTTGTGCAAAGTATAGACTATTATATATTGCAGGAAAGCCCTGAATGTCTACTTTCCAACCCAATTTAGAGCGCGCCAATTGGACTCCTTTAGCTCCAAAAAATCCATTCCAAGTGCAGGGAGGTCAGAATCCAACAATATCAGCAGTCCTTTTTCAGCCTGAATCAGATTTTTGCTCAGCTCCCTCAATTTCAGCCAGAAAATACCTAAAATCACAGAAAAACACACAAACTCATAGTAAAATCCAGAAATATGACTTTTGCCTAAAAACTAATAAAAATCTACTAAAAACTAACTAAAACATACTAAAATCTACATGAAATTACCCCCAAAAAGCGTACAAAATATCCGCTCATCACAACACCAAACTTAAACTGTTGCTTGTTTCCAAGCAACTAGATAAATAAAATAGGATAAAAAGAAATTAAGAAGCAATAATATCTCAGAGTTTTAAGTGAAGCTCAGATTCCAATTAGATGAGCGGGACTAGTAGCTTTTTGCTTCTGAACAGTTTTGGCATCTCACTTTATCCTTTGAAATTCAGAATGATTGGCATCCATAGGAACTCAGAGTTCAGATAGTATTATTGATTCTCCTAGTTTAGTATGTTGATTTTTGAACACAGTTACTTTTTGAGTCTTGGTGGTGGCCCTAAGCACTTTGTTTTCCAGTATTACCACCGGATACATAAATACCACAGACACATAAATGGGTGAACCTTTTCAGATTGTGACTTAGCTTTGCTAAAGTCCCCAATTAGAGGTGTCCAGAGTTCTTAAGCACACTCTTTTGCTTTGGATCACGACTTTAACCACTCAGTCTCAAGCT
>NC_029773.3:63871917-63873707 GCF_000817695.3 Arachis duranensis
GTTCATCCCAAAGATAGTACTTTGCATCCGTGATCAATTTCTTTGTTTGTTGCCTACTGTACTCTTTGGGTATGAATCTCATTACCTTGTAGTTTGCAATGTCTGCAAACTATGGCACTTCCTGGATGGCAAAGAGGTGCTCATTCGAAAAGTTTTTAGAGATTTCAGTAAGAGGGAGGGACGCCCCTTCTACTGGTTCTATCCGGGACAGATGATCTGCTACTTGGTTCTCTGTACCTTTTCTGTCTCTTATTTCTATATCAAACTCCTGCAGAAGCAACACCCATCTGATGAGTCTGGGTTTTGAATCCTGTTTTGTGAGTAGATATTTAAGAGCAGCATGGTCAGTGTGCACAATCACTTTTGATCCTACTAAATAAGATCTGAACTTGTCAATGGCGTAAACTACTGCAAGTAACTCTTTTTCTGTGGTTGTGTAGGTCTTCTGTGCGTCATTTAAAACACGACTGGCATAGTAAATGACGTGCAGAAGCTTGTCATGCCTTTGTCCCAACACTGCACCAATGGCATGGTCACTGGCATCACACATTAGTTCAAATGGTAATGTCCAATCTGGTGCAGAGATGACTGATGCTGTGACCATCTTAGCTTTCAGAGTCTCTGATGAGCGGATAATTTATACATTTTTGGCATTGATTTTAGGTAGTTTTTAGTATGATCTAGTTACTTTTAGGGATGTTTTCATTAGTTTTTATGCTAATTTCACATTTCTAGACTTTACTATGAGTTTGTGTGTTTTTCTGTGATTTCGGGTATTTTCTGGCTGAAATTGAGGGACCTGAGCAAAACTCTGAAAGAAGGCTGACAAAGGACTACTGATGTTGTTGGATTCTGACCTCCCTGCACTGTAAATGAATTTTCTTGAGCTACAGAATTTCAAATGGCGCACTCTCAATGTCGTTGGAAAGTAGACATTCAGAGATTTCTAGCAATATATAATAGTCCATACTTTATTTGATATTTGATGATGTAAACTGGCGATCAACGCCAGCTCCATGCTGCATTCTGGAGTCAAACGCCAGAAACACGTCACGAACCAAAGTTGAACTCCCAAAACACGTTACAACTTGGCGTTCAACTCCAAGAGAAGCCTCAGCTCGTGGATAGATCAAGCTCAGCCCAAACATACACCAAGTGGGCCCCGGAAGTGGATTTATGCATCAATTACTTACTTCTGTAAACCCTAGTAGCTAGTTTAGTATAAATAGAACTTTTTACTAGTGTATTAGTCGTCTTTTGACCACATCTTTGGACGTTTAGTTCTTGGATCTGGGGCTGGCCATTCGGCCATGCCTGGACCTTTCACTTATGTATTTTCAACGGTGGAGTTTTTACACACCATAGATTAAGGGTGTAGAGCTCTGCTGTACCTCATGTTTTAATGCAATTACTACTATCTTCTATCCAATTCGATTTATTCCTGTTCTAAGATATTCGTTGAACTTCAACTTGATGAATGTGATGATCCATGACACTCGTCATCATTCTCACCTATGAACGCGCGTGACTGACAACCACTTCCATTCTACCTTAGACCGGGTGCATATCTCTTGGATTCCTTAATCAGAATCTTCGTGGTATAAGCTAGAATTGATGGCGGCATTCATGGGAATCCGGAAAGTCTAACCTTGTCTGTGGTATTTCGAGTAGGATTCCGGGATTGAATGACTGTGACGAGCTTCAAACTCCTGAACGCTGGGCGTTAGTGACAGATGTAAAAGAATCACTGGATTCTATTCCAACCTGATTGAGAACCGACAGATGATTAG
>NC_029773.3:63873759-63917621 GCF_000817695.3 Arachis duranensis
AAATTCCCACCATTGGATTACATGAGTAACTTTATCTTTATTTTCTGTTTATTTTATTATCTTTATTTAAACCAATAATCTCTTAATCCAGTTAAATCCGCCTGACTGGGATTTACAAGATGACCATAGCTTGCTTCATACCAATAATCTCTGTGGGATCGACCCTTACTCACTTAAGGTATTACTTGGACGACCCAGTACACTTGCTGGTTAGTTGTGCGGAGTTGTGACAAAGTGTGATTCACGTTTGAGAGCACCAAGCCTTTGGAACCATTGTTGATGATCACAATTTCGTCCACCAAGTTTTTGGCGCCGTTGCCGGGGATTGTTCGAGTATGGACAACTGATGGTTCATCTTGTTGCTTAGATTAGGTAATTTTCTTTTTATTTTCCTTTCAAAAAAGTTTTCAAAAATCTTTCAAAATTTTTTTCTTTATTTTCGTTTTTCAAAAATATAATTTTCGAAAAAATAATAAAAATAATAAAAATACAAAAAATCATAAAATCATAAAAATAAAAAATATTTTGTGTTTCTTGTTTGAGTCTTGAGTCAATTTTTAAGTTTGGTGTCAATTGCATGCTTTAAAAAATTTTCTTGCATTTTTCGAAAATTCATGCATTCACGGTGTTCTTCATGATCTTCAAGTTGTTCTTGACAAGTCTTCTTGTTTGATCTTGATGTTTTCTTGTTTTGTGTTGTATGTTGTTTTTCATATGCATTTTTACATTCATAGTGTCCATGCATTAAAGAATTCTAAGTTTGGTGTCTTGCATATTTTCTTTGCATAAATTTTTTTTCAAAAATATGTTCTTGATGTTCATCATGATCTTCAAAGTGTTCTTGGTGTTCATCTTAACATTCATAGTGTTCTTGCATGCATAATTGGTTTTGATCTAAAATTTTCATGTTTTGGGTCATAATTGTGTTTTTCTCTCTCATCATTAAAAATTAAAAAAATATATTTTCCTTATTTCTCTCCAAATTTTCGAAAATTTGAGTTGACTTGGTCAAAAATTTTTTAAAATTAGTTGTTTCTTACAAGTCAAGTCAAATTTTCAATTTTAAAAATCTTATCTTTTCAAAACTTTTTCAAAAATCAAATCTTTTTCATTTTTTTCTTATTAATTTTGAAAATTTTAAAACATTTTTCAAAAATCTTTTTCTTAATATTATTTCAAATTTTCGAAATTATGCTAACAATTAATATGATTGATTCAAAAATTTGAAGTTTGTTACTTTCTTGTTAAGAAAGGTTCAATCTTTAAATTCTAGAACCATATCTTTTAGTTTCTTGTTAGTTAAGTAATTAATTTTAATTTTAAAAATTAAATCTTTTTCAATCCTATCTTTTTATAATATTTTCTTATCTTATCTTTTTATCATATCTTTTTCAAAATTTTATCTTTTTCAAAAATTTGATTTCAAAATATCTTATCTAACTTCTTATCTTCTTATCTTTTCAAATTTGATTTTAATATTTTTTCAACTAACTATTTGACTTTTTGTTTGTTTCTTATCTTTTTCAAAACCACCTAACTACTTTTTCCTCTTTAATTTTCAAAAATATCTCATCTCTTTTTCAAAATTTCTTTTTAATTGTTTTAAATTTTAATTTAATTATATCTTATCTTTAATTTTCGAAAATCATTAACTACTTTTTCAAAATTATTTTCGAATTCTCCCTCTCTTCTCTTCTTCTATATATTTATTTATTTACTAACACTTCTCTTCACCCCTCTTCATCTCCAATCACTGCCTCTATCCTCACCCTTGTGATTAGATTCTCCACTCTTATTCCTTTCTTCTTTTACTAATAATAAAGATCCTCTTTGTCCAGATATAGAGGATTCCTCTTTCTTTTCTTTTTCTCTTCTCTTTCATATGAGCAGGAATAAGGAAAAATGCACTCTTGTTGAAGCTGATCTTGAACCTGAAAGGACTCTGAAGAGGAAACTAAGAGAAGCTAAATTACAACAATCCAAAGGCAACCTTTCTGAAATTTTCGAACAAGAGAAGGAGATGGCAGCCAAACCCAACAACAATAATGCAAGGAGGATGCTTGGTGATTTCACTAGAAAAGCATCTCAATTTCTGCCATTGGAGCAAACAATTTTGAGCTGAAACCTCAATTAGTTGCTTTGATGCAACAGAACTGCAAGTTTCATGGACTTCCATCTGAAGATCCTTATCAGTTTTTAACTGAGTTCTTGCAGATTTGTGAGACTGTTAAGACAAATGGAGTAGATCCTGAAGTCAACAGGCTCATGCTTTTCCCTTTTGTTGTAAGAGACAGAGCTAGAACATGGTTGGACTCACAACCTAAAGATAGCCTGGACTCCTGGGATAAGCTGGTCACAGTCTTCTTGGATAAATTCTTTCCTCCTCAAAAGCTGAGCAAGCTTAGAGTGGATGTTCAGACCTTCAAACAAAAAGATGGTTAATCACTCTATGAAGCTTGGGAAAGATACAAGCAAATAACCAAAAAGTGTCCTTCTGACATGTTTTTAGAATGGACCATATTAGATATATTCTATTATGGTCTATCTGAGTTTTCCAAAATGTCATTGGACCATTTTGCAGGTGGATCCATTCACTTAAAGAAAAAGCCTGCAGAAGCTCAAGAACTTATTGACATGGTTGCAAATAACCAATTCATGTACACTTCTGAGAGGAATTTTGTGTATAATGGGACGCCTCAGAGGAAGGGAGTTCTTGAAATTTATGCTCTGAATGCTATATTGGCTCAAAACAAAGTGTTGACTCAGCAAGTCAACATGATCTCTCAAAGTCTGAATGGATGGCAAAATGCATCCAACAGTACTAAAGAGGCAGCTTCTGAAGAAGCTTATGATCCTGAGAACCCTGCAATAGCAGAGGTAAATTATATGGGTGAACCTTATGGGAACACATATAATTCATCATGGAGAAATCATCCAAATTTCTCATGGAAGGATCCATAAAAGCCTCAACAAGGCTTTAATAAGGTGGAAGAAACAGGCTAAGCGATAACAAGCCTTTTCCATCATCTTCTCAGCAATAGACAGAGAATTCTGAACAGAGCCCCTCTAACCTATCAAACATAGTCTCTGATCTGTCTAAGGCCACTTTAAGTTTCATGAGTGAAATAAGATCCTCCATTAGAAATTTGGAGGCACAAGTGGGCCAGCTGAGTAAGAAAATCATTGAAACTCCTCCCAGTATTCTCCCAAGCAGTACAGAAGAGAATCCAAAAGGAGAGTGCAAGGCCATTGATGTAATCAATATGGCCGAACGCACAAGGGAGGAGAAGGACGAAAATCCTAGTGAGGAAGACCTCCTGGGACGTCTCTCAAACAAGAAGGAGTTCCCCATTGAGGACCTAAAGGAATCTGAGGCTCATATAGAGACCATAGAGATTCCACTAAATCTCTTTCTGCCATTCATGAGCTCCGAAAACTATTCTTCCTCAGAAGAGGATGAAGATGTAACTAGAGAGCAAGTTGCTCAATATCTAGGAGCCATCATAAAGCTGAATGCCAAGTTGTTTGGTAATGAGACTTGGGAAAGTGAACCTCCCTTGCTCATTAGTGAATTAGATACATGGATTCAGAAAACTTCACCTCAAAAGAGACAAGACCCTGGCAAATTCTCAATACCCTGTACCATAGGCACCATGACCTTTAACAAGGCTCTGTGTGACCTGGGGTCAGGCATAAATCTTATGCTACTCTCTGTAATGGAGAAACTAGGGATCATTGAGGTACAGCATGCCTTATTCTCATTACAATTGGCAGACAAGTCAGTAAGACAAGCTTATGGATTAGTAGAGGACGTGTTAGTAAAGGTTGAAGGCCTTTACATCCCTGCTGATTTCATAATCTTAGATACTAGGAAGGAAGAGGATGAATGCATCATCCTTGGAAGACCTTTCCTAGCCACAACAGGTGCTGTGATTGATGTTAACAGAGGAGAATTAGTCCTTCAATTGAATGGGGACTACCTTGTGTTTAAGGAACACGGCCATCCCTCTGTAACACTAGAGAGAAAGCATGCAGAGCTTCTCTCAGTACAGAGTCAAACAGAGCCTCTACAATCAAACTCTAAGTTTGGTGTTAGGAGGCCACAACCAAACTCTAAGTTTGGTGTTGAACCCCCATATCCAAACTCTAAGTTTGGTGTTGGGAGTTCACTGTCAAGCTATTGACATTAAAGAAGCGCTTGTTGGGAGGCAACCCAATTTTTATTTATCTAATTTTATTTTTATTGTTATTTTGTGTTTTATTAGGTTCATGATCATGTGGAGTCATGAAAAAAATATTAAAATTAAAAATAGAATAAAAAATAGCAGAAGAAAAATCACACCCTGGAGGAAGGACTTACTGGCGTTTAAACGCCACTAAGGAGCATCTGGCTGGTGTTCAACGCCAGAACAGAGCATGGATCTGGCGCTGAACGCCAGAAACAAGCAACATCCTGGCGTTCAAATGCCAGGAATACACCCTGAGGAAAGCTGGCGCTGAACGCCAGAAACAAACATGGAACTGGCGTTTAATGCCAGAAACATGCTACAATTGAGCGTTGAACGCCCAAATTGAGCATCACTTCGGCGTTTAAACGCCAGAATTGTATGCAAAGGCATTCTACATGCCTAATTGGTGCAGGGCTATAAATCCTTGACACCTCATGATCTGTGGACCCCACAGAATCATCTCAGGATCTGTGGACCCCACAGGATCCCCACCCACCTCACCCTCTCTCTCTCCATTCATGGTCATCCCTTCTATTTTTCATTCACCACTCACATCTATCCACTCTTCCCCATACACCCCACCTACCTTCAAAATTCAAATTCTCTTTCCCACCCAATCCCACCCATATAGCCGAATACACACATCCCTCCATCTTCTCCATATCTTCTTCTTATTCTTCATCTTTTCTTTCTTCTCTTGCTCGAGGGCGAGCAATTTTATAAGTTTAGTGTGGTAAAAGCATAGCTTTTTGTTTTTTCATAACCATTGATGTCACCTAAGGCCAGAGAAACCTAAAAAAAAAGAGAGAAAAGCGAAGACAAAAGCTTCCACCTCTGAGTCGTGGGAGATGGAAAGACTCATCTAAAGGGTTTATAGCTCAGTGGTAGAACATTTGACTGCAAATCAAGAGATCCCTGAGATACCTCAGGGGATACATTTTCCTCCACATAATTATTGGGAGCAATTAAAGGATAGGAGCACCAAAATCACTAGGGATCATGCAACAGAAGCAAGGAAGAGACATAGAGAAGCTCAAAGAGCACCATTGGTTCTTCAAGAGGAGGACGCCACCCTCACTAAGGTGGACTCATTCCTTAATCTCCTTGCTCTTATTTTTTCTGTTTTTTTATTTTTATGCTTCATGTGTGTTTATGTTTTATGTCTCTACCTCATGATCATTAGTATTTAGTAACCATGTCTTAAAGCTATGAATAATTCCATAAATCCTTCACCTTTCTTAAATGAAAAATGTTTCTAAATCAAAAGAACAAGAAGTACATAAGTTTCGAATTTATCCTTGAATTTGGTTTAATTATATTGATGTGGTGACAATACTTTTTATTTTCTGAATGAATGCTTGAACAGTGCATATTGTTGGCCATGCCTGGACCTTTCACTTATGTATTTTCAACGGTGGAGTTTCTACACACCATAGATTAAGGGTGTGGAGCTCTGCTGTACCTCAAGTTTTAATGCAATTACTACTATCTTCTATCCAATTCGATTTATTCATGTTCTAAGATATTCGTTGCACTTCAACTTGATGAATGTGATGATCTATGACACTCATCATCATTCTCACCTATGAACGCGCATGACTGACAACCACTTCCGTTCTATCTTAGACCGGGCGCATATCTCTTGAATTCCTTAATCAGAATCTTCGTGGTATAAGCTAGAATTGATGGCGGCATTCATGGGAATCTGGAAAGTCTAACCTTGTCTGTGGTATTCCGAGTAGGATTCCGGGATTGAATGACTGTGACGAGCTTCAAACTCCTGAAGGCTGGGTGTTAGTGACAGACGCAAAAGAATCACTAGATTCTATTCCAACCTGATTGAGAACCGACAGATGATTAGCCGTGCTGTGACAGAATATTTGGACCATTTTCACTGAGAGGATGGGATGTAGCCATTGACAACGGTGATGCCCTACATACAGCTTGCCATAGAAAGGAGTGATGAAAAACTAGAAGGAAGAAGTAGGAAAGCAGAGATTCAGAAGGAACACAGCACCTCCATATACCTATCTGAAATTCCCACCATTGAATTACATGAGTAACTTTATCTTTATTTTCTGTTTATTTTATTATCTTTATTTAAACCAATAATCTCTTAATCCAGTTAAATCTGCCTGACTGGGATTTACAAGATGACCATAGCTTGCTTCATACCAACAATCTCTGTGGGATCGACCCTTACTCACATAAGGTATTACTTGGACGACCCAGTACACTTGCTGGTTAGTTGTGCGGAGTTGTGACAAAGTGTGATTCACGTTTGAGAGCACCAAGCCTTTGGAGCCATTGTTGATGATCATAATTTCGTCCTCCAGTCTCAAACGCCTGCAGACACTCTTTATCAAAGATAAATAGCATGTCAGCAGCTAGCAGATTACTCAGAGGTTTGGCGATTTTTGAAAAATCTTTTATAAACCTCCTATAGAATCCTGCATGCCCCAGAAAGCTTCTGATTGCCTTAACATTGGCAGGTGGTGGTAATTTTTGAATTACCTCCACCTTAGCTTGATCCACCTCTATTTCCTTGTTCGAAATTTTGTGCCCAAGGACAATTTCTTTAGTCACCATAAAGTGACATTTCTCCCAGTTTAAAACCAGATTAGTCTCTTGGCATCTCTTTAGAACAAGTGCTAGATGGTCAAGACATGAGCTGAATGAGTCTCCAAACACTGAAAAGTCATCCATGAAGACTTCCAGAAATTTTTCCACCATATCAGAGAAAATAGAGAGCATGCATCTTTGAAAGGTTGTAGGTGCATTGCACAGACTAAATGGCATCCTTTTGTATGCAAATACTCCAGATGGGCATGTGAATGCTGTTTTCTCTTGATCTTGGGGATCTACTGCAATTTGATTATAACCTGAATATCCATCCAGGAAGCAGTAGTATTCATGACCTGCTAGTCTCTCTAGCATCTGGTCTATGAATGGTAAAGGAAAATGATCATTTCTGGTAGCTGTATTGAGCCTTCTGTAATCAATACAAATACGCCACCCTGTAACTGTTCTTGTAGGAACCAGTTCGTTTTTTTCATTATGAACCACTGTCATGCCACCCTTATTAGGGACAACTTGGACAGGACTTACCAGGGGCTATAAAAAATGGGATAAATAATTCCAGCTTCTAGTAATTTAGTGACCTCCTTTTGCACCACCTCCTTCATGGCTGGATTCAGCTGCCTCTGTGGTTGAACCACTGGCTTAGCATCATCCTCCAATAGGATTTTGTGCATGCATCTGGCTGGGCTAATGCCCTTAAGATCACTGATGGACCACCCAAGAGCTGTCTTGTGTGTCCTTAGCACTTGAATTAGTGCTTCCTCTTCCTGTGGCTCTAAGGTAGAGCTTATGATTACAGGAAAAGTGTCACCTTCTCCCAGAAATGCGTATTTCAAGGATGGTGGTAATGGTTTGAGCTCGGGTTTAGGAGGTTTCTCCTCTTCTTGAGGGATTTTCAGAGGTTCTATTATTCTCTCTAGTTCCTCCAGATCAGGCTGAGTATCTTTAAAGATATCCTCTAGCTCTGATTCGAGATTCTCAGTCATATTGATCTCTTTTACCAGAGAGTCAATAATATCAATGCTCATGCAGTCATTTTGGGTGTCTGGATGCTGCATAGCTTTGACAACATTTAACTTAAATTCGTCCTCATTGACTCTCAGTGTTACTTCCCCTTTTTGGACGTCAATGAGGGTTCATCCAGTTGCTAGGAAAGGTCTTCCTAGAATGAGAGTTGCACTCTTGTGCTCCTCCATTTCCAGCACCACAAAGTCAGTGGGAAAGGTAAATGGCCCAACCTTGACAATCATGTCTTCAATCACGCCTGATGGGTGTTTAATGGAACCATCAGCAAGTTCGAGACATATCCGGGTTGGTTTGACTTCATCAATCAATCCAAGCTTTTTGATAGTAGAAGCAGGTATTAGGTTGAAACTTGTCCCCAAGATCACATAGAGCTTGCTTGGTACAAGTACCTTCTAATGTGCATGGTATCATAAAGCTTCCAGGATCTTTAAGCTTCCCAGGTAAGCTTTTCAGAATGACTGCACTGCATTCTTCAGTGAGGTAAACTTTCTCAGTTTCCCTCCAATCCTTCTTATGACTTAAGATCTCTTTCATGAACTTAGCATAAGAGGCTATTTGCTCAAGTGCCTCTGCAAACAGAATTTTTATTTCAGGAGTCTTGAGGTAGTCTGCAAAGCGGGCAAATTGCTTATCCTGTTCCGCTTGGCAGAGTTTCTGAGGATAAGGCATTTTGGCTTTGTATTCCTCAATCTTAGTTGCTGTAGGTTTATTGCCTACAGATGTGGGTTGAGAAGCCTTTTTAGAGGGGTTGCTATCAGCACTTGTATGTGTCTGATCTCCCACTAGCGTTTGAATGCCAGGGGACGAAGCTGGAGTGGCATTAGACGCCAACTCCTTACCTGTTTCTAGCGTCTGAACGCCAGAACTGTGCTTCCTTTGGGCGTTCAATGCCAATTCCTTGCTTGTTTCTGGCGTTGAATGTCGGGACTGAGCATGGGTTGGGCGTTCAACGCCAGCTTTCCACCCATTTTCTGGCGTTTGAGCGCCAGAATTTTTCCTCTCTGGGCTCTGACTATCCTCATAGGGATTTTGGGTAGTAGTCTGTTCATTTCTTGGCTTCCTACTGCCTTGAAGTGAGGTATTTAATGTTTTCCCACTTCTTAATTGAACTGCTTGGCATTCTTCTGTTATTTATTTTGATAACTGCTGTTCTGTTTGCTTCAACTGTATTTCCATATTCATATTAGCCATTCTTGTTTCTTGTAGTATCTCCTTGAATTCAGCTAGCTGTTTTGTTAGAAAATTCAGTTGCTGATTGAATTCAGTAACTTGTTCTGTAGGACTGAGTTCAACAGTTATTGTTTTAGCCTCTTCGTTGATGGAAGGTTCACTGCTCAGGTACAGATGCTGATTTCTAGCAATTGTATCAATGAGCTCTTAAGCTTCTTCAATTGTCTTTTTCATGTGTATAGATCCACCAGATGAGTGGTCTAGAGAAATTTGAGCTTTCTCTATAAGCCCATAATAGAAGATGTCTAACTGCACCCACTCTGAAAATATTTCAGAGGGGCATTTTCTTAGCATATCTTTGTATCTCTCCCAGGCATCATAAAGGGATTCATTATCTCCTTGTTTGAAGCCTTGGATGCTCAGCCTTAGCTGTGTCATCCGTTTTGGAGGAAAATAGTGATTCAGGAATTTTTCTGACAGCTGTTTCCATGTCTTTATGTTGTCCTTAGGTTGGTTATTTAGCCACCTCTTAGCTTGGTCTTTTATAGCAAATGAAAACAGTAACAATCTGTAGACATCCTAATCTACTTTCTTATCATGTACTGTGTTAGTAAATTGTAAAAACTGTCCCAGAAACTCTGTAGGTTCCTCCTGTGGAAGACTGGAATACTGGCAACTTTGCTGCACCATGATAATGAGCTGAGGGTTCAACTCAAAGCTACTGACTCCGATGGAAGGTATACAGATACTACTCCCATATGAAGCAATAGTGGGGTTAGCATATAACTCCAGAGTCCTTCTGAATTGTTCATTTCCACTTAGGTCCATGATGGAGAAAGGGAGATGATGTGGATTTATTTTATTATATTAAAAAATTATTTTCAAAATAATAAAATAGAATAAAATAAAAACCAAAACAAAAAAAACGAAAAATATAAAATAAAAAATAAAAAATAAAAAATTTGAAAATATTTTATGAAGATTTTCGAAAAAATGAGGAGAGAGAAAGTGGTTAGGATATTTTTGAAAAAGATATGATTTGAACAATTTTTGACCAAGTCAACCCAAGTAATTCGAAAATTATGAGAAATTAAAGGAAAAGATATTTTTATTTTTGAATGTTATGATGAAAGAGAAAAACACACAAAAGACACAAGACTTAAAAATTTTTAGATCTAATGCTCCTTGTTTTTTGAAAATTTTGGAAGGAAAACACCAAGGGACACCAAACTTAAAAAATTTAAAATCAAAACACAAAGAAGACTCAATAACACTTTGAAGATTCACAAGAACAACAAGAACAAAAGAAAGAACACCAAACTTAAAATTTTTAGAAAACCACAATAAAATTTTCGAAAATTAAAGAAAGATTAACAAGAAAACACCAAACTTAAAGTTTGACACAAGATTTAATCAAAGAAAATTATTTTTGAAAAAAAAGTTTTAAAAGGAAGATATCCAATTGCCATGAACATAAGCCAACGCTCTAGCCAACTGAGCTATAAATGTAACATGTTTTAATATTGTATATAAAAAATATTTTTGAAAACTAATATTTTGAAAAAGCACAAGGAAAACACAAAAACACACAGAACAAGAAAAGCTAAAGATCAAATAAGAAAAATTGCCAAGAACAATTTGAAGATCAAGGAAAAACAAAGAACATGCAATTCGAAAATTGAAAGACAAAGACAAGCATGCAATTGACACTAAACTTACAACAAGACACTAAACTCACGAAAACTAACAATTAATAAAGAAAAATAAAATTTTTGTTTGAAGATTTTTTTTAAAAAGGAATAATAGAAAATGCAATTCTAGTAACTCTAAACCAAAAAGATAAATTTTTCCTAATCTAAGCAACAAGATTCACCGTCAGTTGTTCAAACTCAAACAATCCCCGGAAACGGCGCCAAAACCTTGGTGCACAAAATTGCAATCACACTTTTGCAATCCGCACAACTAACCAGCAAGTGCACTAGGTCGTCCAAGTAATACCTTACGTGAGTAAGGGTCGAATCCCATGGAGATTGTTGGCTTGAAGCAAGCTATGGTTATCTTATTATTCTTAGTCAGGATATAATATCAATAATAATTTTTAGTTTTAATTGTAAAAAGTAAAAGAGCATGAAATAAATACTTATTATGCAGTAATGGAGAATATGTTGGAGTTTTGGAGATGCTTTGTCCTCTGAATTCCTGCAACATAATGCTTTCTCACTTTCATAAATGTAAGGCTCCTTCCATGGCAAGCTGTATGTCGGGCATCACTGTTGTCAATGGCTACTTCCCATCCTCTCAGTGAAAATGGTCCAAATGCTCTGTCACAGCACGGCTAATCATCTGTTGGTTCTCGATCATGTCGGAATAGGATCCATTGATCCTTTTGCGTCTACAACTTCTTCATAGTGAAGCGCAAATGAACATCTTAGATAGGAACAAGCGTGTTTGAATGGAAAACAGAAATAATTGCATTAATTCATCGAGACGCTGCAGAACTCCTCACCCCCAACAATGGAGTTTAGAGACTCATGCCGTCACAAAGTATAAAGTTCAGATCTAAAAATGTCATGAGATACAAAATAAGTCTCTAAAAGTTGTTTAAATACTAAACTAGTAACCTAGGTTTACAGAAAATGAGTAAACTAAGATGGATAGTGTAAAAATCCACTTCTGGGGCCCACTTAGTGTGTGCTGGGGCTGAGACTGAATCTTCTCACGTGTCTGGACTATTTCTGGAGTCGAACGCCAGGTTGTAACCTGTTTCTGGCGTTGAACTCCAACTTGCAACCTGTTTCTGGCACTGAACGCCAGACTGCAACATGGAACTGGCGTTGAATGCCAGTTTACGTTGTTTATCTTTGTGCAAAGTATAGACTATCATATATTGCAGGAAAGCCCTGAATGTCTACTTTCCAACCCAATTTAGAGCGCGCCAATTGGACTCCTTTAGATCCAAAAAATCCATTCCGAGTGCAGGGAGGTCAGAATCCAACAACATCAGTAGTCTTTTTTCAGCCTGAATCAGATTTTTGCTCAGCTCCCTCAATTTCAACCAGAAAATACCTGAAATCACAGAAAAACACACAAACTCATAGTAATGTCCAGAAATATAACTTTTGCCTAAAAACTAATAAAAATCTACTAAAAACTAACTAAAACATACTAAAATCTACATGAAATTACTCCCAAAAAGCGTATAAAATATCCGCTCATCAATAATATTTATAATTTTATATACATGATATCCATAATCAATAAATTGATATTAATTTATTATTATTTTTTATTTTATTTTGCAGATCATAAACCAACAATTTTAGATGTTTATAATTTTCAATAAATAGAAATTGATCAAATTTAAGATATTTTTATTTTTTATAAAATATGTTGAGGTGATTTGAAATTTTTAAAAATTAAAAATATAAAAATTTAAAATTTTTGTTTGGGAAAAAAATTATAGAATTATAAATGCATATAGTAATAATGATGGAAAAATTTTTAGAATTTAATTCACATTAAATTTGGAATTAATTTTTAGTATAATTAAATGGGAAAAGATAATTAATTATAGAAAGAAATTAATTGTGTCAATTAAATTAGGAGAATGATTTACATTCTCTTATAAGCGCAAATGTTATTAATATATACCTTTATTTATTGTCTATCATATTTTAGCTACGTAGCATTGATCAAATTTTACCTATCATGTATACATTACTAAATTCTAGCATTGGCCTCTCACATCCATAATTTTTACCATTTTATTTTTTATATTCAAAATTTATTATATTGGTTCTGAAAATCCAATTCTGAACATCGTACTGGTCCATAAACTGTTTTCGATATTAAGTCGGCGAACGAAGTACTAAACATACTCTAACTTGCTCTTGATATTGAGCGATACGGTGTCATTTCCATTTGACGTTTAAATAAGACAGAACGAGATGACGAAGAAGAGTTTATATGATATGCAAACTATTTTATCTCTCTTCATTTTCTAAAATGACTTCATTTTTGTTTTGTTTAAGTGTCAAAACGAAATAATATCGTTTAGCCATGTGTCAAAAAACAAGTTAAAGTCAGTTCAACACTCTGTTCGTTGACTCGCTGCCAAAAAGGGTCTAGAGACCAAATGGTATCCGAAGCTAGATCTCCGAGAACATGATAACGAATTTAGGATTTGAAAAACTAAAATAGTAAAAGTCGTGAATCTCAGATACCACTATGAAAATTTAACATGTGTATATAGAACACATGTTAACATTATTAATAACAAAAATTTAATTATTTAGTAAATATTATTAATAAATACATTAAAAGCTAAACTTTTTAAGTTTTCTATAAAAAAATTATTTAATATTTTTTTAGTTGTCTACAATATCTTCTAACTTGATAGAATAAGAATCAAATTTGTCACGATTCTAAATTTTATTTAAGGATTTATCGTTGCATACATAAGGTGAAATTCGAACTCCCAACACTTATTTAAACAGGCAAACAAACTAATCCAACACTTATTTAATCAGAAAAACAAACTAACTACTCGATCAACTCAAGTTTTTTTTGTCCGAAGTCAGATAATTTTATTCATGAAATGAAAGAAACATATAGATGTCAATATATGGGACAAGTAAAAGAAATGGGGGACTCCCAACGTTCTACTATAGAGATAACATCATATAATAATTTAATAAGAGAAATAAAAGAAAGTGAAGTGCTCATCAATTAGGAATTAGGGATTTATTGAAGCTCCTTCTGTAACTTCAAAGTCAACGCCATTATCTCTTCTACATTAGTTGATACATTATCAAAGATAAACATGTTTCTAGCCTTCCATAAGGACCAGCTCAAAATCACCATCATCATCCTTTGAGAGGAGCTATTAGGTTGGGTACGCAAGTCCCCTATTTTCAAGTTCCACTCAACATAGAAATCAGAGTTTTTGGTGCCCCTTCTAGTAGTTGGTAAGCCTATTTTTGACCAAATTTCCTTTGATTTCTCACAATGGAAGATGCAATGATTGATTGTTTCTGAAAATTGTAGGCATCTTCGACAGGTGGGTTGAATCAATGGGATGCGATGATGAAGCTTTTGCAGCACTGGAAGCTTTTCATAGAAGCCTCTTCAGAGAAAAATCTTAATCTTCGCTAGGATTTTCATCTTCCACAATTCTCGCCACAAATTTCGTTGTCTCATAATCTCTGGGCGAAATTCAATGGGAGGATGCGAGAACCCATAAACCACACAGTATCCAGTACTCACTTCATACAAACCACTTTTATTAAGAGACCAATACATTTTATCTTCTCCATCACCCCCAATTCTTATTGCTAGCACACGCTGACTAGTGCCCTCAAAAAAGCATACTTCTAATTAAAGTCTGATTCTAATGTCCATTAGAAAGTATTAAGTCTTTGACCATCAATAGTGGTTGATTTTTCATATTGAAAGCTTCAGATGAAGGAATAATACAAGAATGTGGAGGAGTAAGCCAATGATCGCTAAAGATTCGGATACTGGACCCATCACCAACTCGCCAAACTAGCCCCTTTTCAATAACCTTACGCCTTTCCAATATGCTACACTACCCCCCACGAAAGTACTGTTCTGATCTCTGCATTCATTATAGAACTGTATCGAAAATATTTACCTTTGACGAGTCTAAATAGGAGTAATTATGGTTGAAATACAACTTTCCAACATTGTTTTGCTAGTAGCGCCAAATTTTGAGCCCTTAGGTCCTTAAAACCTAGTCTACCTTCCAGTTTCGATCTTGTCATACTATCCCAACTAACTCATGCCATTTTTTGCTCTGTACCTTTTTTACTCCACCAAAATTGAGAGAGTATATTGTGAATCTCCCTAATTAAAGTGTTAGAAAGATGAAAACATGATAATGAATAAATTGGAATAGCCTCCCCAACAACTTTGATTAGAACATGCCTACCTGCAGAGGAGAGAAGTTTTTTTTTCATCCTTGAACTCGCTTCCACACCTTGTCCTTGATTTCTCCGAAGGTGGCCTTTTTTTATTTTTGTACTGTAGATTGAAGACCCAAATATTTATCCTGTGCACCAATATGAACAATTTCTAATTTCCGAGCCAGTAGTAATCAAGCAGCAGGAGTATTATTAATAAAAAATATAGTTGATTTATGCAAATTAACTTTTTAGTCACTGAACTCTTTGCATGACTGAAAAATACTAAAAATATTTTCATAATTATTTTCTGACACTTTGCAAAAAAAATTGAGTCATATTAACTAGATGATCAACTCAAATTATTTTTTATTTAATAACTTTAACATGATTTTTAGAACTCATATTAACTAGACTGTAATTTTCTATTCTTTTGGTGAAATTGTTGAAGGTTTTTGAATAGTTAAACTTTTCAGAATGAGAAACTATTTGTTTAGGTTTACAAAGGAACTTTAATTTTAGGAAAAGAAAGGGCTTATTAATTGTCCATTCATGGATGTATGGATTTAAGGTTTTCTTTTTTAAGTTTATAAAAATAATACTGCACAGTCTGCACTTAATAATAATTATATCATGATTTTAATTTTGATATTAACGATAAAAAATATTTTACACAATTATTTATTTAGATTGATGTGTTTAAATGAAATTTTAAATTTTGAATATAAAATTAGTTATTTTATACTTAAGAAAATTTTTTTTTACATTGACATTACTTAAATTTTAAATTCTTATATCATTTTACCAAATATTGTTGACGGTAACCCAATTTGAGATTAATAGTAATAATAACAGTAATTAAGTATAAAGATAAACAAGGACAAGAATGGCGAATATCTTAAAAGCTTTATTTTTTAGCTAAGGAGTGATGATGAGATTAACAGTGTTTTAACTTTTAAAAAGGTTTTTATATGAAAAAAAGTTCTTTGATGTGGAATAACACATAATTTTAAGGGGTAAATATTGTTTTGGTCTCTAATGTTTAGGGTTCAAAATCAAATTTGTCCTTACATAATTTTCGATTTAAAATCGTGCTCAACATTTTATTTGATATTAAAATTTGGACGATTTTACCCTTCACTATATCACAAGAGAGAGAAGCAAGGTTGCTTCTTCGTTCTTCATTTCTGTGAAAATTAGTAAAACTAATTTTAGAAAAACTAAATAAAATGAAAGTTAATAAACAATCTTAGTTTATAACCTTAGAATTTTAATGGTTGAAAAATAGAAGAATTATATACCTCTAATTGACGGATGGTTATTAAACAGACCCACCTATAAATTGAGTTTTTCTTTAATTCATTTTAATCAAGTCATCCAAATAGAATAATATAATATTTTTTGAGTAGTTTTCTCCTGTATATGATAGAGAGAAGTGTGTTCTCCTTTTGTCAAGAGAGAGTGTTATTGTAGTCTCCTTGTGATAGAGAGAAGTTGTAATTCTCAAAAAAAGTTATTTAATTTTTTCCATATTTTATATAAATTTCTAATTTTTTATCTCTATATTTTGTTGTGTCATTATCTGGTACCTAACAGTGGTATCAGAGCCAAAGGTTGCTGATTAATATTTTTTTCCTGCTGCGAGTTACCGTCTAAAAAAATGGCAGCAAAGTATGAAATTCCAAAATTTAGTGGAAGTAATTTTTTCATATGGAAGTTGAAGATAAAAGCCATTATGAGAAAAGACAATTGCGTGACAGCAATTGAAGGTAGACCCACTAGAATTACAGATAAAAAATGGAAGGAGATGGACAACAATGTTGTTGTAAACTTACACTTGGCACTAGCTGACTCAGTTTTATCAAGTATAGTAGAGAAAAAGACAGCAAAAGAAATTTGGGATGCTCTCACAAAATTATATGAAGTCAAGTCACTTCACAACCAGATATTCTTGAAGAGAAGACTTTATACTCTTCGAATGAGTGAGTCCACATCGACAACGGATCACATCAACAATCTAAATACGCTATTTTTCCAACTCTCATCGTTGGAATATACCATAGCAGAAAATGAACGTGCAGAGCTCTTACTTTAAAGTCTACCAGATTCATATGATCAACTTATCATTAACTTAACTAATAATTTTTGACTGATTATCTTTCTTTTGATGATATGGCTGCTGCGGTTCTTGAAGAAGAATCTAGGCACAAGAATAAGGAAGAAAGATTAGAGAGCTCAAAACAACAGAGGCTTTGTTGATGACAAGAGGAAGATCAATGGAGCGTGGTTCCAGTGGGAGTCAAAATAGACCAAAGTCACAAAGTAAGAAGCAGGTCAAATGCTACAATTGTGGTAAGAGAGGGCACTTCAAGAAAGATTGTTGGAATAAGAAGAGTATAGAGAAGGTTCCAGAAGGATCAAGTTCTCAAGGATGTGTTGCGAGCACCGCTGATGATGGAGAAATCTTGTATGGCAAAGCAACAATTGGTTCTAAAGGCAGCAAACAGCTCACTGATGTTTGGATTGTTGATTCAAGAGCAACATGGCACATGACTCCTCACCATGATTGGTTTTGTACATATGAACCTGTCTTGGAAGGATCTGTGTTTATGGGAAACGATCATACCTTAGAAATTGTTGGAATAGGTACTGTCAAAATAAAAATGTTTGATGGTTTTATTCGTTCACTTCAAGGGGTAAGACATGTGAAGGGTTTGAAGAAGAATTTGTTATCGATTGGACAACTGGATGAACTTAGTTGCAAGACCCATAATGAAAGTGGGATCTTGAAAGTTGTTAAAGGAGCTCTTGTGGTAATAAAAGCAGAAAAGATTGCATCAAATATATACATGCCTGTGGGAGATACTTTGCAAGAGGCAGAGGCATCAGTTGGACCATTTTCACTGAGAGGATGGGATGTAGCCATTGACAATGGTGATGCCTTACATACAGCTTGCCATAGAAAGGAGTGATGAAAAATTAGAAGGAAGAAGTAGGAAAGCAGAGATTCAGAAGGAACGCAGTCATCCAATCCCAGAATCCAACTCGGAATACCACAGACAAGGTTTAGACTTTCCGGATTCTCATGAATGCCGCCATCAATTCTAGCTTATACCACGAAGATTCTGATTAAGGAATCTAAGAGATACTCATTCAATCTAATGTAGAACGGAGGTGGTTGTCAGGCATACATTCATGGATTGAGGAAGGTGATAAGTGTCTCGGATCATCACCTTCTTCATAGTGAAGCGCGAATGAACATCTTAGATAGGAACAAGCGTGTTTGAATGGAAAACAGAAATAATTGCATTAATTCATCGAGACACTGCAGAGCTCATCACCCCCAACAATGGAGTTTAGAGACTCATGCCGTCACAAAGTATAATTTTCAGATCTAAAAATGTCATGAGATACAAAATAAATCTCTAAAAGTTGTTTAAATACTAAACTAGTAACCTAGGTTTACAGAAAATGAGTAAACTAAGATGGATAGTGTAAAAATCCACTTTTGGGGCCCAATTGGTGTGTGCTGGGGCTGAGACTTAATCTTCTCACGTGCCTGGGCTGTTTCTGGAGTCGAACGCCAGGTTGTAACCTGTTTCTGGCATTGAACTCCAACTTGCAGCCTGTTTCTGGCGCTGAACACCAGACTGCAACATAGAACTGGCGTTGAACACTGGTTTACGTCATCTATCTTTACGAAAAGTATAGACTATTATATATTGCTGGAAAGCCCTGATGTCTACTTTCCAACCCAATTGAGAGCGCGCCAATTGGACTTCTGTAGCTCCAAAAAATCTATTGCGAGTGCAGGGAGGTCAGAATCTAACAGCATCAGCAGTCCTTTTTCAGCCTGAATCAGATTTTTGCTCAGCTCCCTCAATTTCAGCCAGAAAATTTCTAAAATCACAGAAAAATACACAAACTCATAGTAAAGTTCAGAAATATGACTTTTTCCTAAAAACTAACTAAAACATATTAAAATCTATATGAAATTATCCCCAAAAAACGTATAAAATATCTGCTCATAAGCTTTTTAACAATTAGTACAAAGAGGTCACAATTTGACAACTTAAAGAACATTCCTATCACAAATCTTTGACAACAAATTCGTTACAAAAAACATTGATTGTAGTCAGAATCGCTATAAAAATCTAATAGTAAATTGCTCAAAAGTAAATATTTATCGTCAAATTTCAAGAGTTTGACGCTAATTATTGTCAGATAAATTTGACAGTAAGTGGTTTTAGGGAGACAAATATAGAAAGATGTTATCGAAAAAAATTTGACGATAACGTTGGCACCACTTTCATTTTTATGCCAACTATTACTGTCGGATTTTTCTGACACTAAATCCGACAACAATAAATCAGTGTAATTAATTTTAAAAATAAACCTAAAAGCAAACATTCGGATTTTTTTGCCAATGAATTCGACAGTAATAAACAGTAAATAATTTTTTGGATAATGCATATGCATAATATCATTATTATAATCTGTTATATCAAATTCAATATTTTGAGAATTAATATTTATATCAGAATTAACATAAACTAAATATTACTTTTAATTAAAACAATAAACAAAAATATGAAATAACAAATATAAAAAAAATAGCATCAAACAAACATGAGATAACAAACATATAAAGCCTAATATCAAACAAATGTAAAATAAACTCTAATGATTATGGATCGTGACAGTCATCCTTATCATCCTCCTGGTCAACCCCTTAGTCCTGCAGCGGTGGTGGTAGTCGGTACAGGTACCGGTGTTGGTGCGGGTACCAATATAACACCCTACCACACAAAATCTTACGTTATAGTCATAAATCAAAGGTGGTGAGGTATTACGACATCTAAAAGAAAAACTACATACGTATATATTGAAGAAATATTATTTAACTAGGAGCCTGTGAAAGACGGATAAATAGAAACGAAAACCGATATCACACTCAAAGTGTTAAAGATAGAAAGCATGGATTATATAACAAAGAGATATATACATACATAGGATTCATAATGAAATACATAACAAGTACTAATCTCGACCTACGAAGAAAAAGCCAGCTAGAAAATATATTACAGCCCAAAAGTATACCAAAATTCAATCCTGTTTTTCCAAAATAAATCCTCTAAGAAGGTTATACAAATACATATTCAAAAGTGAAGAATAGATATACTAAGTACAAAATACAATCCCAAAATAGTTTTTGCTTTTCATAGAGAATCTGGCACACTCAACGAGGTATATCACGTCTTGTATCTGAAAATTAACAAATTTCACAATGGGTGAGAACCCGAAGGTTCCCAGTAGGATAATAATTTCAAATAGAGACAATGTAAAACTACATGAACCCACCAGGCAATCCTAAACTCTAAACATACAAGGTTTAAACCTAGGATTTTACTAATCCAAACAAGGTAAATATGCTAAGTTCTCCGCTATACCAATGATCCATAACCTCGGTTCTCCACAACACATCTCAGCATTTCCAATTAATTTAATTCAATAATCAGTTTAATAGTAGCAAGCACAAGTAATAAGATGCAAACACAATCAAGAGCAAATAGTCAAATACAACATGTATAGCAATTAGCAGTTGAACAGATATATGCAAACCAAACAACTGCATATTATTCACATAGGCAAACCAAACACAATATGCACACTCAAACAACTGCATACAGATGCACATGATGCATGCCTATTCTACTGGTCATGAGCTCACATGTCAGTTACGTTACCAGACCCAATACATCTGGTAGCTAACCCGGATATCGTCTCTCTATCATACATATCCAGAAGGAACCAAAAGGGGACCCAACATTCCACCATATTATTGGAGTGCGATCTTACATTCCCAAAAGGAACAAAAAAGGGAATGCTTTTCTTCCACCATTTCACTAGGATCGCACTTTTTGGAAAAAGAGTGCTCGATCACCCTTTCATCCGAGAGAAACCCACAAGTAAGCGAGATTAACCACTATCCTTACCCGAGAACCATGAACAAGCGGAATTAGCCAACGTCCTTACTCGGGATAAAACTTAAATCAATACGCAAGTGGGATTTAACACCGTCCTTGCCATTTCAGTCATTCAGACCACAGTAAGTCATCATTAATGTCTTTAATCAATTTCATAACTCTTAGATTCATTAATCACAATAATTTGTTCAATTTATCAATTCCATTCTCTCGTGAGAGGGATAACACAACCATTTTTACTGCAAGCGGGATAAGACCACCATCTCCGCAATAATTTCATTCGGTTAACCAAGAGTTTATCTGGGAATTAATAAATTCATTTCATTATATCACTTTCCAGTGTATTCAAGGGTTAATTATCAGTTATTCAACTCCATACCGAAGTTAGAGGGGTTTATAACAAATTGAGAAGGCTAGAACAAACAAAATCAGCATTTCAAAAAATTTTGCACAGTCGTGCATGCGCATCCCTCGTGCATACGCTTAATTTCAATTTATTTCAATTCGGGTTGCACAACACATGTATGCATGCCTCGTTCGTACGCACAAACCCTAATTCATGCATAGATATTCATGGTGCATACGCTCAGAATTCACCACGTTTTAATTCTGTTTAAATTTCATGGTGTGCATACGTGCAAGTTCATTTTCATGTGTACGCAGATTTTAATTCTATAAAAAATACTGCATAATTCAGTTTTCACCCCCAATTTCAAACATGAATAACTTTCGCTATAATTATCAAATTTTCTCCATTCTTGGACTGTTTTAAAAGTCTTTTTCACTAGTTTTAATTTAAGATAAGTTTTATCCAAATCAAAACTCTAAGCGCCAAGTTATGACCCATCGAAGTTGGTCAAATTTTGTTTTTACCCAAAATCTGCATAATGTTATTTTAACAAAATCCCCAATTTATTTCATTCCAAAACCACGATAATCCATTGCTAGGCACCATCAACACACCTATATCAATTCTCAATCACCTTCTAACCATTCAAGCCTAATCAACCAAATCCAATCCATCAAAAACCTAACTAACCCAATTCCAATATAATCATTCATTTTTCAACATTATCCCACTAATAATCAAACTAACAATTAATTCATACAACAAATTCTCATTATTCCAACAACCATTCACTCATGACAAATACACCACTTAGTATGATTTACCAAATAGGGGATACTTCACCCTATCATGACCTCCGGTCCAATTTCTATATCAATCACCACTATAGACGATCATACCACACCTAGTCAATTAGGCATACATACATACATACATACATTAGGGACAATTAATCACAACAATTAATTCCTTCAATCCTATCCAAGGGACAATTAACCTAGGTTTTCACACAATTTTACATAATGCCTACCTGAAACCAAAACCCGTACTTTGACGGCGATTTAAACCTCGAAAAATCCTCTCTCTGATCAATTCCAACTCCAACTGGTCCAAGCCCCACCAAAATCCTACCACTTTGATCCTAAACACAATCTTGCACCGATTCCACGCCAAGCAAATCTGCTCCGCACCAAATTCAAGCATAACTCTTAATTCATCTAATCACATCAATTTTCTCATAGTTCAAGTTTAGGTTTTTTGCATATAGTAGAAAAAATTAGGGAATTGAGATTTCTTACCTTGTCTCAGGTAATCTTGGGTTGAAACTCCATTAAAACTCAAGATTGAACCTCCCCTAAATATTTAAAATCGAAATTTTCCCAACACCTCCACCAAAAATGCAAAATTGAAGAGACATGGAAAATGGGGCAAGGGTTTCAAAGTTTCTTACCACAATATTTAGATAAAATTAAAGAGCACGACGAGGTGATCAGGTGGCCACAAACAGGTCTTTGATCAAAGCTGCGATTTGGAAGTTATGTGGTGCGCCTAATATGGGTTTCTTTTGCGAAATTTGGTTCGTTGGCTTTATCTTGGGCCAAAATCTTTAAGATAAGGGATTTAATTTGTATCCTAAATATTTTTATTTCTTTCAATTATAGATTTTAAATTCTTAACCATTTTTTCCCATAATTAATTTATTATTTAACTGGATTTTACATTCTACCCACCTAAATAGAAGTTTTGTCCTCAAAACTTACTTACCTATAAACAGGTAAGGATAATCCTTCCTCATGTCAGACTCGAGCCCCCACGTGTGCTCTTCCACTCCGACTTGACTACAAGCCACTTTAACTAATGGAACTTCCTTTTCGCACAGTTGCTTGACACTAACGTCATCAATTCTGACCAGAGCTACTTGAAATGTCAAATTTTCTTTCATTTGAACCGATTCGGGCTCTAATATGTGAGTTACGTCGGAGGTGTACTTCTGAAGATACAAAATGTAAAATACATTATGCAAGTTCAAAAGATGTGGTGGTAAAATCATCTGATACGCCACTGGCCGAATCTTCTTCAAGATTTGGAATGGACCATGTAACGGGATTTCAACTTCTTTAATTTTATCGCTCTACCAACTCCCATAATCGGAGTAGCCTTCAAAAACACATGGTCACCCTCTTCAAACTCCAAAGGCTTCCGCCTCCGATTAGCATAGCTTTTCTAATGACTCTGAGCGGTAAAAATTCTAGCTTGGATCTTCTTAATCTGTTCTGTTGTCTTGGCCACCAATTCAAGCCCCAACAAACTTAATTCTCCGACTTCATACCAGCATAATGGAGATTGGTATTTTCCCCCATACAGAACCTTATATGGAGCCATTCCGATGCTCACATGTTAACTACTGTTGTACGCAAACTCCACTAAAGGCATATAAAGATCCCGACTTGCCAGTCGATCCAGCACACACGCTTTCAACATATCCTCTAGCGTTTGAATTGTTCTCTCCGATTGGCCATCGGTTTGAGGATGGTACACCATGCTTAAGCACAATTTAGCTCCGAATTCTTTCTAAAAAGCTCTCCAAAACATTGAAGTGAATTGAGGATCTCTATCTGACACTATGGTCATAAGAATACCATGCAATCTTACAATCTCCTTAATGTACAACCTCGCCAATTTCTCCAAAGAATAGTTCATACAAATTGGCAAAAAATGAGTGGAATTTGTCATCTAATCAATAATTACCCACATCGCATCAAATCCTTCTCTAGTCCTTGGCAAGCCTAACATGAAATCCATGGCGATACCTTCCCACTTCTACTACGAAATCTCAAGAGGTTGCAATGTCCCAGATGGCTTTTAGTACTCAATCTTCACTTTCTGACATGTCAAATACTTGGATATGTGCACTACCACATCATTCTTCATTCCTGGTCACCAGAACATCGCTTTCAAGACATGATACATCTTTGTCGTTCCAGGATGAATTGAGAACCTACTCTTATGAGCCTCTGTCAACACTTCATGTCTCAGATCTCCCATATTTAGCATACAGATCCTCTCCTTGTACCTCCAAACTCTCTCTTTATCTTAGGTAACCTCTCCTTGCTTCCTCTGCCCAATAGCTTGCTGCATCTTCTGCAGCTCCTAATCATCCTGCTGAGCTTTTTGAATCTCAGCTTTGAAGTTGCTAGAGATATGCAGCTAGTTCAAACATACACTCCCAGCCACTTCTCTAACACCCAAGTTAAGATATGCAAACTTATTCAACAAATCCTCTTTCATAATCATCATCCAAGCATGCTTAGAGATTTTTTGCTCAACGCAACCGCCACCATATAGCTTTCCTCGGGTGATAATTCAGTTCGAAGTGACAATCTTTCAGCAACTCCATCCACCTCCTTTGATGCATATTAAGTTCTTTCTAATAAAAAAAGTACTTCAGACTCTTATAATCAGAGAAGACTTAGAATTTCACTCCATAGAGATAGTGTCTCCACACTGTCAACGCAAACACAATCGCAGCAAGTTCTAAGTCATGAGCCAGATAATTCACTTCGTGCGGCTTTAACTGTCGCAGCCTAAGCCTTTCAATGAAGCGCACAATAAATGTCAAATGGTTCATCGGGTTCAGATAACACAAGTACATGCATTGTAGTTAATCTCTTCTTCAGAGTTTGAAAACTTTTCTCACAGTTGGATGTCCATACAAAAGTGTATCTTTACGGGTCAACATAGTCATAGGCAATGCAATCTACGAAAAGCCCTTAGTAAACCTTCTATAGTAACCAACTAACCTCAAGAAAGTTTCTCACTTCCATCACAGACATAGGCCATCCCCATTCTGTCACTGCTTCAACTTTAGCAGGATTCATATCTATTCCCTCTCGACTCACCACATGCCGTAAGAATTTCACATCTTACTTCCAAAAGTCACACTTGGAAAGCTTTGCATAGAGCTTCTTCTCCTTCAAAATTTGCAAAACTATTTGCAAGTGCTCAGTGTGTTCCTCCGCATTCTTAGAATATATCAGGATGTCATCAATGAACACGACAACAAACTTGTCTAGAAAAGGTTGTAACACTCTGGTCATGTAATCCACGAATACAACAAGGGACTTTGTCATCCCAAAAGACATCACAGTGTACTCGTAATGACCATAACAAGTTTTGAAAGTTATCTTAGGAATGTCTTCCTCTCTTACCTCTATCTGATGATATCCGAACCTCAAATCGATCTTAAAGAAAATTTCGGATCCTTGCAACTAATCCATCAGGTCGTCAATTCTCGACAAAGGACAGTTATTCTTCACCATCACTTTATTCAGCTGCTGATAATCCACACACAGTCGCATACTATTATATTTCTTTTTCACCAACAAAACCGGGCTTCCCACGGGAAAACACTTGGTTGGATGAAACTCTTATCCATGAGTCCCTCCATCTGAACCTTAAGCTTCGCCAACTCCAGCGGCGACATCCTGTATGGTGCAGTTGAGATCGGTCATACTCCTGGCACGAGTTTTATCACGAACTCTATCTCTCGAAGAGGGCAAAATCTAGGTATATCCTCAAAAAATACCTCAAAAAATCTACTCACTATTGAAATCTGACTTAAATTCTGTTCATCTCCTGACGAACTCGCAGTTAATAACACAAACTCCAGATATTCACTCCCACTATAATTCACCATCACCAAATTCAGATAATAACCCTGGGATACAAATAATCCTTCTAACCCTTCGAACATAAACTAAACCGCATGCTCAAAACAATCCAGTAATACATGGTGCTTTGACAACCAATCCAATCCCAAGATCGAGTCCAGTTAACGATAAGCATATCAGGTCATGAATCAAAGGTGGTGAGACATTACGACATCTAAAAGCAAAAGTACATACGTATATATTGAAGAAATATAATTTAACTAGGAGCTTGGTAAAGACAGATAAACAGAAATGAAAACCGATATCACACTTGAAGCGTTAAAGATAGAAAGCGTGGATTACAGAAACAAAGAAATATACATACATAGGGTTCATAATAAAATACATAACAAGTACTAGTCTCGACTTGCGAAGAAAAAGCCGGCTAAAAAGTATATTACAACCGAGAAGTATACCAAAATACAATCTTATTTCTCCAAAATAAAACTTCTAAACGGGGTTATACAAATACATATTGAAAAGTTGAGAATAGATCTACTAAGTACAAAATACAATATCAAAATAGTCTTCGCTTCCTATAGAAAATCCGGCACACTCAACGAAGTACATCACGTCCTGTATCTAAAAATTAACAAATTTCACAACAGGTGAGAACCCGAAGGTTCTCAGTAGGGTAATAATTTCAAGTAGAGACTATGTAAAACTACATGAACCCACTAAGAAATTCTAGACTCCAAACATACAAGGATCAAGCCTAGAATTTTAATAATCCAAAAAAGTAAATATTCATGTTTTTAGTACTATTTTGAATTATAATTATCTACTAATTATAGTTATATTGTTACTTATAGTTAAATTTTTATTTAGTTTGTCCTTTCTAATAAGATCAATCATTCATATTATAAAAATAATTGCAATAATAAATAGTCATGAGAATTACAATGACAAATTTTTTACAAAGTCAAACAAAAAAATAGAATTCATATTTTTAAAGTACTCTCAATACACTTTTATTTAATATTATTTTAAACTATAATTTTCTATTACTTATAATTTGAGTAAAGTATTTTTTTGTCCCCAATATTTGGGGTAAGCCCGAAAATTGTCCCTAACATTTAAATCGTCCTTTTTAAGTTCTTAATGTTTCAAAATAGACTCAATATTGTCCTGCCATTAGGGATCTATTAACAGAATTGACGGTGGGACAAAATTGTGACAATTTTGAAATATTAGGGACTTAAATAAGACAAAAATATTGGGAATAAAAATGATACATAGAAATAAATTTTAATTTTATTCTTCAATAATATCATTTTTTTACTATACACAGTTATTCAATTATTTTTTAATCACATCTAAGTAAATTACACTTAATTACATTATTTTTAGTCTAAATAAATATATTTTTTATAATTTTACTCTTAAAAATTTTATTCATTATAAAATATTTGTAAAATGAGTAATACATAAACTTATGGAGAAAAAAATGATACATATACAATAAAGTAATGTGATTCTAGTAATTTATTTACAAATACTTTATGATGAGTAAAAATCTTTAAGAGTAAAATTATAAAAAATAAATTTATTGAGAATGAAAGTAATGCGATTAAGTTAATTTACTTAGATATGATTAAAAAATAATTGAATAACTATGTACCGTAAAAGATTGATATTATTGAAGGATAAAATTAAAATTTATTTCTATGTATCATTTTTTCTCCAATTCTTTCGTCCTATTTAAGTCCCTAACATTTCAAAATCGTCTCAATTTTATCCCGTCGTCAATTCTTTTAATAGATCAATAACGACGGGACAACATTGAGTCAATTTTGAAAAGTTAGGGATTTAAATAGGACGATTTAAATGTTAGGAATAACTTTAGCACTTACCCCAAACGTTGATAACAAAAACAATATTTTACTCCTTATAATTTTATTATTACTTTTTTAGTTAATTTTTTATTTAATCACTACAACAATATAGATTATTTTTTAGGATTATATGTGTCAAAAAAAATTAAAATTCATCAAAAAAATAAATTTTGACACTATTTTAACTATGAAAATATGTTAATAAAAATTTTGTCACAAATAGTATTTTTAGCATATAAGTAATTGTAAAAAAAGCTTAAATCTTATTTTGATAAATATTGGCCGTCAAAAATAATTTGTTAGAAAAATTTGAGAATATATTTTTTGTAATACTTATTAACTGTAAAAAATACTATATATTTTGACACTTATTGACCATAAAAAATACTCAACAAAAATTTTTAATAAAGAATAAGATGAGATCTTGAAACTAAAGAATAACCTGAGATTTTGAAGATGAAGAATGAGTAGTATGATCCCAAACTCAGAGCAGTGTGATGTCAAAATTGACAAAGCTCAATGAAAAAGAGGAATAGTAGAGTAAGTTGAAAATAAATGAGTGTCAAAATTGAGAAGCAATTTTTTACAGTCAAATTATTCATCAAAAAAATAGGAAATTTGACATTTATAATATTTGTCAAAAATATATATTAATTTTTACATTTAACTATGGAGTTAAAAAAAGTGTTAAAATAACTCTCGTTTTCTGTAGTGAATTTATCCTTTCTTGTGAGATTAGTAATTTTTAAGATGAATTATTTCTTCTGCCTCTTTGGGAAGAAAAGAATAAAGAATAGGATTAGTAAAAAAGAAGTTTTCAACTAATAGTCAAACGTAAGAAGTGACACATAAGCTCAAACTTTTAGCTTCCATAAACGGTAAGAACATCTATGTTTTGGGATAAAAAGATAGCCAAACGAAAAATTTAAGCATTTAAGAACGTGATTTTAATAGTCAAAATGCTAAACCAAACACACTCTAACATGACATTTTGTTCACTTAGATACTAATTCTAAACTAGTTCATAGGGCATATTAGTTCAAAAAGTAGTTGAAGAAGGTATTAATGCCAGGCTTCAGCAGACTAACATGGCGTAGCTATGGCAAAACTAGGGATGGGAATAGGTCTCCATGGAGGAGGGGACCTCTCCCCCACCCCTATTCCTGTTCCTATTTATTAAAATGTACCTTATTTCCACCCCATTCCCACTACGGGTACCTGTTTATTTCTCCTCGTGGGGGAGATGGATACCCGTGGGTATCCATAGATAATTGAATATTATTAAGTTTTAGGTTTTTTTTAATTAACACAATTATAATAAAATCATATATAATTCAACTAAATATATCAAATCAAACATAATTCAAACACAAATTTAACATAATAACATACACATAAAATTTTGAACATATAAATTAAAAAAAATGAATTAAGAATTACTTACATAACTTATATATATATAAGGATATTTAAGTAGATTTTCTTTTGCAAAAATTTATTAGGTTCCGTGGGGTGGATACCTCAATCTCCGCTCCCATTTCCATTTATTTGTGGGGGCGGGTCCTTGTCCCCGTGAGTATTTTGCGGATCCTCGTTAGCCTCCCATCATGGGTAATCCTGCGGATATCCGCAGGTGCGGGTTTCTTTGCCATCCCTAGGAAAAACGAGGTCTGGGCTGCTCTCATTGATTTGTCTTGCAAGCTCGTTTTTGGCCTTGGTAAGCAATATGCATATGTAGTAGTTGTAGTCCCAAATCTGCTGGCTAGTTGCACCCAGGACCTTCTCTGGCATGTTGAAAGTGGCATCTTCCTTGGTGTCTGATTCAACCGCAAAGTACATTCCCTTAGCATAAAACTCTGATCCTAATGGATTCACAAGCAGAACGACAATAAAAGCGTAGTTAATGATGCCATTGCGGATCGCAATCTCATTCTAAAAAAATGTTGGAGGTGGTAAGGATGCACCGTAGCACGCCTTCAGTAGCCATTCCTCCATGCTAATGATGGTAAAGTCGCCAAAAGCCACTTCGAACTATGATTTTGCATTAACAGCTGGGAAGAAAGATGCAAAGCAGGAAACAAGATTAGGCAGTGTCTAGTTGCGTTACTTAGAGACAAAAAGATTGAAAAATGCAACATAATTTAAGAAATACTCACTCCAAGACAACGCAGCTTGGCGTCCATTGGAAGTGGGGACAATTTGATTTGTCCTTGGTGGTGAGGAATCCTGATCACCGAATTCATCCCCTATCTCCCCCAACGCCTTTCTCTCAAATTAAAATGACCAAAGCCTTACTGTGTAAGCTTCTACTGCAATTGCCAGGCAGTTAAATCCCTAATATTCAGCATCTAGGTAGTCAACAACCTATCTAGACGCGTCTTAGAAGGAGGTAGTGTTCCTTCCCTTGGAGACAATGAAGAACCTATATTGCATGAAAAATGGCTCCATTGTGGTTAGAGTATTGTGGTGGCTGTGACTGGGATCAAGAACGGAGTGAGTATGAAGATGGGAGTGTCGGAGGTTTTGAATCTCCTTGATGTGTGAGAAGAGTTTGGGTTGAGTAGTACTAATATACCCTATTGAAATCATTTTCCTTGGAGAGCATAGCTACCTCCAAATGAATTTGGTGAGAACGCAGTGGTAGGTAATAGGTATTAGGATTTTGAGTGTACTAGGCTAGTCTTGTAACATCCTACCACACAAAGCTTTACGCTTAAGTCATAAAATAGAGGTGGTGTGGTATTACGACCTCTAAAATAATATATATTATTTTAGAGGTCGTAAAATCAAAAGCGCAACACTCAAGATTAAAAGATTGCTTGCGTACAAAGAAAGCTAGAGTTCGTAAACATATATATACAAAACATAAGATTAGAAGGTCAAGGTACAACATAACAAGCTCCTAACTCAGGCTGCGAAGCTAAGGCTGGCCGGAGAATAATTACATACATATATATTTAACCCAAAACCCAAAATACATATATAATAAATCTTGGTTCTCTGTAAACCTCTTGAAGGTGCAAAATAACACAAGTTATCAGGAAAGTTCTATACATATGGTCATACAAAAACTATACATCAAAATAAAGCCTCGAAATTCACTTCGTTGCATAACTCAATGCGCCTAGCGAGGTGCCTCTCGACTTGCATCTGAAAAACACAAATATCGTATGGGATGAGAACCGAGGGTTCTCAGCATGGTAAAGGTGCCACGTACATAAGATATAAGGTCCTGAAAATGCCAGAGGCAATCCTAGAACGCCGACACTCAGATTATAAAACATAGAGAACTAAAATAGAAACCATGAATCAAGGTGGTTCTCTAAGGCTTTCTAAATTTAACCAATTCCTTAAATCTGACTAAAACTTAACAAGAACCCTAATTCTCTCCGCATTTCCTCCGTTCTTCCATCTCCAGTGAAATTACAAAGACAAACAAACGGACAATGGCAAACACATGTAGAATACAAGTAATACAAATAGCAAACATAACAAATAGCATATTATAATCACTTAGGCAATCCCAATTAATGCACAAGCAAGCAATCCAAACAATATGCATATGATGCATGCCTGTCCTATGGTTGATGAGTCTCATCTGTCAATTGTCAAGCGAACCCAACGAGCCCAGCTGTTAAACCTTGGACCGTCCCCCGATGCGCATCCCCAAGAGTCTATGCATAGCTTTTTCTCATATATATAAAATTGCTCAATGGGGGGTTAACCTTCCCGAGAATTTATAAGTGCCCGGTCACCTCTTACGTCGTAGGGTCAATAGAGTATCGAGTCTCAACTTGGAACACGTGGTGGCAAGCCACGGTACTTTACCTAAAAAAAATTATATCTCAGATAATCATTTCATATTCATTCATAAACATTTGATAACCATTCATTATGGCCATAACATCACTTGTACATCATATAATTGCATTTTTACACATAACGCATCATAACGCGGAGCAAGTGGGGTAAAACCACAACCCTTAGGTCTACCTGGGGAGCCTCTATACTAACTAGGAGCAAGTGGGGGCAAAACCACAACCCTTGCGTTTACCCAGGAGGTACGTTCTCATATGCCCAGGAGGAACAAAGGAGGGGATCCTAACCTCCCACCATCTCACTAGGGACGATTTTACAAAACCAGGAGGAACAAGGAAGGGGATCCTCACCTTCCACCATCTCTTGGGGTCGCACTTTCGAGAAAGAGTACTCAGATGTAACATTCATTCCTTTCTTTAGCCAGTTTCATAATTTAAGTCGTATATGTATATATACATATACATATACAGAGGCACCCTACCTCCTCATACCTAAATCATCACTTCTCAAACTTTCTTCATCTCCAAGTTACCATTTATTCCTAGCTTTATCTCATTACTAGGCTTACTAATAAGATCTAAGATCAAAAGAATAAAAATAGAGGTTTAGAGGTTTGAAATTATGATTTAAAACACAAAATCCACATTTGATAAATAGGGGGCCACACGTACGCATGTACACTGGATAGAAATGATCCTTTGCGAATGAGGGGTACACGTACGCATACATTGCAGTTTGATCAGAAATGGCTAAGTCTGCAGAATTTTAGTTTTACATACCGAACTTCAAACGCATTACTTTCTTGTTTTATAATATTTTTCATCCGTTTTTCGAACGGCATAAATTTTATAGACCCAATTTTCATATAAAATAGATTTCAAATAATTTGAGGATCCGGAATCCGAGTTATGGCTCACCAAAGTTCAGCCCAAAATCCATTTCACATAAAAACCTCAAACCTCAATTTTCATTAAAAACCAAACTCAAATCCAACCTAACTATACATATATTCAGCACAGTAACACACCATTTAAAATGCCAAAATCTCCACATCTTACCCTAATCAATTATACCCCTATATATACAATCTCATACACAAATTACTCAACTAACCAAAAAGATCATCATCATTCATCACATATACATGTTCATTTCTTAATACCTTGTCAATTATTACTAATTCATCATATAGCATTATATTCCATCACCAACATCAATTAGCAAGCTAATAATCAACTAATTTCAACAATTATTATCAAGGTACTAAACATTTAATGCATTTATACATTCACACCTAGCCTATGGTCATCTAGCCTAAGTTTTCACAAAATCTTACATATTAAATATGAGAAACCATAGGTTGGCCGATTTCCTCGTATAACCTAAAGGCAACCCACAAGGCAAAATTGAAAGCCTCAATCACCAAAATTCAGCAACTAGATCTCACTCCAAGCTTCCAATTAAACTTCCAACATATCCAATTGCTTCATATCACATATATACATACACCTAACACATTTATCACAAATACATACCCAAAATTCAATACCCTAAACACTTAATAAATGAATTAGCTAGGGTTCTAGGATTCTCACCTTACACAAGCACCAAAGAAGGAAGATTGAACGTTCTTCTCAAGCTAATTTTAGCCTAAACACTGGAATTAAATAATTTTCAACATAATTGCTCATAATTTTGAAATTAGGAAGGAAGAAATTGGAACACAGAAGTGATTTTATTACCTAATTATTGACTTAGCTTTGTAGAGCTCAATGTTGTGGTCGCGTGGTCACAAACGGTCCAGCGATCGGAGCCTCGGATCAAAAGTTACGTGGCTTTAAATCAATACCAAGGGTTTGTGAACTCAAGGTGGTCTTCCCCCTTTCTTGTTGAGCTTTTAGTGTGAATGAGGATGAAGCAGAAAAAAGAAGCTGTGTTTGATTAATTGGCTTGGTTGAATGGGGCCTTGGGCCCATTTTGGGCTCGGTTCGGCCCGTTTGGTCCAGTTTTGGGCCAAATTCTTTGAAATTAGTGTCAAATTTCTTATTTTAATTATTCGCTAATTTTGTGGGGTTTACATCCTAGCCACCTAATTTAGAATTTTGCCCTCAAAATTCAGATTCAGTTACCTGAAAAGAGGTGTGGGTAGTCCTTTCGCATATCTGATTCGAGTTTCCAAGAGTATTCCCCAATTTCAGCTCCACTCTCAGCATCTTCTGTTAACAAAATCCCTCATTTGCGTAGCTGCTTAGCACTGTTATCATATTATCAATTCTAACTGAGGTTACCTGAAGCGTTAAGTCCTCTCTCAGTTGCACTAGTTCAGTTTCTATCACATGATTGGCATCAGAAGCATACTCTTGAGACTGTAAGACGTGAAATACATCGTACCGGTTCAAAAGATGTGGGGATAGAGTTACCCGATATGCCACTAGCCCAATTCTCTTCAGAATCTAAAATAATATGTCCTTGCCATTAATTCAGGTCCTAAAACACTTTGGCTTCAAGCCATTAGTCTTGATTTACTCAACGATTCCAGCTTGTTGAAGTAACCTTCACAAATACAGGACTTCCTTCTTCAAACTTGAAAAGTTTTCTTTTCAAGTCAGCATAACTCTTCTTTCGACTTTTCGTAGTGAGAATCTTAACTCGAATTTGCGTAGCTTTTCTCTATATCCTTGGCTATCAATTCCAGGAACTAAATTGTTTGATGCTCTAGTTTCTGATCAATACAAAGGCGTTTAACGCACCGAGAAGCCACACTTTCTTTCTGATGTGTAGTCTCATCAATATCTCTAGTAAATAGTTTACTTCGATGGATGGAATGGACTTAGTCACTTAATCCACGATTACCTAATAGTATCACCTTCTATCCTAGACCTCGACAATCTATTACAAAATCAATAGCTACCCTTACTCACTTTCAGTGTAAAACCCTAAATGGTTGCAGCATCCTGGAATACTTCTGGCGATCACTCTTTTCTTTCTCATGTGTCAAACATGCAATCGCATGTATCGCCACTTCATTCTTCATTTCTGACCACTCAAAATATCTTCTTTGATTCGTGGTACGTTTTAGTAATTTCAGGGTAAATTTGAAAATCCTCTCTTGTGAGCTTGGACAATAGTTTTTCGTCTCAACTTTCGATTTCGACATAAAATTCTCCTTGGTATCTTTTTGATTCAACAAGCTTGAATATCCTTAGTAGCTCCTTATCACCATTATTGCGCTCCCTAAGTTCTCGACCTTACGATCTCTTGTAATTTGTAATTGGTTCAATCTGACACCTCCATCCACTTTCTCAACACCCAATTTAAGACCTTAACTTACTTAAAAGTTCTTTCTCTTTAGTCATCCAAGCAATACTCAGAGACTTCCTACTCAGGCGTCCGTCACCACTTTTCGATGTTGTATTCGCACGCATTCTGAACCCCTCTGATAATGCATCGCAATAATTCTGAGTAGCTAATTAAGTTCGGGTATCAAGAATACTAGCACTAATGTTAATCTTTCTCTTGAGATTCAAAAACTTTCTTCACATTCGAGTGTCCATACAAATGGTGCATTCTAGTGCGTTAACTTAATCATAGGCATTATAGTCGGTAAGAATTTAAAACTCCAAAAATCCTCTTGATGGCACACACACACTAACATATTTCATCTTTCGCATCTAAAAGTCTTGCTCTAAAGAATCAACATCTCACTACTTACAGCTAGGATTCATACGCGACACTAATATAGGCACGAGTTGATTTTCAAAAAGACATTAAGCTCGAAAGACGAATGAACAATACGAACGGTGTTCGTGAGAAATCAGAAAGAAAGTCTTGTATATGGTCAAATAAAGTTGTACCAAAATAATAGAATGCACAAGAAGAGGGACCTAGGTGCATCTCAAGCAAAGAGTTCAAATCAAGGACCTTTGGTAGAAAGAATAGAGCGTATAGAGTCAAAAAAGTCTCAGCTGATTTTGAAGAACTCGGTTTAAGACTGAGAGCAACTCCACTCGCAGCAAATTTCCAAGATCTAAGGATTACGTGATCATAGTAGGACAAGCTTGGGCTCATCCTAGAAGAAACAAGATTCATGCGCCTAAGGAGTAAAACTGGAAAGATGATCAAGTCATTTAAGAAGAGCTCTAGATAGAGTTTCAATGCAGGTTTCAAAAGAAAAGAAAGATTAGGTTGAATCACAAAGATCCGTTGTCACACTCCTTCTTCACTAGCATAACCGGTGCTTCTCACAAGGAACCCATTAGTTGGACGATTCTCTCTTCCAATACTCCCTTCAACTCGATCCTAAGTTCTACCGATTATAATGGTGCCTTCGCTTGTGGTGTAATCGAAGTTAATCCGGCTTCCGGCACTAAGTCTATCACAAACTCACTTTCTCTCGGAGATAGGTTTTCTGGTATACCTTTAGTGATTTCCTCAGAAACTCTCTCATAATAGGGATTTGGCCTCATCTCCACTTGCCTCTTAAACAATTGTAGCTACAGGTTAAATCTGTTCCATTCCTCCTCCTTATAGTTTACTGTCACTGGGTTTCAAACAATAACTCCACATAGCTCTCAACACTTTCGATTCCTTAAGTATAATCCACCCTGCTTCCGCTGCATTACCCTGATTCTTAACCTTTAAGAGCTTAGCCACTCCTATAAGTTAATTAAATATCACTCTGTCTTAACAACTGATAGTCTTCGACTAACCATCTACTTGGACTTTATTATTATCAAAACTTGTCATGCATCATGAATAATTATCACATACTAATGTTATGCAGGGTAGTTAAAAATTCAACTACTAGTTCACAATTATATCGGATCTGAGAATCAGATTCAGCTACATCCCAGCCTTTCCTGTGTGGACAATCCCGAGATATATGCCCTGGCTTCCCGCACTGATAACATACACCTAGCCCCACCCTGCATGGTCTATGTGCATGATACTTTTTGCATCTCGAAAACTTCAAGTCTTCCAGTTGAGTACTAGTCTGCTCTTCTAAATCCTGTCCCCGACGGTTGTCGTTCCTTTGGTCATTGTTTTGGCGCTGAGAATGTGAAGTGACATAACGACCCTTTTTAAAACTTTGGCTCCTAGGTGTAATCTTCTTTCCATTTTTCTTTGTGAAAGATTCTCGACGATCACTCTTTGACACCTCGGTCCTCCTTGAGCTTTCTCCCGTTGCTGGTCCCGTGTTCACTTGCTCCGGATAACCCATTGGTACCACTATACTCGAAATATTATTTCCACCTTCATATTCATTACCACCTTCATTGCCAATTCTAGCTTGTGTTTCCATCCTATCCAATGCCTGGCTGGTCGCAACAGCAACAACGCCAATGGCAGCAGCAACAGCACTCGTCATCGCGGTCACGAAGTCAGACAAACTATCTATTAGTATGGTTACCTCGTTACCTCTCCGTCCTCGACCTCGATTACGCCCACGACTGTGTCCACGAGGCATCATTTGGTTCCTGTTCACACCAAACAAGTGATATCAAGGTGATTAGTCTCAATATCGCAAGTCTACTGATTCAAAGTCCCAAATGCATGCTCATGAAAATTCATGCCATATATATCAGTTAGATACCCTAATCAGCATCTATAGACACTCAGAGTATGCCCAGAACCATAGTCAGTCTATCCATCAAGCTCTACAGGAACGAACTGCTCTGATACCAGAATGTAACACCCTACCACACAAAGCTTTACGCTTAAGTCAGAAAACAGAGGTGGTGTGATATTATGACCTCTAAAATAAATAATATATATATATACAATATTAGAAAAGATATATTATACAAGGAGCCTTGAAAAATAAGTAAAACAAAATCGTAAAATCAAAAGTGCAACACTCAAGATTAAGGATTGCTTGCGTACGAAAAAAACTAGAGTTTGTAAACATATATATACAAAACACAAGATTAGAGGGTCAAGGTACAAAATAACAAGCTCCTAACTCAGCCTGCAAAGCCAAGGCTAGCTAGAGAATATTTGCATACATATATATTTAACCCAAAATCCAAAATACATATATAACAAATCCTAGTTCTCCGTAAATTTCTAGAAGGTGCAAAATAATACAAGTTATCAGGAGAGTTCTATACATATGGTCATACATAAACTATACATCAAAGTAAAGCCCTGAAATTCACTTCACTACAGAACTCTAGATGCCTAGCGAGGTGCCTCTCGACGTGCATCTGAAAAACACAAATATCGTACGGGATGAGAACCAGAGGTTCTCAACATGGTAAAGGTGCCACGTACATAAGACATAAGGTTCTGGGAATGCCAGAGGCAATCCTAGAACACCGACACTCAGATTATAAAACTTGAAAAACTAAAACAGAAACCATAAATCAGGGTGGTTCTCTAAGTCTTTCTAAACTTAACCGATTCCTTAAATCTAACTAGAATTTAACTAGAACTCTAATTCTCTCCGCCTTTCTTCCGTTCCTCTATCTCCGGTGAAATTACAAAGACAAGCAAATAGGCAATGGCAAACACAGGTAGAATACAAGTAATACAGATAGCAAATATAACAAATAGCATATTATTATCACTTAAGCAATTCCAATTAATGCACAAGCAAGCAATTCAAACAATCTGCATATGATGCATGCCTGTCCTATAGCTGATGAGTCTCTTTTGTCGGATATCAAGTCAACCCGACAAATCCGACTGCTAAACCTTGGACTGTCCCCTGATGTGCATCCCTAAGAGTCTATGCATAGCTTTTTCTCATATATATAAAATTGCTCAACGGGGGTTAACCTTCCCGGGAATTTATAAGTGCCTGGTCACCTCTTATATCGTAGGGTCAACAGAGTATCGAGTCTCAACCTAGAACACATGGTGGCAAGCCACGGTACTTTACCTAGGAAAACTCGTATCTCATATAATCATTTCATATTCATTCATAAACATTTGATAATCATTCATTATGGCCATAACATTACTTGTACATCATATTATTGCATTTTTACACATAACTCATCATAACCAGGAGCAAGTGGGACGAAACCACAACCCTTGCATCTACCCAGGAAGCTTTTATACTAATCAACCTGGAGCAAGTGGGATGAAACCACAACCCTTGCGTCTACCCAGGAGGTATGTTATCATAGCCCGGGAGGAATAAAGAAGTGGATCCTAACCTCCCACTATCTCGCTGGGAGCAACTTTACAATTCCAAGAGGAACAAAGAAGGGGATCCTTACATTCCACCATCTCCTGGGATCAAACTTTTGAGAAAGAGTACTCAGATGTAACATTCATTCATTTATAGGCACCCTACTCCTCATACCTAAATCATCACTTCTCAAATTTTCTTCATCTCCAAGTTACCACCTATTCCTAGCTTCATCTCATTACTAGGCTTTCTAACAAGATCTAAAATCAAAGGAATGAAAATAGAGGTTTAGAGGTTTGAAATTAGGCTTTTAAACACAAAATCCACATTTGCTAAAATAGGGGCCACGCGTACGCGTGGGCTATGCGTACGCGTGGGAGTGTAGTTTAGCCTATCTCGCGTACGCATACACTGCACTTTGATAAAAAATGGCTAAGTCTGCAGAATTTCAGTTTTACATACCAAACTTCTGACGCGCATAACTTTCTTGTTTTAAAATATTTTTCATCTGTTCTTCAAACAGTGTAAATTTCACGAACCCAATTTTCATAGAAAACAGATTTGAAACAATTTGGGGGTCCGAAAACCGAGTTATGGCTCGCCAAAGTTCGGTCCAAAATCCATTTCACACAAAAACCTCAAACCTCAATTTTCATTAAAAACCAAACTCAAATCCAACCTAACTAGACATATATTCAGCATAGTAACACACGTTTAAAATGCCAAAATCTCCACATCCTACCTCAATCAATTATACCCCTATATATACAATCTCATACACAAATTACTCAACTAACTAACAAGATCATTATCATTCATCACATATACATGTTCATTTCTTAATACCTTTTCAATTATCACTAATTCATCATATAGCATTATATTCCATCACCAACATCAATTATCAAGCTAATAATCAACCGATTTCAACAATTATTATCAAGGTACTAAACATTTAATGCATTCATACATTCACACCTATCCTATAGTTATCTAACCTAAGTTTTCACAAAATCTTACATATTAAATACAAGAAAATAAAACCGTACCTTAGTCCATTTCCTCGTATAACCCAAAGGCAACCCACAAGGAAAAACTGAAAGCCTTAATCACCAAAATTCAGTAACTAGATCTCACTCCAAGCTTCCAATTAAACTTTCAACATATCCAATAGCCTCATATCACATTTATCACAAATACATACCCAAAATTCAATACCCAAAATATTTAATCAATGAATTAGTTAGGGTTCTAGGATTCTCACCTTACACAAGTACCAAAGAAGCAAGATTGAACGTTATCCTCAAGTTAATTTGAGTCTAAACACCGGAATTAAACAATTTTTAATATAATTACTCATAATTTTTGAAATTGGAAAGAAAGAAATTGGAACACAGAAGTGATTTTCTTACCTAATTATTGACTGAACTTTGTAGAGCTCAACGCTGCGGTGGCGTTGCCGCAAACGGTTTGACGATCGGAGCTCCGGATCATAAGTTACGTGAATTTGAATCATTGCCAAGGGTTTGTGATTAAGGGAAAAAAGAAAGCTGTGTTTGATTAAGTGGCTGGATTGAATTGATTCTTGGGCCTATTTTCGGCTCGATTCTCGTTGTTCAGTTTAATTTTAGGTCAAATTTTTTAAAATTAGTATCAAAATTTTTGTTTTAATTAACTCTATCTTTTTTACTATAAAATTTACATTTCTAATTTTTTTATTAAAAATTAATTTATTAATTAATTATTCACTAATTTTGTGGGATTTACAAGTCTTCTTTATATTAGTTTGCTGTTGTGAGTAAGCAAGGCAAAGTCTTTCTAAAACAAAGAGAAAAAGTTATAGGTGCCTATTTGGGCTTCGGGGTTAATGGGTATTCTTTTTCGAAAGAGATTGGGATTTGTGTATTTGAAGGCATTGCATATGTAAGAAAATAATGGGGACTAAGATTGCTTTTGTATCGCATAAAGCTTACCATGGAGTGTAGTTAAATAAGGATGAAAATTCAACAAATGTGCATTAGAAAAATTAGCAAATAATACTAATAAAATAAAAGAAGAGAAAGAATTGTAGAAGAAATATAAAGAGAAGAGTATTTGATTGCAACATAAAGAGAGAGTATTTGTTTATTATTGTGTGTGTTAACAACAGAGGTTAACCTCCTATTTATAAGCATATAGGAGGAATGTTTTCAACCCATATTAATTTCATTCTCTATTGGTAACATAAAAACTGAGTCACTTGCATGGGCATCCATATCCTTTGTGTTTATCACAACACTCCCCCTTGGATGACCATTCAGGATTATTGCCTCGTTAAAACCTTACTAAAGAAAAACTCAATGGGAAAAAAACTTTAGTGAAGGAAAAAGAGTACAATATCCTTTGTGACGGAGACCGCCTCATTAAAAACCTTGTCAAGAAAAACCCAATGGGAAAAAACCTGACCAAGGGAAAAAGAGTACAGTCTCTCCCTCATGCTGACATCATTTAATGTCTCGAAATTGGCGCATCCCAATCTCATGTACCAATCTTTCAAAGGAGGATTTTGGGAGTGACTTTGTAAATAAATCTACCAGATTATCACTTGAGCGGATCTGTTGGATATCAATTTTCCCTTGATTTTGAAGATCATGGGTGAAAAAGAATTTGGGAGAAATATATTTTGTTCTATCACCTTTGATATATCCGCCTTTAAGTTGAACAATACATGCTGTATTATCTTCAAACAAGACAGTTGGAGCTATCTTCTGATCAATCAAATTATCTTCAAACAGGACAGTTGGAGCTATCTTATGATCAATCAGTCCACATGATGACAGAATATATTGAATCAGACTCCTCAGCCAAAAACACTCGCGACTAGCTTCATGAATCGCCAGTATTTCAGCATGATTAGAGAAGGTTGCTGCTATCGTCTGTTTCGTGGACCTCCATGATATAGCTGTACCACCATATGTGAACAGGTATCCTGTTTGAGATCTCCCTTTATGTGGATCAGACAGGTATCCGGCATCTGCATAGCCAACTAGTTGTGACTTGGATCCATAAGGATAAAACAATCCCATATCAACCGTTCCATGAAGATATCGAAAAATTTGTTTGATTCCACTCCAATGTCTTCTGGTTGGAGAGGAACTATACCTTGCTAGTAAATTCACCGTGAATGATATGTCAGGTCGTGTATTATTAGCAAGATACATTAGCGCTCCAATGGCACTAAGATATGGTACTTCAGGACCAAGGATATCTTCATTTTCTTCTTTAGGACGGAATTGATCCTTTTTCACATCCAAAGATCTTACGATCATTGGTGTATTTAATGGATGTGACTTATCCATATAAAATCTTTTCAAGATCCTTTCTGTGTATGTTGTTTGATGAATAAAGATCCCACCTTTTATATGCTCGATCTGCAGGCTGAGACAAAACTTAGTCTTTCCAAGATCTTTCATCTCAAACTCTTCTTTTAGAGTTTTTATAATTGTTGGAATCTCTTTAGGAGTCCCAATGATATTTAAATCATCAACGTACACAGTAATTATAATGAACCCAGATGTAGTTTTCTTTATGAAAACACATGGGCAGATATCATCATTCTTGAATTCGTTTTTGGTCAGATACTCAGTAAGACGATTATATCACATTCGTCCAGATTGCTTTAGACCATATAAAGATCTTTGCAATTTGACTGAGTATAACCCTTGCGAATATTCATTGGATGGTTTAGATATTTTTAGTCCTTCAGGGACTTTCATATAGATATCACGATCTAATGAGCCGTATAAATAGGTTGTTACCACATCCATTAAATGCATATGCAGTTTATGATATGCAGATAAACTGACCAAAAATTAGAAGCTATACTTACAATGCGATTATATTTGTGAATTTCTTTACCGACAGGAAATTCCGATCGTCAAATACTTTTCTTCATAATCTATACTGGGCCTTTGTGAAAAACCTTGTGCCACAAGTCGGGCTTTATAGCGCACAACTTCATTTTTCTCATTTCGTTTTCTCACAAATACCCACTTATATCCAACAGGTTTTACATCTTCAGGTGTACGGACTACCGGTCCAAAGACTTCACGTTTTGCAAGTGAGTCTAATTCAGCCTTCATGGCTGCTTCCCATTTTGGCCAATCATTTCTTTGTCGACATTCTTCAACTGATCTTGGCTCAAGATCCTTACTTTCATGCATGATATCTAATGCCACATTATATGAAAATATTTCATTGACAATTGTCTTATTTCGGTCTCATTTCTCTCCTGTAAAGACATAATTTATCGAGATCTCGTCATTTTCACAATTTTCAGGTACCTAAACGTCTTCTGGCGTTATATCAGAATTTTGGACAACTGCAGGTGTCTCTACTATGCCTTTTTCAACAGGAATATTATTTACCTCTTTTCTCTTTCGAGGATTTTTATCTTTGGAACCGACAGGCCTGCCACGCTTCTGGCGTGTATTTACTTCCGTGGCAATTTGTCCTACTGGGACATCAATTCGAATTGGGGCATTTTTCGCCCTGCCACGCTTCTGGCGTGAATTTGATTCAGTGGCTATTTGTCCTACTGGGACATCAATTCGAATTGAGGCATTTTCCGCTGGTATATAAGATTTGGTTATCCTCTTTGTATCGGAAAATGCATCAGGCAATTCATTTGCTATTCTTTGCAAATGTATAATCTTTTGAACTTCCAGTTCACATTGCCCTGATCGAGGATCTAAATGCATCAATGATGATGCATTCTAGTTAAGTTCCTTTTCAGGAGGCTTATTCTCTCCCCCTAATGTTGGAAATTTTGATTCATCAAAATGACAATCCGCAAACCGGGCTTTAAATACATCTCCAGTTTGTATCTCAAGATACCTCACTATAGAGGGAGAATCATATCCAACATATGTTCCTAATTTTCTTTGGGGTCCCATTTTGGTGCGATTAGGTGGTGCAATAGGAACATATATCGCACACCCAAATATTCTTATATGGGAGACATTTGGCTGCTGGCCAAAAGCTAATTGCATAGGAGAGAACCGATGGTAACTCGTTGGCCTCAAACGAATAAGTGCTGCGGCATGTAAAATAGCATGCCC